>NC_136388.1:52912017-53409004 GCF_965140285.1 Lepidochelys kempii | reverse complement strand
ATTGATACTTAGCCCAGCACCCTAATTGCTAGGCCAAGCTGCCTCTCAAATTCGTCTCTTGCTATAGCACATAACCCCCTACATTGACTTATCATTAGAGATGGGACGTACCATGATGAATGTGGCCATCTCCCAGCCCCTTTCCCACCTGAGACTGATTGGTGAGCTCCCTCCCTGTAGGCACCCATCCTCACATCTAGGGCACCCCTTCGTGCCTGGACATAGCATTGCAGGGGACTTCACTTCTCGCTCCACTATGGCCAATACCTTAGCCCTGCAACGGCCAGTCCCAGCTGGCATCTTCTCCAGCTCAGCCTCCGGCCAACTCACTCCACACGTCACACTGCTGCCAGGGTGACAAGAGGCACAACTGAAAGTCCAAATCGAATGCCCCGTCTGCCTTGACTGACGTCCTCTGCTTCCTGGCCACTACAGACTTTCACTTAGCTTGTTTCTTTATCAGCAGGATTCCCCTATTGCTTCCCTTCACTACAGACTGCAGCTGCTTGCCTCTGGGGAGCCCTCTGCTCCTTGTAGGCCCTGGCTCAGGGCTCCCACGGGCACTTACTGTGTTCCCTGTGGGTGACTCAGTCCCTGGAAAATCATGGAGCAGGTCCTCAAGGAATCCATTTTGAAGTACTTGGAGAGAGGAAGGTGATCAGGAACAGTGAACATGGATTCACCAAGGGCAAGTTATGCCTGACCAACTTGATTGCCTTCTATGATGAGATAACTGGCTCTGTGGATATGGGGAAAGCAGTGGACATGATATATCTTGATTTTAGCAAAGCTTTTGATATGGTCTCCCACAGTATTCTTGCCAGCAAGTTAAAAAAGTATGGACTGGATGAATGGACTATAAAGTGAATAGAAAGCTGGCGAGATCATCGGGCTCAACAGCTAGTGATCAACGGCTTGATGTCTAGTTGACAGCCAGTGTCAAGTGGAGTACCCCAGGGGTCTGTCCGGGGGATGGCTTTGTTCAACATCTTGATTAATGATCTGGATGATGGGATGGATTGCACCCTCAGTAAGTTTGTGGATGACACTAAGATGGGGGGACTGGTAGATATGTTGGAGGGATAGGGTCCAGAGTGACCTAGACAAATTAACAAGAGGCTGCTCGGCAGCTCTCCAACACCACTTTCTACAAGCCATTACCCTATGATCCCACTGAGAGTTACCAAAAGCAACTACAGCATTTGCTCAAGAAACTTTCTGAAAAAGCACAAGATCAAATCCGCACAGACACACCCCTGGAACCCCGACCTGGGATATTCTATCTACTACCCAAGATCCATAAACCTGGAAATCCTGGGTGCCCCATCATCTCAGGCATTGGCACCCTGACAGCAGGATTGTCTGGCTATGTAGACTCCCTCCTCAGGCCCTACGCTACCAGCACTCCCAGCTACCTTCGAGACACCACTGACTTCCTGAGGAAACTTCAATCCATCGGTGATCTTCCTGATAACACCATCCTGGCCACTATGGATGTAGAAGCCCTCTACACCAACATTCCCACAAAGATGGACTACAAGCCATCAAGAACACTATCCCCGATAATGTCACGGCTAACCTGGTGGCTGAACTTTGTGACTTTGTCCTTACCCATAACTATTTTACATTTGGGGACAATGTATACCTTCAGATCAGCGGCACTACTATGGGTACCCGCATGGCCCCACAGTATGCCAACATTTTTATGGCTGATTTAGAACAACGCTTCCTCAGCTCTCGTCCCCTAAAGCCCCTACTCTACTTGCGCTATATTGATGACATCTTCATCATCTGGACCCATGGAAAAGAAGCCCTTGAGGAATTCCACCATGATTTCAACAATTTCCATCCCACCATCAACCTCAGCCTGGTCCAGTCCACACAAGAGATCCACTTCCTGGACACTACAGTGCTAATAAACAATGGTCACATAAACACCACCCTATACCGGAAACCTACTGACCGCTATTCCTACCTGCATGCCTCCAGCTTTCACCCTGACCATACCACACGATCCATCGTCTACAGCCAAGCTCTGCGATACAACCGCATTTGCTCCAACCCCTCAGACAGAGACAAACACCTACAAGATCTCTGTCAAGCTTTCTTACAACTACAATACCCACCTGCGGAAGTAAAGAAACAGATTGATAGAGCCAGAAGAGTTCCCAGAAGTTACCTACTACAGGACGGGCCTAACAAAGAAAATAACAGAATGCCACTAGCCGTCACCTTCAGCCCCCAACTAAAACCCCTCCAACGCATTATTAAGGATCTACAACCTATCCTAAAGGATGACCCAACACTCTCACAAATCTTGGGAGACAGGCCAGTCCTTGCCTACAAACAGCCCCACAACCTGAAGCAAATACTCACCAACAACCACATACCACACAACAGAACCACTAACCCAGGAACTTATCCTTGCAACAAAGCCCGTTGCCAACTGTGCCCACATATCTATTCAGGGGACACCATCACAGGGCCTAATAACATCAGCCACACTATCAGAGGCTCGTTCACCTGCACATCCACCAATGTGATATATGCCATCATGTGCCAGCAATGCCCCTCTGCCATTTACATTGGTCAAACTGGACAGTCTCTACGTAAAAGAATAAATGGACACAAATCAGATGTCAAGAATTATAACATTCATAAACCAGTCGGAGAACACTTCAATCTCTCTGGTCACGCAATCACAGACATGAAGGTCGCTATCTTAAAACAAAAAAAACTTCAAATCCAGACTCCAGCGAGAAACTGCTGAATTGGAATTCATTTGCAAATTGGATACTATTAATTTAGGCTTAAATAGAGACTGGGAGTGGCTAAGTCATTATGCAAGGTAGCCTATTTCCCCTTGTTTTTTCCTACCCCCCCCCCTGATGTTCTGGTTTAACTTGGATTTAAACTTGGAGAGTGGTCAGTTTGGATGAGCTATTACCAGCAGGAGAGTGAGTTTGTGTGTGTATGGGGGTGGGGGGGTGAGAAAACCTGGATTTGTGCTGGAAATGGCCCACCTTGATTATCATGCACATTGTAGGGAGAGTGGTCACTTTGGATGAGCTATTACCAGCAGGATAGTGAGTTTGTGTGTGTGGTTTTTGGGAGGGGGGTGAGGGGGTGAGAGAACCTGGATTTGTGCAGGAAACGGCCCAACTTGATTATCATGCACATTGTGTAGAGAGTTGTCACTTTGGATGGGCTATCACCAGCAGGAGAGTGAATTTGTGTGGGGGGGTGGAGGGTGAGAAAACCTGGATTTGTGCTGGAAATGGCCCAACTTGATGATCACTTTAGATAAGCTATTACCAGCAGGACAGTGGGGTGGGAGGAGGTATTGTTTCATATTCTCTGTGTGTATATAAAGTCTGCTGCAGTTTCCACGGTATGCATCCGATGAAGTGAGCTGTAGCTCACGAAAGCTCATGCTCAAATAAATTGCTTAGTCTCTAAGGTGCCACAAGTACTCCTTTTCTTTTTGCGAATACAGACTAACACGGCTGTTACTCTGAAACTAGACAAATTAGAGGATTGGGCTAAAAGAAATCTGATGAAGTACAACAAGGACAACTGCAGAGTCCTGCACTTAGGATGGAAGAATCTGATGCACTGCTACAGGCTGGGGACCAACTGGCTAAGTGGCACTTCTGCAGAAAAGGACCTCAGGATTACAGTAGACAAGAAGCTGGATATGAGTCAACAGTGTGCCCTTGTTGCCAAGAAGGCTAATGGCATATTGGGCTGCATTAGTAGGAGCACTGCCAGCAGATCGAGGGAAGTGATTATTCCCTTTTATTTGGCATTGGTGAGGCCACATCTAGAGTGTTACATCCAGTTTTGGGCCCCCCACTACAGAAAGAATGTGGACAAATTGGAGAGAGTCCAGCAGAGGGCAACGAAAATGATTAGGGGGCTGGGGCACATGACATATGAGGAGAGGCTGAGGGAACTGGGGTTATTTAGTCTGCAGAAGAGAAGAATGAGGGGGGATTTGATAGAAGCCGTCAACTCCCTGAAGCGGGATTCCAAAGAGGATGGAGTGTGGCTGTTCTCATGGTGGCAGATGACAGAACAAGGAACAATGGTCTCAAGTTGCAGTGGGGGAGGTCTAGGTTGGATATTAGGAAAAACTATTTCACTAGGAGGGAGGTGAAGCACTGGAATGGGTTACCTAGTGAGGTGGTGGAATCTCCATCCTTAGAAGTTTTTAAGGTCAGGCTTGACAAAGCCCTGGCTGGGATGATTTAGTTGATGTTGGTCCTGCTTTGAGCAGGGGTTTGGACTAGATGACTTCCTGAGGTCTCTTCCAACCCTAATCTTCTATGATTCTATGGTTCTATGACTTGGCTTGGCTTCCCCAGGTTCTTACCAGAGGAGCCACCCCCTGTTCCTCACTCCAGGGCCTTACCCCACATTCTCTGGTCCCAGCTCTAGGCAGTGCTCACTCTGCTTCCCCATCACAGCTGGCAGCAGTCTAATTAAGCCCCATTAGACCCAGCTGAAGTCACTAATTAGTAGGGCTGTTGATTAATCGCAGTTAACTCATGCGATTAACTCAGAAAAATGAATCGTGATTAAAAAAATTAATTGCCATTAATCACACTGTTAAACAAGGGAATACCAATTGAAATTTATTAAATATTTTTGATGTTTTTCTACATTTTAAAATAAATTTATTTCAATTACAAGACAGAATACAAAGTGCACAGTGCTCACTTACTTTTTATTACAAAGATTTGCACTTTAAAAATGATAAATAAAAGAAACAGTATTTTTCAATTCACCTCATACAAGTACTGTGGTGCAATCTCTTTATCGTGAAAGTGTAATTTACAAATGTAGATTTTTTGTTACATAACTGCACTAAAAAACAAAATAATATAAAACTTTAGAGCCTACAAGTCCACTCAGTCCTACTTCTTGTTCAGCCAATTGCTAAGACAAACAAGTTTGTTTACGAGAGATACTGCAGCATGCTTCTTATTTACAATGTTACCTGAAAGTGAGAACAGGCATTCGTGTGGCACTTTCATAGCTGGCATTGCAAGGAATTTACATGGCAGATGTGCTAAACATTTGTATGCCCCTTCATGCTTTGGCCACCATTCCAGAGGACATGCTTCCATGCTGATGATGCTCATTAAAAAATAATGTGTTAATTAAATTTGTGACTGAATTCCTTGAGGGAGAATTGTATTTCTCCTGTTCTGTTTTACCTGCATTCTGCCATATATTTCATGTCTCAGATGATGACCCAGACACGTTCATTTTAAGAACACTTTCACAACAGATTTGACAAAATGCAAAGAAAGTACAAATGTGAGATTTCTATAAATAGCTACAGCACTCGACCCAAGGTTTAAGAATCTGAAGTGCCATCCAAAATCTGAGAGGGATGAGATGTGGAGCATGCTTTCAGAAGTCTTTAAAGAGCAACAGTCCGATGCGGAAACTACAGAACCCAAACCACCAAAAAAGAAAATCAACCTTCTGCTGGTGGCATCTGACTCAAATGATGAAAATGAACATGTGTCGGTCCGCTCTGCTTTGTATCATTATTGAGCAGAACCTGTCATCAGCATGGACACATGTCCTCTAGAATGGTGGTTGAAGCATGAAGGGACATAGGAATCTTTAGCAGATCTGACATATAAATATCTTGCGAGGCTGGCTACAACAGTGCCATGCAAACACCTGTTCTCACTTTCTGGTGACGTAAACAAGAAGCAGGCAGCATTATCTCCTGCAAATATGTAACCAAACTTGTTCGTCTGAGTGATTGCCTGTAGTAGGACTGAGTGGACTTGTAGGTTTTACATTGTTTTATTTTTGAATGCTGTTATTTTTTGTACATAATTCTACATTTGTAAGCTCAACTTTCATGATAAAGAGATTGCACTATAGTACTTGTATTAAGTGAATTGAAAAATACTATTTCTTTTGTTTTTTACAGTGCAAATATTTGTAATAAAAAATAAATATAGTGTGAGCACTGTACACTTTGTATTCTGTGTTGTAATTGAAATCAGTACATTTAAAAATGTAGAAAACATCCACAAATATTTAAATAAATGGTATTCTATTATTGTATAAGCGTGATGAATTTTATTAATCGCTTGACAGCCCTACTAATTAGTCCTTACATTGCCAGCTCATCAGTGAGCTGCCCAGTCATGGTTGGGGTTGATCCTGCTTTGAGCAGGGGGTTGGACGAGATGACCTCCTGAGGTCCGTCTCTTCCAACCCTAATCTTCTATGATTCAATGGGCCAGGTTGAGCCCAGCATGCCTCAAAGGTCCAGCCAGCCCATGAGACTCCCCTGTGAGTATTCTCCCAAGGTGGGGTGTGCGCCTAAATGTTCACGAGAGGCATTTTAACAGGAGTCCATGCATGGAAATCCTGTGTTTGGGAAAGGGGAAAGACTTTAATTATTGAATTATCCATGGCATCCTGTGTTTGGCAGTCATGGACTCAACAAGCGAGTCTGCCTCGCCAGAAAATGCAAGACAAAGAAAAATTCCTCTGTGCTCTGCTTTGGAAACATGTCCCCATGTCTCTGGCTGTGTTTATAGCTTTTCTGTAAATAGAGGCACATTTCTGAGCTGTGTGAAGTCTATCTGCAGTCACTATATCTGGACTCACAAGGCACGTGCATGTTGCTTTTATTTTCATGGCTCCTCTTTGGAACTCATTGCCCCAGAAACATTACTGGATTAATGCTTACTATACCTGGGCAGGAAAGGGCCTTTTCATCTTGTAAGGGTATTTGAGATTTTGACAAAAATTCTTGTATTGAATCAGGACAAAAAGGCAAAATCTCAAAAAATTTCCTGAACTGTGAAAATGAAAAAGTTTCAGTCTAGGGCAATCGAAGCACTGAGTTTCAATACTTTGGAAACATTTCCTTTTGATTTTGAGCTTTTCATATTTTTAAAACTTTTTTTTTTTTGGCATAACATTGAAAAACAAAAGAGTTTGAACCCAAAATAGCAAAAAAATTTGTTCTGAACAGGACATTGGGACATTTTCAATACATATTTTCAAGTCGGGAAATTCATCCAAACTGATCCTGTCCAGCAAACAGTTTCTGTTTTGATGTAGTGTCATCTTTTGGTGGAAATTTTTTTTTGTCAAAAAATTACCAACCACCTCTAATGCTCACAGCTCCCCTCTGGGACAGGGAATATCATATGGTGCTTCTTGCTACCTGTTAGCTAAACAGAAAGTAAAACCAAGAAACCTTTCCTCTTCATTTGCCAGAGACAAAGGAACAGACCCAGGCAGACAAGAAGGCATTTTTCTACTCTTTCTTGGTTTCTGATTGGCTGCTTCAGAGGCGGGACTAACCTGTCCACCCAAATATCTTTTCCAATCAGCTCTGTCCCAGCTGAAGGAAGGCAGATAGCGGTCCCTTTTAAGGTCCATTGCAGTCCACATAGGACAGGTCTATACCACCTTTAATCACACTGAATCTGAACCTTTTCTGAGTCATCAGAACAAGGCTCCACCAGCCCTGTTGATCCTGGGCTGCTCTTTGCAGGTGCTTTATGGTAAGCCCCATAAGTTCCCTGTCCAAATACCATTGGACAGAGGGATTCTGTTGGTCGGCGTGTTTGCATGTCTCTCCAGCTGCCCAACAGACACAGGCAGCTTCTCCAGCTTCAGTCTTAGCACATGGCCCAGTTATTTCCATCTTCTTTTCAGAGTTGCTGTGGGTGTTGAACACGCTGATGAACTTGGCATTTGATACACATTAATGCCATTAAATAACTTCAATTTTCCTGAGGAATTTGCTCTCTAAGTCATTCAGTTGTCTGGCTGCACCATTGGTGGACTGTCTGCTTTCCCAACCATCTGTCCATCCTTCTGGTGAGCACTTACCCATTGCAAGCAGGCCCACTGGTTTCAGTGGGGCTACCCAGACTAATAAGTGCGAGGATGACCAGATGTCCCGGTTTGATAGGGACAGCCCTGATATTTGGGACTTTGTCTTATATAAGTGCCTACTTCCCCCCTCCCCATCCTGATTTTTCACATTTGCTGGCCCCCTAGTATTCACCACTGAAGGGCTCATTCTCAGTGTTTATTTATCTCAGGTGGCATTTCCAAACGCACTCCGCCTTGGCCTAACTATTCCCATTACAGCCACTACATCATCATTGATTTCAGTGGGAGCAGAGTTAGGCCAGTAATGGGCACATTAGAACCCCTCCTCCCCTTCCTTTATATGTGCATCTGCCACATACATTTCTTGTGGATGCATCTGTGCATACATTACACCATGCGGCACCGTAGTCATAGGGCTAAGCAAACACCATAGGCTGGTGGCCACAGCCCAGGGAGGGGCCAGCAAATCCTGAGTTCTAATCTTGGCTTGGCCATGAGTGTGCTGGGCAGCGCTGAGGGAATCATGGGACATGTGTGGCTCAGTTTCCCTATCAGAGGCATTAGGAGGATTAATTAGTTAAGGCTGATGGGAGGCTGATCATGTTTGGTGTATTTGTATACCAGTAGGTAATGTGCTCCATGGAAACTGAGGGCAGAAAGCTGCTTGCTCAGCTGGGAGGCCAGGGAAGCGTGTCAGCTCTGCTCTGAAGATGTGTTTTCAAGGGCAGCAGGTATATTCCAGGCTGAGCCCAGAAGCAGCCATTCAGTGCCAGGGTGCAGATAAGGCTGGTGCTCAGAGATAAGCAGCCCAGGAAGGCAGAGAGGTAAATGCTGGGGCACGCAGACAGGACATCTCAGGCTGGCTCAGAACAGTGAGTGGAGCTGGGATGGGAAGCCAGGTGGGCAGTCCCTGCCTCCCCACCACTCATTTCAGTATAGCACCACGCCATGCCCTGGCCTCCCTCAAGGTCTGTTCAAGAACAGGCGAAGATCAGAATGGAGGACTCCAGCAAAACAGGGGCTGAGGGTTGCTTAGGATGCCCTATTAACATCTCTACCTCCATATGGTTTGATAGGTCGGAGCAGACCCTTGCTCCATCCCTAGTTCTGGTGGGAGTGCAGGGGGTGCGCAGCTCCTGGCATGAGTGGCTGTACTGAGGCTGAGCTGCGAGCCGAGGGAGAATGGGCTGTTAATATTTCCTATGCTACAGTCAAACCACGGCCCTGTTAAGACTGGTCCAGGAGACTTGTGTGTGAAATGGGAGCGATCACTCCATAGCTGACACTCAGCCCTCAACCTCAAAGGAACCCTGCACAACACCTTCAAAAGAGGAGCCTGGGAGCTTACTTTCATACCTTTTCTAGACACTAAACATCCTGGACTGAACAGAGACTCTGGATTTATGGCTCACTAGTTACACCAATTTATAACCCACTCACCCCTCTCAGCTCCTGCCCCTGCTTTCCTTCCGGTGACAGAAGGGGTGTTAATGGGCCACTGTACCTTGAATGGTCCCTTGAAATTTGTGCTGACCACTTACGCTAACCAATCTGGTCCACCTTGTATGTAGTTGTGACACTCCGAGTAGCTGTTCCAGACCTGAAGAAAAGCTCTGTGGGCTGGAAAGCTTCTCTCTCCCCACCAGAAGTTGGTCCAGTACAATATATTCCCTCCCCCACCTCATCTCTGGAAAAGGAGACAGGCACTGCTTTGAAGAGTTTATGGCCTGGTGTGGAAGAGGAAAGAGAGAGGTGTGGTGACTTGCCCAAGGTTACGCCCCTGGTCAGTGGCAGAACTGGGGCCAGCAGTCCCAGGTCAGCGCCTATCCACTGGAACACGTTGCCCTTCTCCCAGGCCTCAGCCATGTATCTGTACATGTTGTGCAGCACGGCATTCTGCAGCGTCCCAGAGGGGCTGGGAATGCAGGGGACAGGCAGAGAAGGGCTGGAGGGCAGATGCTATTGGGAGAGTGTTTCCCGGGGGGCAAGGGCTGTCGAAGGAGTCACGGATTCAGAACACGGACTGAACAGAGGCTCCGGCAGTTTGCCCTTCAGTACCTGTGGTGGTCTGGGAGGGGAGACCTGCCCAGCTGCTGCAAGATGGCAGAAAGTGCTTTACTGCAGGGACTAATGGAAGTCCCCAGAGGTGCAACTAAAGCTGAACATTTTGGGGGTATTTGTTCTATGGCTCTCCCATTGCTGCTGACTCATGGCCTGCAGTCCTACTCAGAAATGCCTTGGTCCTACTCAGAAATACCTCTGATACCCCATTCCTGGCTCCTCCTGGCTAGGGGCTAGGCTACTTACTGGGCTGCGCACTGATCTTTCATTGGTGTGGATAAAGAGCCTCTAGGGAAGAGGCTAAAAGCAACAGGCCCATTTCACTTAGGTCCTACAAACAGCTTCAGCTGGGATTTTTATTGAAGTAAATTGCATGGGCTTAGCTCACCCGGATTACTGCTGAGTAGGAAGAGCCAGCAGCGAGTTTGTTTTTAGCGTTCCTTTCTTCAGCGCAATCATCCTGTTGGCTCTTTAGCCGAATTCCTCAGGTTAATCTTGGCACATACCAGGACTGAATGCATTGTTAATGGTTACAGATTAACTAGCAAGGTCAGTGTCTGTGGGACACAAACTGTACTGCTGATGCAGAAAATCTTAATGGACCTTAACATGTCTTTTTGGAACAATAACATTCCCTGCCCAGAATGCTGCTGGGAATGGGATCACCACTGTGCCAGCATGGCTAGTGAGAAGTCAATACCACCATGAACTCAGTGGGACCATGCTCCCTGGGTGCTGTCGCTGGGTAAGTGGGATTTGTGCCACTGGTGACAACTCTGGGGCAAACCACAGCCATCTGGGTATTCCCTGGTCTCTGAAAAGGGGTGTAGAAATGAGATGGAGGTGGGGGACAGATGGGCTTTACCTAAAATACCTCTCCCTGGACGCTAGTGACATAAATCTTCTGGCTGAGGGGCAGGTTCCCTCCCCAAGCAGCAGCTAGAGGCATAAACCATCCATGCAAAATGACCCTTTGGCACATTCACAGGAGAACAGACTGTCCTGGGGCCCAGAACCAGGACCTGCAGGTAGCTGGGGGGTCGGATAAGTAAAGAAGCCTCTAAAGACTTGACAGTGTATATGTGTATTTCACAGCTACAGGCTTGCTTGTTTTTATCCCAGGAGCCTCAGCCGACACAGTAAGTGTCTGCTAACAGAGACCCCAGCTCAGCAAAGCACTTAAATCTCCTAGCTCCCACCCCAACCTTGTTCACCCCTCCAGTAACAATTCTCCATGCAAAGCGCACACAGCGTATTTACCCTCACACCCCGAGGGCAGGGCAATGTCATTCTCCCCAGTGCGCAGATGGAGGACTGAGGGTGAGACAGACTGAGTGACTTGTTACTGTCGCACAGGGAGGTTGTGACAGTCCAGGGACTTGAAGCCAGGTCTCCAACCTGAAAGGCTAGTGCCTTAAATAGTGGGCCCTCCTTTCTCTTGGCTTAAGGTTGCCACAAAACTGAACACCCTTGTCCTGCGTCCTGCCCTACCCTCCTCCAAGGCCCTGCCCATGCCCTGCCCATGCCCTGCCTCGTCTCTGAGGCCCCACCCCCGCTCACTCCATCCCCCCCTCCCTCTGTCACTTGCTCTCCCCACCCTCACTCACTTACTCATTTTCACTGGGCTGGCTCAGGGGTCTGGTGTGTGGGAGGGGGTGAAGGCTCTGGCTGGGGGTGCGGGTTCCAGAGTGGGGCTAGAAATGAGGGGTTTAGGGTGGGGGAGGGGATCAGGGCTGTGGCGGGGGTTGGGACACGGGGGGAGTGAGGGCTCCAGCTGGGGGTGCAGACTAGGCTGGGGCTGAGGGGATTTGGGGTGTAGGAATGTGCTCTGGGCTGGGACCAAGGGGTTTGGAGGGCGGGAAGGGGATCAAGGCTGGGGCAGGGGGTTGGGGCCTGGCAGAGAGTCAGGGGTGCAGGCTCCGGGTGGCGCTTACCTTAAGCAGCTCCTGGAAGTAGCTGGCATGTCCCCACTCTGGCTTCCATGTGGAGGTGCGGTCAGGCGGCTCTGCGCGCTGCCCTGTCTGCAGGTGCCACCCCTGCAGCTTCCATTGGCTGCGATTTCCGGCCAATGGGAGCTGTGGAGGCAGTGTTTGGGGTGGGGCCAGTGTGCGGAGCCCCCTGGCTGCCCCTATGTGTAGGTGCCGGAGAGGGGACATGCTGGCTGCTTCCCAGGAACCATGCAGCATGGAGGCAAGTAGGGAGCATGCCAGCCCCGCTGTATGGTTCCACCAACCGGACAGTCAATGGCCTGGTCAGCAGTGCTGACCGGACCCACCAGGATCCCTTTTTGACTGGGTGGTCTCTTCAGAAACCGGACACCTGGTCACCCTATCTTGGCTTGATGTTCAGAACATGCTTAAGTCCTTTTGGTTTCAATGGCACTTGCTTCCCCACACCCGGGGCTGGATCCTGGTGGGAGGCAATGCTAGCACAGATGTCTCACCTGCGGAGAACTCCTGACCCAGGTTTGAAAGACGAGGGTATAGTAGGAATTCCTATGTCTAAGAATGGGCTTCCCTTTACTTACAAAATGCAGTGGGCTGATTTTATACATTACATATTGTCTGGTGTCAGAGTAGCGGCCGTGTTAGTCTGTATCCGCAAAAAGAACAGGAGGACTTGTGGCACCTTAGAGACTAACCCATTTATTTGAGCATGAGCTTTGGTGAGCTACAGCTCACTTCATCGGGTGCATGCACTGGAGCAGCTTTTGGAATTACTCACACAGTGAGCAGACACGTTCTGGAACGCTGCCAAAACACAGGTTGCGGGGAGGCTGTACAAGCCTACCGTAAAGCATCACCAGGCGCTTCCCGCTCCCACATGCTGGGTGGTGAAGTGGTGAGTGCAAGCAGCCCCATGGGCGGAGCCTGCCTGGCCATGCCAAGGGAAGGCTCCAGATTGCCCAGAACAGAAGCCCACATGCCATGTCCTTGCTTGGAGCATGGTGACCCTGCTGGCAGCGCAGGTGCCGGTTGTGGAGTCCGGTGGCACGAGCTGCTGAGGACACAAAATCCATAGTAGGGCCGGAGGGTGGAAGAAGGTGGCTGAATGTTCAGTCAGTGGCACGAGCTGAGTGGCTGGGCATTGCTAGCAGCTTTTTGTGGGTGACACCCACCCTGCCTCCCATCTCCGGAGCCAGTGCGGAAGCGCGCTTGAGCCCAGCAAGCATGCAAACTATGTACCCAGTGAGCCGGGCGATGGCAGGGGTGGAGAAGACAGGGATGTTGAAACAAAGCGCACTTGCTGCCTTCTTCCACATGCAGGCACACGCCCCACTGTGACACTGCGGAATTTATTTATTTACTTTCATGACTTGCCCTGGTTAAAGAAAAACTACGAGTGGTTCAAATACCTGAAACACCTAGACAATGGAGGCAGAGTAGTGCAGTAAGCAGACACCGGTTTGGGAGTCTGGAGGTCCCCATTCCTGGCTCTGCCACAGACCTGCAGGTGACATGGGGCAAGGCACATGCCTCAGCTTCCCCTCTCACCCTTTGGTGGTCTTGTTTACTTAGGCTATCAGCTGTTTGGAGCGGACTGTCTCCCACTGCATACCTATGGGGTTTAGCACAAAGGGGGTGTGGTCTTAGAAGGAACCTCTAGGTACTGCTGTCATATAAATAATAGCAAACATTTACTATCAAAAATTTCCTTTGTTAGTCTCTAAGGTGCCACAAGGACTCCTCGTTGTTTTTGCTGAAAGTTTTAGGAGTCTCCACTAGTTCTGGCTGCCTTTGGTTTTGGGTCACATATTTGAAGGCACCTTGGGTGAGGTTTTCATGAGTGACTTAGGAGAACAGGCTCCACTGACTCTAAGTCTTTAAGGGTATGTCTCCACTGCAATAAAAAACCTGCAGCACAGAGTCTCAAACCCTGACTTGGGTTCCCAGGGCTTGGGCTGTGGTGCTGCACCATTGCAGCATAGATGGTCAGGCTTGGGCTGGAGGATGGGCTCTGAGACCCTGCGTGGGGGGAGGGCTTCAGAGCCAGAGCGCCAGTTTGAGCCACAACATCTACACCACAATTTTTAGAACTGCAGCCCAAGCCTCATGAGCTCATGCCAGCCGCCCCGGGCTCTGAGGCTCTGTGCTGTGGGGTTTTAATCCCAGTCCAGACATACCTTTCAGGTGGTTTGGACAGTTATAGCCCAGGTGTCTTATCAGGGCATCGCAGGTGATGTTTTCAAAGGAGTTAGGTGCCCAAACTGGTTTCAAATTCTGGGGCAGTTGGACACCTCACTCCCTTAAATCCCACTGCAAATCCCAGTGCAACACACACACAATCAGTTGGAAATATTCTCAGCGTAGGTGTGAGGCTTGCAGTGGGGGTGGAGGGGATATTTCAGCTATAATTCCCCTACTGAAAGGAGTTTTCCTACTTTATATTCCCAGCTTGATGCATAAGGAGCTTGTGTTTCTAACACCACTGTGAAAGGCATGTACCATCCCCATGCACCCCCTTCGAGCCAGGTGCAGCACGACAAGTTCACTCTGCCTTGATTTCTCCAATGGGGAGGTGAATAAGTTCCCCAAGACTTTTATGTATCAAACAGCATCCTCACCACCCCCCTGCTCTGAGGGGCTAACTTAGTAACAGGAAGTTCACAGAAACATAAGGAAGTCCTTCATCAAGGCTGCTTAACGGGGGGCAAGCTCCATCTATCTGAGTGCATCTGTCCCACACCCCAGCCCTTTAGCTGCAATGCACTCCCAACTTTGGGTCCTTTGCCAGAGCAATGCCCTTCCTGCTGACTGCAGCTCTTTTCCTGGCTGCACACAGCACCTTGCAGGCTGCACCTCCTGCAGCTAGCTGGGATTTCCCTCCCAGAGTCTCTCTTTTCCACCTGGGAGTTCCCCTGCTCTGTTCCCTGGAGCGTCTCTCTAAGAGACTCCTCTTGTTAGGAGCAGCTTCCCTTTCATCCCAGCCCAGGTGCTCAAGATTCAGGGAACTGCCAACCAGCCGCCTGGGAAGTTCATTGCTTACAGGGGGGCTGGCCACAGGTAAAGGGGGCCAGTGCTCCAGGGCCACCAGCGCATGCTGTGAAATGAAATGGACAATTATTGCAAAACAGGCTCTCTCCCCAAACCAGGGATTTAATGGGCAGCTTGTCAGTTACAAGATCTTTCTCCTCCCAGGTTTTGTCACCATCCCTCTCTTATGGGCAGGCTCCACGGTTTTGTTATTTATAATCCCTGAAAAAAATGGTATTTTTAAAGATTTTCCCTTCCCTCCCACAAAGCTGAGAATGAAAACCAGCCAGTCCCTGCCTTGCCCCCAAATATGAGCTGCAACAAGGATATCATCCAACTAGTTTGGTGGGAGAACCTCCAACAGCCAATGCAGAGCCCTGGGTATCTTTGCAATCAGACCTCTGGGCATGCACTCCATACCTGCGAGGCAGGCCATTTAGATACACTGTAGAAGAATCCTATGTGTTGAAGCAATCAGGCCCAAATTCATGAAGATGATTAAACAGGCGCATAACTGTAAACATGAAAGTAGTCCTATTGACTTCAGAGGGATTACTCATGTTTAAATGCTGTCCTGAATGGGGGCCTTGGACAGCAGGGGTTTGTGTCTTAGTTACAAGTCTCTTTTAGTTCCTTGCCTGCTCACACAAATGAAACTAGGAGGTAGAGAGCAAGGCCTGTACTCTCATGGGCCAGCTCCCAAAAACACACAATGGACTTCAGACAGAACAAGAGGTAGACAGGCTTGTAACCCAAAACGAAGATGAGGGGTGGGTGGGTGGGGAAGAGGTTCATGTTGGGTCTTCTAGCTGCGGCATATGTACGTTTTCCCTAGCCCCTACCTTTAAAATTCCAACATGGCTACGTGCTTCTGGGGGCAGCTGCTGCTTAGTGGGGCAGAATTGATGCAGCATGTTACAGAAGAAAGAAAAGGAGGACTTGTGGCACCTTAGAGACTAACCAATTTATTTGAGCATAAGCTTTTGTGAGTAACAGCTCACGTCAGCTCACTTTCATTCCCCAGGGAGTTGTAGCTGTCGCACAGCTGTTCCAGCCCTCTACACCAACATTCCACACAAAGATGGACTACAAGCCATCGGGGATATTGTTCCTGATAATGTCACGGCAAACCTGCTGGCTCAACTTTGTCCTCACCCATAACTATTTCACATTTGGGGACAATGTATACCTTCAAATCAGCAGCACTGCTATGGGTACCCCATGGAGGTTATTCTTCAGTTGCTTGAACACACCTCAGTTGTCTCAAAGGGACATTTTCATGAGTGTCGGCTTTATTACTTGAAACTGACAGCGCCACCTTTGTCTAAAAGGGCTGTACCTATTACACTTCCAAAACAATACATAAGATTGTGATAATTGGGAAAAATTGTTGGGGAAAAATATATCCTTTGTTAATGAGTGCATAGGGATTCAGATCTCTCAACATCTGTTCCCCGCTATCTTAGAGACCCACACTGTAGAGTGAGAAGGCAGCACCCCTTTGTCAATATTTATTTTTTTATTAAAATATTGTTATACCAAGTGGAATGCTACAGCAATCTCGGTATAGGACAGCATAACAAAACAGCCAGGTTTACATTTAAATACTTAAGATAACTTAAAAACGCACAAACGAAAAAAACCTCATTGTCTTTGGCAGAAAAAAGTTCACAGCACAAAAAAAATACTTAAAGAAATACCAATATTAATATAAAATATATTAAGTTGTTTTTTTCTCTTTCATAGTTTTTGTTTCGCAATTGTAAACAATGCACCAGATCCAAACACATTTTTTACATGTCTGGGGGAAAAAATAAAAAAATGCAGTTGTCCAGCAAATGCACAGATGTTTAAAGGAAGTATATATTTATATATGAAGGCCAAGGGAAGAAAGCGTTGGAGTTCAGTGGATTGAGAAACTCTCAATTAAAATCAGAATTGGCTACTGTCAAAAGCCAGCTGTCAGTAGACAAGGGGGTGTATGAGAACTGTGAATAAGTGAGTGAGTATATCTCGGTGCAGTTCCAGGAAGGGGGGGAAATCAACTCCTCCACAAGAAAATCAGACATGTTTGTTTCACATTGGGAGTGTGTTTTTTCATCTCCAGTTTCATTCCCCTCCCTCCCCCCATCCACCCTTAACCCTCTTGTTTATTTTTTTGCATAAACACAAGCTCCCTTCAGCTGAAACATACACAGAGCTTCTGGTATTTATAAAGGCTTCCATCCTGCAATCCTTTACCTTCTTGAGCACTGTGTTTGCACATGGCCGTGAATGGTGCTACTGATGCATACGTCATGAGAGTCTGAGTCTGGTGCTCGGGCAGCCTCATTTAGCTCTTCTGATTTGATAGAGCTGTTCTGATTTACATCAGCTGAGGATCTGCTCCTTCCCCAAATGAGAGCAGCTCAGGAGCTCAAACACATACTCAGCAGGTATTGAAACAAACAGAAGGGAAATTCCAGTTGGAGGAATCATGGGAAAGTGCCCCAAAGGAAATGGAATCTGATGGATGCCAATGAGGGATATTTAACTCTGGTGACAAACAGGATATGAAATGGAGGAAGAGAACAAGCACAGGCCTAGAGAGCCAAAGCGAGAGACAAGAGACAAGCGAGGGAGGGTGAACGGCTAAGGGGCGAGAAAGGTTCCACAGAGAGCAGGAAATGGGGCAGGAGGGACAAAGGCCATGGCAGGGAGGAAATTGAAATGATAAATACAGGGTTTGCTTTTGTTTACAAAACAGGGAGTTATTTACAGAGCCTGTCCTGCCCCCTCCCTCACCTCCTCACACACCCTAATGGGCTGCAACCTGCCAGCACTGCAGCCTCCCCAGGAGAAGTGCCTCTGGGGACCAGCCACTGGGCACCAGCTGGCTACGCAAAAACACCTTCACCCAAAGCATTTCCAGTCCTCTCAACAGGAGGGGAAAGGTGGGTTGGGAGGCATGGGGAGGGGCAGGAATTCTGGCCTCGCCAGCATAATACAAGAGCTACTCCCAGCAGCTTGACCTTGGAGAGCAGGTACCAACAGGGTGTCCAACGAAACAGGCACGCCCGTCCTTCCAGGATCAGTTTCTAGCAATGCTCAGCATGCTGCCCTCCTCCAGGTCACAGATGGGGAGCAGGGGAGGGCTCTGTGCCTCTTCACTTTCAGACCCTCCTTCCTTCTTTCCTGTGACATACCAGCGACAAAGGGAACTTGGGACAGTCCTTCCCAAGTACAGGTGCACTGCACATGGGCTGGCCCAACAGGGTAGATGGAACAAGTAGCAAATGAGCTCTGCTGTGATGGAAAGTGGGCGAGATAAATGGCAGCTGATGGATGCAAACCACAGCGGCAGCTTCCCTCCCAGCCCTCGCTGTGTGGCTATGCTGCATGCTCTCCTGCAGTCCTGCCCCCAAACTCCTTTTGTCCAGGAACTCTCCACACCACAAGCCCAGCCAGGATCCCAGTAACCGAATGGCTCCTGAATCGGCACTTTCCCCAGCAGATCTCTCCTCTGACCAGGCCAGCGTGCAGGGACAGAGAGGATGGTGGGCACCTGCCCTTCCTCAGATTAGAATTTCCACCATGTCTGACAGGCTGATGGTCCTGGCAGCAGACATGGTCTCTGCAAGGAAACAAACCACCTTTAGATTGTGAGCTCTCTCTAGCTGGGACTGGCTCCTGCTTTTATGTCTGTGCAGCACCTAGCACAATGGAGCCCCGATGTGCCCCATGGAAATGCAAACATTTACAACAGGGCCATTAGATTTACTTGAATCCATAATGAATAAATAAGACAGCTTGGGCCCAACCCCTAAAGCATGACAAGTGATTTTGGGGGCCCACCTTGTTTCAGACAGCACTGAGCACCCACCCTCTGAGGATCAGACCCTTTTAAGGGGTCTTCAGCCAGGCCCCCCCAAATCACTAGTCACTTGTATAACCCTAGCCCTCTCCCCTCAGCCTCTCTGCTGTGGCCCATGCACACAACCATCACCAGCGGTTAATGCAAACCAAATGGCATGTCAGAGCCAACCCAGCTCCCTGCGCTCACTCGAACCCCGCCCCCTTACACTGTCAAAGGGAGAGTACTTGGCTGCTGGCTTTCCACTGGCTGCAGGGCCTGGGGCAGGGGGCGGAGAGAGGAGCATGGGGATTCTTCTCATGTTTGTGGTTTTCTCTACAGATGGTAAAGCCCAGGAAGAACGCTGCACAATTAGCTGGGGGTGGGGTGGGGTGGGAGGGAGCCTCTCCGATTCCTCCCTCCTGACTCTAAAACCATTAGCAGAAAAACCGGATTCTCCCACTGAAGGGCAGGGTGAGTGTGCTAGCCTGTGGCATGCTGATAAGCTGGGCTTTAGTTCAGATCTGCAGGCCCAGATCAAAGCCCAAAGGAATCAGTGAGAAAACCTTTGAGACAGTCTCTTTCCTCTGGTCTTTCCCACACTCTTCCCTAGTCCACGCCCCACCTAGCCCTACAGCGTTTCATCCCCACTGTGTATCTCGCACTCAGGATTAGTCACTCTGGCAGGAGGCTGAGTCCTGGCAGCCAGGGTGGAGTAACCAGCTCCTTGCTCACCCCTCAGCTATGCAGGGCTCATACAGCACCCCTAGCAGAGGGAAGGAAGGTCTCTGGGTTCACCCTGGGCACAGCATTGCAGGGATTCTGCAAGCACATATTTGCCAGGGCAGCGGGGCAGGCAGGACTTACCCATGGAGTGCGCTGGGCTGCTGTCGAGCTGGGCACCAGGTCCCTCGCCCAGACTGCCGAGGCTGCTCTCAGGCACGCCATCCGTCTGGGTGCTCCCATCTTTGCTGCCACGTTTGGAGTGGAAGGGGAGAGGGCTGCAAGGAGATGGGCTGGGCGTCTCCTCCACCAGGACTTTGCCTGCTGAAGAGAGAGGAGCAGCCACCTTTAGATTTTAAATACTGAGGCAAACTTGATTGGCTCTGGGCTCTTACTGGCTTTAGTGAGCCAGGCCTGACCTGACTGGCAGCCAGCCAGCCAGCCAGCGAGCTCCATTTCTATGCTATGTTCCAAGGCTCTCCCACCAGAAAACACCCCAGCTCAGTGCAACGCTTCTATCCTTTGGCATTCAGCTGGAGGAAAAACAGCAAAGGGAGTTTTCAAGTGGGGCTTTAATGCTAACTGAAGGGGCAAGTACCCTGTGACTCCCTCCCCACAGGTGAGACTCCTCTTACCTGGACTCCCTCTGGAAGGGCCCTCGACCAACCGTTCACTGTGGGTGGCCCCCGGCCAATTCTGGGCCCCCGAGGCAGCAAAGACGGATGGCACAGATTTGGCTGGCCGAAGGGAGCCCTGCAGAGTCTTGCTGGGATCCTTCCGCGAGCGCTGCTGCAGAATTTTGATGACTGCATCCTTCTCCAATATTTGGGCATGAAGTGCTTTTAACCTGGTGAACGCAAGAGCAAGGCACAAAGTGAGAGAGATGATGGTGATTTTATTCCAGAGGGTGTGACATGCTTCAGCAAATCCTTCATCGTGTGGTGTTCCCTTAGCATCACGGCCACGGAAACTTCGCTCCGTCAATGCACATGGCAAGGACACTTATTTCCCATGGCTGCTGATTGGCTTCCCAGATGGCCAGTTTCCAAATGCTCAATGACAGGAGCGACATAAAAACCCCAGGACTGATGATAATGGAAGGCCAACAAAAAACATGCCCTGTGAAGCCACATGGAGGACCTACCTGTTTTCCATCTCCTGGTGCTTGTGATTGGCCAAGAGGAGATCCTCGTCAAAGCTGTTATTGGGGGAGTGACGCGGGGAGTGGTTGATGATAGTCGTGTCCCGCTGCGCAGCAGCGGTGGCAGCTGCATCCATGGCAAACTGCCTCATGGTGCATTCCTCCAGATACTTCTGCTCCCACTTGGTCATGTCTGCCTCCAGGGCTAGGATCTTTTCTTCCTTCTCTCTCAACTGTTCGGCCAGCATGTGGGCACTCAGCTCTGGGGATCCTCCAGTTGGGGCTCCCACCTGTCTCTGCATTAGCACAGGAAAAATGACACACAGCATGAGACTGAATCACGAAGAGAAAGGTCCCTTGAGTACAATGATCAGAGATGGGCCCAACCTGCACAGTGTGGCCCCAGAACCAGGTTTCTCCAAATCCTGGGGATACTTGGATTGGGCTGCTCTCTAACCATTACTCTGTGCCCCATCCTCAGGCACATCTGGGCCTTGCCTGCCCGAGCCCTTCCGTGCAACCTGCCCCCATTGCAGCGCCACAGCTGGCAGGGCTCGTGCCGCAAGGGGACTGGTGCCACCAGTGTTCTGAGCAACCGTCTCACTAGCCCTGCTTTGCTGCTGGCCTCGCCCCTGGTTCCATGAACTCCTCCTCACCTGCTGGGCCCGCAGCATCTTCAGCTCCTGCTCCAGGCGGGTGCGGAGACGCAGTTCCAGCTGCTCACGCTTTTCGCAGGCAGCCTGGAGCTGGCCCAGGGCCTGCTGCAGCCTCTCCACCTTCTCCACGTACGCCCGCTTCCTCCTCAGCTCGTCCTCGGTCTTAGCTGCCCGTGTCTGGGCGTTGCTTAGAGCCTGCTCCAGCAGCTCCGCCCGCCGGCGCTGGTCCTCGTTGGCACTGCGCAGTCGTGAAATCTCCCGCTCCAGCTTCTCTTTCTCCTGCTGGTGCTCATAGCCTGGAAAAGGCACAAGGAGCAAGTACGTTAGTTGACGGCTGTAGCTGCTCCGTCCACTCAGGACGTTCCCAGCTGCAGTCATTTCATTCTAGTGCATATCGGAGGGACTCCGGCTCAGAGCTATCGCATTAGGTTCTGGCATTAGATATGATGGACAACTGTCATGAGAAAATCTAAATGTCTGCTCTGAAAATATCTGCCCAGGGAGAAGTCGCTTGTTCCATCCCGCTGATGCAAACGGGCTCCCAGTCTCTCTCCCACTGAGAGGTCTGTGCTGCCAGTGTCTGTCCACTGGGGGTGGGAAGGGAAGGGCAGTACCATTAGTACCACATGATATATGTGGGGCCACGCTGGGCCACTGCCAGGGAATCAGCTGCCATGGTAAAGAGCAAGAAAGAAGAAAATTCCTTAAAGGCTCAGTTTTCACAATGCTTCTTAGTCCTACTCTACCACTCCTGCTATTGCAGTCCTAGGTGCCATACAGCTCTGCCAACGTAACGCCACAGCTATTCCACATGGTTCTACAAGGCAGTCCTCTCCTGCCTTGTAACACCATCGCTAGTCCAGTCCCAGGGTCTCTCCTCCCCAATTAGTCCGCCAACTATATTGAAAGGCATGGCAGATTCATCACATGACCTGCCACCCACAAGGCAGCTGGCTCCTTGCACAGGCTTCCTTGTTTAAAAACCTGCAGGCTGGTGCTCCAAAGCTGCACACCACCCTCCCTTCAGCCTCGTCCCTGGCAAACTCAGACAAATCCTGATCCAAATGGGTGCCACTCCACTGACTTTAATGGACTTTCACCCATTCACCCCAGCAGAGGACTGGCCCATAATCTCCCAAAGGAGCCACACCAGTGATGGCTTCTCTGTGGGCATTAAGAGGCAACCACTCAGAAGGCCAAGGGAAAGAGCCGCGGTTAAGGACACATTAATGCCACCTTTGACAAAGGTCATGTCCGCATGAGAAAACGGGCCTAAAACCCAGGATAGTGCAATGTGAGCAATTCCTTCCCAATCAAAGGAATCAATCCCTGTCCCCGCCCGCAGGAAAAGCGTTCACCCCCAGGGCTGCACAAACTTCCCTCCTGAACTGGCTCCGTTCCACCAGTACAACTTCCTTGGATGGACGAGGCCTAAGCTGAAGGGACTCAGCAGCTTTCAGGGAAGGGAAGGCGGGTGGGAACGATGGCAGCCTGGGGCTGTACCCCCTTTCCCCTCCCTTGGCTTTTTGTGGGCATTTTGCTGCCAGCCGTGGAAGTGGAATCAAGCCAGGAAGCGACTGTCACGGCTATTCCCAGCCTCTGGCAAAAAACGTTTTCTCCTTAAAAAAAAAAATTTCCAATGCAAGAGAGAAAGGGCTCTAACCTAGGTCTGGGATTTGGAGTGGCGGGAGTGTGGACTGTGTGCTGGAACAGCCAGAACAGCCGCTGGAATGCAAAGAATCCAGGTCACACTGATGGCTGCTGTGATTAATGGCCCTGCTTTGAGTGCCAAGAACAGCTTAGCTCTCCCTGGGGAATGGCAAAAGCTTCCAAGAGAGGATCCACCTCCTCTCCTATCTTAAAGGGACCTTACCCTTCCTTCCTCTCCCTCCCAACACACCCACCCCAAAAGCATGCCAACATGCCTGATCCACCAGGCCACAGAGTGACAGGGCACTGCGCAGCAGGGCTGGCCGTGCAGCTAGCCATGCAGGCACAATTGCACAGCACCTCCTCTGTGACCTAGCATTCCCCCGGGACTTACTTTGTGCAAGCAGTTTTGCCACAGTCCCCTGGCTGCCTTCTGGGTTCTCCTGCTGCTTGCTGGCCAGCTGTTTGTTTGCAGATTCCAACCGTTCTGTTTCAGATTAAATATACAGAGATAGAATTTTTAGAATTTAATTGACTGGGAACAGCCTGGTTCTTGGATGGCACAGGTGGTATTAGACACCCATCTTGAAACTGAACCTCCCCGAAATGCTCCTGATGTACCAGGAAATGTGTCAGAAGACAGTTTGCTGGGGATCTGTCACCAGAGATGAGGGTCACAAGACTGGGAACAACAAGGGGAAGTCACAAACTGGTACTGGATGTGGCCTCAGCAATGGGATCAGAACAGAACTAGGTTATACAACATTAGGCCAAGTGTGTGCACTGAACAAGGGCCTACACTGCTCAAGTGGCTTATGGAGGGAGCACCAATGTGGGGAGTCTTAGCCTGGGGCACAGCATGTTTCTAACAACAGTGATCTTCTCTCAGGATGCATGAGCCCAAAAAGGAGTGCACCCAAGAATTGCCCTTTCCACTCTCCCTAGCCCCTGTCTAGTGCTGTCCAGTTTCTTACCTTTCAGATCCCGGTTGAAATCCTGAAGCCGCCGCATCTCCCCATCCTTCTTGTTCCTCATGGTTTTCTCCAATGCCTCTCGCTTGGAAGATGCCTTCATTAGGTTTTCGTAGTCCTCGGAGATTCGCTGAATCTCTGTTTCCAGCTGTGGGGGGAAGAAACAACAGGCTGAAGTTAAACATTCTTGGGATGGGGAAAAGACCAGAGGAGAAGATGGCTGGATGGCACCAGCAGATGTTTCAATGTGAGGTGCACTGCAAAAGCAACACCATAAGCCAACATGGCTGCAGTGTCCGTCACCAGTAAAGGGCTGGGTTTAAGTCCCACACTAGGAGACTAGTGACATGAGTCTGGTGGTCTCATCCTGCTCCTTACTTGTGCACAACACACGACTCATGGGCCCTGCTCAGACAAGGTCTGAGCACTGGAATGAATGACAGGAGCCCTACAGGTCAGGACTGAGGTGCAAAGAAGAAGCTTGCTCACTGCCCACCTGCACTTGCCTTCCCCATGCAAGTCCGTGAGCATTACACACACCAATAGGAGAACAACATACACCTTCTCACTCAAACTGCAAACCACCCCACGCCAGCAGGCATCACCTACAAACGGCTTTGCAGGGCACCATTAGACTCCACAATGATTTGTATAACTGTACCCACCATGCAGTGCTGCTTTCCCATCTGCCTCCTGAGCAGCCACTCGAAAGGCCCATTTATTATAAGCCCACTGCAACGACACCATGCTCTTTGGAGACTTTGGGCCTGGGTTTAATTTAAGTCAGTTCTTTTTAAAAGGCACCAATCATCTCCAGAGATAAAAGTCCCCAAGCTTCTCCTCCTTCCCCAGCTTCCCACAGAGAAGCACTTGCCTTTTCCTTCCTGGGACCCTTGGATGTTCCACCTCTTCCCAGGTAAGGAGATAGCTCTGCTGTCTCTCCACCCCCTGAGGTTGCCCTCTTGGAGCAGCTCCTCTTGCAGGAGCAACCTTTCCATTTTCAGTGGTGGGATGGCTGCTGCAAGTGCATGGAGAGTGAAAGTTGTGCCATAGGGGCCTGAATCACTCTGATAAAGCTTCCTGGTACACAGTCCCTCCTATTCCTGGCTGGCTCTGGCTTCTTAGAGTGCCCTTCCCTTTGGCCATGTGGAAAGGTCAAGCCCTTATGTCTGTAACACTAAGGGATCAGAGACCCTCCTGGGTCTGTCTTACTGCAATGAACCTGATGGCTGATACAAGCTGTGCACACATCTAACTGGATTATGAAACAAACTATACTGGAGAAGTTCTATCATCTCTCTCCACACTGCCTCCACTCTTCCTCTCACTGCCACTCCATCCTGCCTACCGGGTTCCTGGCCTCCTCCCCAGCTCCAGCACATGCCTCTGTCTCCCCACCTCTGCAAGCCTGCCACGTGCCCCTCCCAATGGCCCGTTTGTTCTAAGGGGAGAGGCTTTTCCCTTGGCTGTGGCTGGGCTGGAACAGGCCTCCCCTTGTATGCCTCTGCACAAAGGGCTTTCTGTGGCGGCCCAGTATAGACCCCAAGGGGAGGGACGGCCAGAGAGGGCCCAACTGTTAACAGAGACGGTGAATGGACTCTTTTTTATCCACCCAACAACTGCCTTGGCTGAGGACCTGTTGTGCTGTGTGCTTCTGAGCCACAGCTGTTCAGAGGGACGGCAGGAGGAGAAAGCTGTGACAGGAGAAGAGATTAAACATATGAAAGGGGATGGATTTTCTCAGCAGCTGTCTGCTCTTTCTCTAGGAAAGAAACCAAACAAAACCCCATCCAGAGAATGAAGCCAGGACCACAAGGAGCTCGGCTGACAATGAGTGAGATGTAGTGCGAATGCAAGCGAAGGACAGGCAGGCACTGAGCAAGCTTCCTCTAGAGCCCTCTCCAGGCTCTTCTATCCTGACCTGTGTAATTACCTCGCTGTCCAGTTCCTGGTCTTCTCCAGAACTCTGCCAATGCACCTCAATCCTGACAAAAGCGGGATGACTTGTGCACTGTCTCTTTAAACCCGGCACACAGAGCTAGGCAGGAGGGGGCTGGTGGAGGTTCTAGAGAGAAGCTCCACAGTGAAGCAGACAGAGTCACTTCAGGGCTAACACTGTGATAAAGCTCCTTGTTCATCAATCCTACAGTTCCCGGACACAAACCGAGTCTGTCCTGGACAAACTGCCTGCCAGGCTGTGTTATCGCAGATGAAAAACAGCCAGTGAAATGAAAGCATCCAAGTCTCATTTCAAATGAAATGTTGGACATGCAAACTTACTGCTCCTGGCAGTCCTGCCCCCTGCCAGGGTCTCGAGCCTGCTGTATGTTGCCCCAAGGCCCAGATACTCACAGGTATCCAATGGGAGTTAGCGGCCTGCATACCTTTGAGGAGCTGGGCCCTAGTGCTTTGGTTGGAAAGACTGGTTGGGTGATGGCTCCGTGCATTTACCTTCTGAATCCGGCTCGCTTTTTTACTGCAGCTCTCAAGCTCCCGCCGCAGCTTTTCGTTTTCCCTCTGGAGCGTCTCACTCTCCCTCAGCAGCTTCTCTTTCTCCCTCAGGACTGTCTCCATTTGGGCCAAGTGGCTGCTGGCCGATGCGGCTTGGGCTGTCATCAGAGCCTCCATCCCAGCTGGTGTAAGGGAGCCCAGCGGGCCGTGACACAGAGCAGCCTGCTGGGGCAGGAAAGCCTGGGACATATGGGCCTGCATCACCCTAATAGAGGTCACAAAAATTCAACAGAGACACTCAATAGCATTGTTCTGTGCCTGCCAGGACACACTGTAAATCAAGGATAAGAGATGGAGTGACCTGCGTGGCTGGGATGGCGTGCCACTGAGTGGCTTCTGGAAATATCCAATCTCCTTGAACCCCTGGCAGGGATTGTCTTTTTGTTCTGGATTTGTACAGCACTTAGCGCCATGGAGTTCTGGTACCATAATCAGGGCTCGTGGGCACTATGGTAACACAAACAAATCATACATCTGTCGACAGAGCTCCCGGGAGGAGGTTTTCATCACACCATTTTAAATATTTACTTGAACCTTAAGGGGAAAAACATAACCCGGGAACGTCAGAAATCTTTGAGGCCGCCCACTCTGCCCCGGGATGAGCGACACCATCTCATTTAGGGTTGTAGCACATGCAGCCACGCATATATGGAACCCTTACAATATCAGATTCATAGGGCAATCTTTAACAATCTCCCAATGCATCTTTCCAACAGAGATCAAGGCATGCCTGTTTTTCAAAGTATAGACCCCATGGCAATTATTAGCCCCACTTCTCGGCCACAGAATACGATTTCAAAACCACTCAACATTGGCCTAACTCTGCTCTCACTAAAATCAGTGGTAAAACTGCCATAAACTTCAGTGGGAGCAGATCTAGGCCCGTGCTGAATGCTTTTGAAGATCCCACCTACAGTATTTGGTAAGATGCACCCTTGTACGTCACTTGCCTGTCAGAGAGTTTATGTAAAATTTTCAGAAGCACTTAAATCACTGAGGCGCCTAAGTTCCATTTTTAAAAAATGATTTAGGCACTAGGACCAGATTTTAAAGGGATTTAGGCACCTAAAGATGCAGATTAGTGCCTAGTGAGATTTTCAATAGCATCTAAATGCCTAACTCCCATTGATTTCAAGAACCAGTGGCTTTTAGTGCAAAGCCACTTTTGAAAATGGGACTTAGTCACCTAGCTCCTTTTTTAAATTTTATCCTTTATTTCTAATCCATGTTTAAAAAGAAACTTTATACCACTCAACACCATCACCCCAGTGCTTAAGAACACAATAAGAATACACTTATCAGGGACAGCCAAGCATAGTGAAATGTCACCACAGAACTGCCCCCTCTCTTATCAAGCTCCTGGAAGTTAAGGAAATGCCTATTCCCCTAAGCAGCAGTGCCAATTACAAGGGAGGAACATCCCCCTGCCCCAAAGTTCTTCCACTTGCTCACAGTTCCACAGGCTGCAGAACTGGCAGGGCAGTGATCACTTTTCATCAGAGATCCTGTACTAATCAGTATGGCTGCTGCTGGAGCAGTCCAGAGCTTGGTCACACCACCACTGAAATTTGACCTGGCCACCCTTCTGTCCAGCCAAGGGGTGGCTGGGCCAAATGGTGGAGAACAGGGGAATCTGCCGAGATTGCAACTTTTGGCATTGGCTCATGCACTGTGCGAGTAAGAGGGGAGACTCCCCACTGGCTGAGGGAGACCCTGGTTTCTTACAAGGCGAGGAGAGATGAGTGGGGACCAGAGCTTGTCCTCCCCCTCTACGGAATATCTGAATTGACACCACTGCCCCAAGGTGATCCCTTATTAAAAGTAAACCATTAATAAACATGTCCTGGACTTTGAGGGAAAGGCATGCTAAGCAGACCAAACACTGTTATAGGGACATTCTGTTTTAATGAATCTTTAAGGCAACTGCTAAGAGGGCAAAGATACCATATCCCCATGCCAACTTGGCCACCCTATGGGAGTCTGACCATCAGGTGCTTCCCAGAGGGCACCATGGCTGCACATGACCCAGGGCTGGCTGTAAATGTGGGGCTGCATTCCTGGAAAGCGATTTGTAAGTACGTCTTCCTTTCTGCCTGCACCCCTCCCCTCTTTGTTCCCTCCAAAAGAGAG
The DNA here is from genome assembly GCF_965140285.1 of Lepidochelys kempii. Classification (NCBI taxonomy): domain Eukaryota; kingdom Metazoa; phylum Chordata; order Testudines; family Cheloniidae; genus Lepidochelys; species Lepidochelys kempii. The sequence continues at coordinate 53,380,463 of NC_136388.1, read as the reverse complement.
CACTTCCTGTCAGCGATATTATCTCTTCCTGTCAGCATTCACTCTGGCTTGCCCAACAGCACACACTGCTACTCAGCCTTCCACCTTTCCCAACCGTGCAGCTAGCTGAGAAGTCACAGGGAGAGTGGGCAGCTGGAAAATGGTGGGTGGTGGAGAAGGGAGAGAACACCCAGGGGGAACACGCAGGGTTTAAAGAAAAGGAGTACTTGTGGCACCTTAGAGACTTAACAAATTTATCAACTTCATGAAAAAAACTCGTCCAGATGCAGACAGACATCATCTTTCTTTCCAAAAAATTTGTTAGTCTCTAAGGTGCCACAAGTCCTCCTTTTCTTTTTGCGGATACAGACTAACACGGCTGCTACTCTGAAAACTGTCATTACACTCAGGGTTTAGTTTCTCCTCTGCTACTCTGTATTTCCCTTGTTATAAGCAACCAAAAAGCGCTTTATGATGTGATCAAATTGCCAGGCAAAGCGGAATGCATGATGCCCTAAAGTGGCGAGGACCCATAACACCAGAGCTCTATGTAGGCTTCCACCGTTAGTGACACAGGTCATAATGCTAGCAAGGCCCTGTACACAGATGGTGGATCTGCTGAAAAGGGTTAGGCACTTTTCAGCCAGCATTAACACTCCACTTACCAACCCTACGCTGCAGCCAAGAGAAGCGGGACCTCAACTGCCAGTGTAACGGAGAGCATGGTTCACCCTTAGGATTGCATTGGGTGCAAGCTGGGGGCAGACTCTGGGCTTTGGCATTTGCAAAGTGGATGAGGGCAAAGCCCGGTATCAAGGGGGTGGTACGTGGCTAGGTACAGATTTGTATTTAGCAGGGCTCCCTCTGGGAATGTTTGGTAAGAATTCATCACTTTCACCTTCCTCTCAGTACAGAAAAGAGAGTTCCCAGTGTCCACGTGCTACTCAGCCCTCAGAGTCTGCACGCCCTCTGGGGACAGCACTGGTAGTTTTCCACATAGCAGGGCCTGCTTCCTTTCTCCCTTCCAAACTTAGCCATTTCCTGATTCAATTCCAACTTCTAAAATAATCAGAAATTCCACTCAGAACACAAGGGGAAAGAGGCTGTGAAGATACAACTTCATCTGCAAAACAATTGGTCTAATTAAGCCCTGGCATAGCCACCCCAGAGACAAATACAGCCCATAAGCATCAAAAGTCAGACTGCAAGTCCCCTTCCCCACCCATTTCTGCCCCACAGAACAGGGCAGCACTTCCAGAGTCAGCAAAAGGTAGATTGATCTGGGGCAAAGTAAGGATTCATGCAGCCAGGGGATGAACATTGTAGTGTCCCTACAGCTCATCTCCTTATTCTGCAACACGCGGGTTTCTCTGCTTATGCAACCAGCCTTGGGCATCAGAACCCATAGGGCTCCCCAGCCACAGCCTGTCTGCGAGCCATGCGGTGTAGCAGCAACATACCCGAACCCCTTCCCATGTGGCTGTCGCAGTCCCAGGAACTGAGTGCACGCCAGGAAGGAAGGGACTGGCAATGCATGCTAGCTGTGAAGTGTAAGGTGCTAGACAAATGTTGTGGTTACCTGACTTCAGGATGCTGAAATCCTGGCCCTTCCCTGGAGCAGTGCCTGGGATCTGCCAGGTAACCAACTGCAGGCTCCTGTGGGGGGATGATGTAGGGGTACTCTGGAGGGGGACCCCGTGGCTCCATCCCCTCGGCATGCTGCCCTCTTGGGGCTGACAGCTGGAAGTGCCTTGATAGCTGGGGATAACTGTGGGAGGAGCTCATGTGGTTCTGGGCCTTGGCTCCATTCCTCTCCAGCGACATTTGCATGAGGCGTTCACTCAATGACCTCACATGCCCATGCTTCAGCTCCTTTAGTGACTCGTCCTGCCGCTTGCTGCTGCTGTCAGGGGCATAGGCCCTGCGTTGGCCAGGCTCAGCGGGGGCACCTGGACAGGGCACCCCAGCCTGCTGTCCTCGCTGTGAGGCATAGTACTGGGAATGCACTTTGGCCTCCTCATAGGTGGGGAGCTCCTCGCCCTTGTGCTGAGGCTGGTGGAGCCGATACACATTGTTCTCCAGGTAGATGTGGTCGCAGTGGTGCTCCTGGCCCTGGGGCTCCTGCCGTGTGGACTGCTGGACCATCTGGCTCTCTTCTTGGGTGAGACTTTCCAGTGAGGAGCGAGGGCTGCCCGTGCTCCCACCTCCACGCAACGCCTGCTGCTGAATAGCCAGCAGCGTGCGGTTCTCTGTGAGGTTCCCGTATCTCAGCTGCTCCTGGATGAGCCGGTGCAGGACCGTCCCAGAGGAATCCTCCGCCGTCCTCATCCTCAGCTAGTCGATTGGCAAGGGGCTGCCACCAGGAACAGTAGACACAATACAATCCCAAGGATCTGGCAGCACCCAAGGAGCCTACAAGAGACGAACACAGGAATCAGGAGGCAGCTCTCAGTCAGGGGTTTGCTCATTACATATTTTCAGAAGATTTATTTTGCCAGGAGTCCCATTGTGGCACTCTGCCAGGAAAGACGCAATCCACCCTTTAGTCACAATACTGGTATCCTAGCAGAGCGGAGGAGGGGAGGGGGATTCTGAACAACATCCCATCCCTTTGCCACCATTAGGAAGGGCAGAGCCAGACCCTGGCTGAACGCTAATTCCATGGCAGACCCTTGGCAACCCTGTGGAGGCTGGAAGTGGACCATTCCTGGCAGGCTCAGTTGCAGGGAACTCAGCTCTCATGCAAAAAGCCTCCCTGCCCAGCGCTTCAGTGAGCCGCTGAATCGCCATCTCATCTTAAGCATCCTAAAGGGGGCAGCTCTTGGTGGGGAGTGAGGAATGTCAGCCATGGGGATCTCTGCTGGCTTCCCAGTGGGGTGAACGGCCTCAGCACCTGGGCTTAGCATGAGTGCATTTGAGATTCAGCGTGACTGCTCTGCATAACTTGATTTACTACTCTGGAAAGACCAGGTCACAGGATCCTAGGAACTTGTGCAGCCAGAACCCCTTTTTTTGGTTCACTTAGTGTGTGTGTCTCTCCACATGTGCCAGGCGAGGTAGCCATGGGAAAAGCTGTGATTGCTGTCTAAGAAATTCATTCAGTTCACTGACCAGAGTGAAACTCATTATCCAAAACAGTAGGCCAATGCAGGACTTTTAGTGAGACTCCTGTTAGTCTAGCTTTGATTGTGGGGCAGGGAAGAAGTTCTGCTAAGTGTAATGAAGATGGTGCTCTGAGCTCAATCCACCATTACACAAAATATCCTAGACTTGGCAAGCCCAAGTTACACTGGCAGAGAATGTTCCTGTGTAACCTGCAGGACAGCAGCTACAGTCCACAAAGCAAGAGGATTTCAGTCGCCAGTACTTTCCGTCTCCTTAAAGAAGGGAGACTTGTCAAATTTGGGCCAACACTTAGAATTTGTAAATGGAAGCTCCTACAAAACCTAAAATCAACAAGAGTGTATCCACAAAACATTTCTTGAACAATTCCCATAAGATCTAATTGTTTGAAACAAATAAACATTCTCCCCCTCACATTTGCAAACATTGCAATATTATAATCCTGAATGAGTGTGAAATTGGCTCAAAAGTGACTGTGAGCAAAAGTGAAAAGGGCTCATCTACTATCATCACACCAGTGGATCACAAAATATAATAAAAGCTTCATACGAACAGTCACATAAAATAAACCTGATTTTCCTGATTAACAAATTTATTTGAGAAAACAGAAATAGTCTCTAAGGTGCCACAAGTACTCCTCGTTCTTTTTACATTGTTATGGTGTTTTATGTATGTATGTATGCACCCATGCTTTTCATACATTTACTGAATTTTAAATATAAAACACTTATCTTAAATGAATCAGCCATAACCTGGAGTCACCAATGTGGGGGTAGACCTTAAAAACATTCTCACAACCTTTTTGCTGTCTCTGGCAATCAGAAACTTCAGCTGTAGCCCAGGTTTGTGCATGGCTAGTAATTTACTGAAGAGGGATGCTTGCCAGGGAAGTTATATCACTGTTTTTAAGTTGCATGTCCTCCTCTGAAGGCAAACTTTCAAGCAAGTGAATTCCTAAATAGACATTTGATCACCTGTTTCTAGTCCCATGCTAGTGCATGTGGGTTGGCAAAGGGAGATTGCTAATCTCATATTGCTTCATACAAACATACCTCAAATATTGGTTCCCAACACATTGGTTCTTGACCAGGTTTTCCCTGAAGGTGAAATTAGGAAACTCTACACAGACTACCTTTCCTGAGCCTCATTTCAATGCTGACTCAGACCTCTGAGATTTAAAGCTAACCCCAGACTGCCTTTGGTGAATCAAAATAAAAGAACCACACATCCCCTTCAGTTTCACAAACCCTGGTGCGTTCTCACAAGGAGGAAGTATGAAATATTGGGTCAGGAAGCATGACTAGATAGCTAGGAAATTGGAGAAAACATTCCTTACCCCACCCCCGCTATATGTGCTCCTCAACCTTTTACTATTAGGGAGGATCACGCCTGAATCCTCAGCTGGTTTTTAATGTGGTTGCCTGCCTTTATTCCCCTCCCCATATTTTTATATATTTATTTAATTTTGAAGTGACAAGAAATTCCCTTAATGGCATTCAGCATAACCTGAATGAGCAGCATCAATTAAGAGAGGATCATTAAAAAAAAAAGGAGAGAGAGAGAGAGAGACAGCTCAAACTCCAGTTGACAGATTCTAGGAAATTCAAAGACGATCCAGTGAAAGAACAAGGGTTTGCAACCCAGGAGATCTCCCTGGAAAGCTTCAACCGGCTGGGAGGTTACAGTAGGGTTGATGTTAAACAGCGAGACATTTCTGTGGCAGCATCCCATGGGAAAACCCCTTTTTTTGCCTTTCCAAACCCACTAGGTGTAAACTAACGCACCTAGCTAGAGCGCATTCAGCAATTGCCATCGGCAGAGCGGTGCTAGGGCCCTGCCTCGCTGCCGCTTTGTTTTCCAAATCGTTCAGCACTGACATCACCCGGGTTTGGATTGCAATTAACATTCCTTCTAAGTGAGAACGAGCTCATGGCTGCGGCAAGCATTTTCCGAGCAGGACAAAGAGAATTCTCCAGCTAGCTGGGGGCACAAGCACCTGTGACTGCAAACGAGCTCGGCAAAGCCCTGCTTACCCCCACTCTGCTTACGATGGGTCACAACCCAGGCGCTCTCGGGGGCTTGCAGGAATCACGGGTCACACGCTGCAGGGGAAGGAATGTGGGGAGCGAGAGCTATGGAAAGAGGGGGACCCCGCAGGCTGACGCCCACGGAGCGCAGGGAAAACAGCGTTCCCAACCCGAAGCGGCACGCGAGCCAGGGACGGGGAGTCCGAGATCTCCCCTGTGGCACCAGACACCGCGGGGATGGCAGCCCGGAGCGGAACTCACCGAAGCAGAGCAGCCTTGCTGCAGAGCCGGGGGAGGAGAGGCTCGCTCCGCGCTCGGCCGGCTCGCTGTGTGCGTGCGGCTCGCAGAGATCCTGCCCCCGCGGCTGCTGGCAGGCACTGAGCGCCGCGCCGGCCCCCGCCAGCTGTAATGAGAGCCAAGGAGGCTGGGCTGCGCGAGCGGCTGCTATGCCAGGAATGCGAGAGTTTCAGGTTCCCCCGGGATCAAAGCTAACCACAAATAACCTCTACGCCTCGGCAGCCGCTGCGCGGCGTGGCCTGCAGGGGGCGCAGCCGCGTCTCTCTCTCGCGCACACACACGAGCGCGAGCGCGGTTACCGCCTGCCTGGCTCGCTCTGGGTTAGGATCCGAAGCCTTGCAGCGCTGCTAGGCCGAAGCGGCTGAGTCCGCAGCCAGCCTGGGCCCAACCCTTCGGGACCGACAGGGCTGCTCTAGGCAAGGAAAAGTTTTCCCGGTGCCTGGCGGGGCCATGCTTTCTGGAGCGGACCCTTTATACAGCAGGGAGATCTGTAGGAGATGAACCAGGGAGGGTTGCCAGTTTGTGTTGGATGTATTCCTGGAGGTTTCAGCCCATGACATAATCCAGAGAAACACCTCAGACATGGTGGATTTGGGACCCTTCTCGGGTTATTTACTTGCAATACCATGTGTGCAGACAGCAGTAGCATGGAGGGCTCCCTATTGTGCTGGGTACAGCACAGATACTGAGAGACAGTTCCTGCTCCAAAGGGCTGATCATTTAAAAAGACAAGACAGACAAAAGGTGGGAAGGGAAACAGAGGCACAAAGACCTGTCTGAGGTAATACAGCAGGGTGGTGGAAGTGCTGGGCCTGCAGCCTTATGGCTCCTGACCAGCACCCTCTGAATTAGAACATGCTTCTGCCTCAGTGAAGTAACTTCTTGGGGCTGCCACTACAAGGCAACAAAGAGCCACGCTCACCTTGTACGAGTTACACCACTGAGACGTGCCCAATCCAACTGCATGTGTTTCTCAAAGCCCCTCATGACTCAGAAATGTGCCATAGGAACCCAACAGGGGGAATGCTGTGGAACATCATCACATTGTAAAAAGGGGAGCTTGGAATGGAAACTATTTTGCAGCCTTCATTAGAGCAGTCGCCTCTGCCATGACTGGTTTCAGAGTAACAGCCGTGTTAGTCTGTATTCGCAAAAAGAAAAGGAGGACTTGTGGCACCTTAGAGACTAACCAATTTATTAGAGCATAAGCTTTCGTGAGCTACAGCTCACTTCTTCAGATGCTATTCATGCGTGGCACGTGAACTGCTAGCTGGGGGAGGCTAGCCCAAGCCTTGCCCCTTCCACCCGAGGCCCCGCCCCTTTCGCACTGCACCTCTGAACCCAGAGCCCCCCCAGGCTGGCTAGTTCCCACAGCCTTCCCAACCCTGGGAAGGCGCGTGGTGTGGTCCCAGCCCCTGGAGTCCAGTGGCACCACTAAAGCGGGACCACGCCTCGCTGTTTGGGGAGGCACAGCCTCCCCCATACACTGCCCATGCTGCTATTACTGTGAGTTTGTTACTAACATGATTGTCTTCAGAATTAAAGCCCCAGTCTTCCGGCTGGGGAATGATGGTCCACTGGTGAAGGTGCTAGCCTGGGCAGGCCAGGGTCTAACTCCCTGCTCTCCCACAGACTCCTGGGATAAGTCACTTGGCCTCTCTGTGCCTCAGTTCCCCATCTCTAAAATGGGGATAATAGCCCTGCCCTGCCCCACAGGGTTGACGGGAGGGAGGATAAATACACCTTGTGAGGTGACTCATAGACTTCAAGGTGAGAAGGAACCATTGTGATCCTCTAGGTCAGGGGTTCTCAACCTTTTTCTTTCTGAGGCCCCCCTCAACATGCGAGAAAAACTCCGGGGCCCAGTAGGGGTGGTGGAGCAGGGGCTTCCGGGCCAGGGGTGGGAACCCTTGAGCATAGGTGTAGGTTGACTTCTATTTTGGGGGAAGGGCCGGCAGGGCTCGGGCACAGCAGGGTCCAAAGTGGGAGCGCCACCTCCACTCCTTGACTCACCTCAGCAGGCCACCCATCTGTCTCGGGCTGTGTGCCGGAGGCTGCTCCCTGAGAGCTCTGCTGACCCCAGAGCTGGGTCCCTGCCTGGGCAGTTCTGACCGGCTGCATGAGCAGTCAAAGGGGGCTGGGAGCTGAGGAGCAGCCAGAACCCCGGGCACCAACAGCAGATGGGGGAATTTCATAGCTGCTTCCCCCCCCCATGTCACCACCAACCAGAGGAGCAGCTGCCCTGCGCTGCCTGGCTCCGGCTTCCCACCTAGGACCTGGCCAGAGGGCTTGGGGAGAGGAGGAGGTGGAGGGGGGTGGAGCTGCAACCAGGATTGCCCCACTCTGGGTAAGGCACTGCAATTTGGGGGGGTACCACCCTCATGCCCCCTCAACTTTGCCCATGGGCTCAAGGTTTCTGCCTTTGTCAGGGTTTCAGTAGTTCCCCCCACTGCCACTGCTCCCCGCTTCAGTGAAGGGGGGCGGGGGGGATGGAGCTCGGAATGTCAGCCCGCACCACTCCTGGATTCAACACAGGGAGCTTGGGGTTTCAGCCCCACGCCACTCCCTGCTTCAGCCCCGCAGGGGGTTGCCAGGGGTCAGGGCACCGGGTTTCAGTGGCGGGCCTCCGTGGACCCGCTGAAAGGGCTCGCGGACCCTCAGAGGGCTGTGGATCCCCCGTTGAGAACTGCTGACCTAGGTGGATGCAAGGAGTTTGCTACTGGAGGTAGTGTGTGAGAGACTGCAGGCGGCAACCTTGTGTGTGAGGACATTGCAGAGATTTAGCAGCTGGCTGTGTGTGGAGGGAAGTTGTGTGTGTGTGTATGTGACAGAGGAGATTGCAGGAGCGTGCGGCTGGCTGTGCGTATGCTGTGTGTGGCAGAGGAGATTGCAGGGAGCGTGCGGCTTGCTGTGGGGTGCATGTTGTGTGTTTGTGAGGAGCGTGCAGCTGGCTGTGGAGGCGGACGTTGAGGGGGTATACAGGCTGCTTGCCAGCTGTCCAGGGGAATAAATCTTCTTGTTTAAGTAAAGATAGGAGAGACACTCCATTGTCTTTATACGATACAAGCCTGCTAAAAGCTGCCTTACCATCTGCTCCTCCTTCACCCCCATGCCCAGGGCACTTGGCTTCTCCCTCCCGCCTTGCCCCGTCTGACAGGTGCTGCCCATCTGTCACAAGCAGCAGAGGCACAAACTGCCCATCCTTTGAGAGCTCTGTGCAGCTTGTCTCTCTCATCAACAGAAGTTGGTCCAGTAGAGGATATTCCCTCCCCCACCTTGTCTTCCTTTGAGAACCATTCCCGGTGCTGGTTTGGGAATTCTCCCCTCTCTTTCATATGGGACGACTTACCCATTGGGGCTATTTTCTGCTTCACCACAAGAAAGGGTCTTAGACCGCAGTGGAGCCAAGGCAGGAGGCTTGAAGGGATTGTGGGCAGAGAGAGGGAGAGGAGAGTGGAGGAAGGGCAGCAAGAACAGATGGAAGAGAGACAAGAAGCCAGACTAAAGGAGAGATTTTCTGCTTCTCATTTTGGACCCATAGCTCCCTTCACATGACTGTGGATCCTAAGGTTTCTTCTCATCTGGGGGCAGAACCACCCTAAGAGAAGGAGTGAGGAGGGTCACACACCTGCACAAGCTATTATCTTTCTGTACATTCCCTTTAGAATGTGAGTGTAAAGCCCATGCACAGTGAGACTGCAACCATGTCAGTGTCTGTCTGGCACGGCTCTGGCTAATGTTTGTAGGGCTAAGTGTCTACAGTTTCCAGAGACAGGCCAGGTAAACTGCTCAAACCCTCTCAGATGGTACTAACCACATGGCTGAAGTGGAGTTTTCTTATACACCTGCCCTGGTCTACACTTTTTCTTATATACCTGGCCAGGTCTACAATAGATCAACCTAAAATTTTGCACCCTGAGGGCCATAGTTAGATTGCCCTAACCCCCAGCGTAGCTGCATTTAGGTTGCTGGAAGAATTCTTCTGTCGACCTAGCTACCACCTGTCGGAGAGATACATTAACTGCATTAATGGAAAAATCCTCTTCCATTGATGTAGGAGGTGGCCAAACTCTGGTGCAGCACCAGAGCTGTGCGGCTGTAGCGTAGCCATGCCCTGATTTCCTCCTGAGAAGAGAAACTGCAAAGAGAACTGAAGTCCCCTCTAAAGTAGGAGTCAAATCCATAGTGAGTGTAAATCAGTGTAGCTGAAATTGGCTCAGATGGTTTGACACTAACTGAGGATCTGGCCGCACTGGCCTTGAACCAAGCTGGATGCATTGTACTCCAGTTCATCATGTTTGCCGTTCCCAGATGCTGCTGCAAGCCACTTTATAAACCATTTTCTAGCGTCAGTCCTTCCTGCAATGAGACCAGCTGGGTGGCATGATAGAGCAGAGGCCAGAAGGCAGAGGGAGGGGGAAGGAGTGCATCCTTTGACCTGTGCTCTGTAGACTGGGGTTCCATTTCTCTCTGTCTGTTTGGCCTCGGGCTCTGTGCCATTATGGGCAGTACTGCAGGAGCCGCAGGTGCGCTGAGGACAATGTACAATATTGATTGTATAGAATGCCACATGTGCTCTTAACAGACCCCAGCCTCAGCACAATAACCTCTCAGCTTGGTAATTGGACCCTTTCTCCTTTGAGCCTTTCATTGTTTCCTAAGGAAATGAGACAGCTGAACAGATGTAATCTTGTCAGGGGTTCCGCCACCAGGCAGTCACTAAGGGGTTTTGGAATAAGTTGACAACATTAGTCAAAGAGTGATCCAAGTTGCTGGGATCTTACCAGAGTTTCACTGCTTGCCTGCTTTTCTCAACAGGGGTCCGCCAGAAATTGGCCTCTGTGAGGAGACTCTAGGAGGTAAATCCAGGTGTAAAACGCTCCCAAATGGTCTGGTATCACAGAGCACTTTGCACTGGGGTTACTGACAATACAAGATACAGCGCAACTGTGGGTCAGACCCAGGGAATCCTGAAGAAAGCAATGCAGGCTCCAGTATGAAAGTTGGGAGAATGGGCCTCTTCAAATTAGCTAAAAGAAAAGGAGTACTTGTGGTACCTTAGCGACTAACCAATTTATTTGAGCATAAGCTTTCGTGAGCTGTAACTCACGAAAGCTTATGCTCAAATAAATTGGTTAGTCTCTAAGGTGCCACAAGTACTCCTTTTCTTTTTGTGAATACAGACTAACACGGCTACTACTCTGAAACCTTCAAATTAGCTGTGACACACACTCGGGTAGCCCTGGACAGCAACAGATTCTCAGCTAAAATGGCAATGGACTGGCAAGATCAAATGCCCTAGGAGTGGATTGCTTAGATTTTCAGGTCTTTTTCAGGTCTGTGCCACAGTCTTGGGCAGTCCCAGTGGCGCAGTGTCTATCAGTTTCTGAGTGGTGATGCTTCTTGTTATTTGTAATTCAGTCCCAGACTCTCTCTGGATTTCCAGAGGCTGTGTGTGTGTGTTTTGGCCAGCTCATCTTCAAAGCAGCTGAGACGTCCCTCTCTGCAACATGAGTGGCACCTTCATGTCTTTGTTTTCAGTTGCTTCAGTAGGATCGGATCTGAGGGCAGCACCACGGGGTAGCGAGCACTTAGGAAGCTGGAACCAGAATCCAAAGTGACCTGGAGATGTTATGGGAGCAGGAGCTGCTGGCAACAAGGAGAAATTTGGGTCTAGTAATAAAAGTGCATTTCCTCATGCTGGGGTAGGGTGACCAGACAGCAAATGTGAAAAATTGGGATGGGAGTGGGGGTGGGGGGAGGGTAATAGGAGCCTATTTAAGAAAAAGACCCCAAAATCAGGACTGTCCCTATAAAATCGGGACATCTGGTCACCTTATGCTGGGGCTGACTAAATTCCTACTCCCACAGGGAGGAAATAAACAGCTCAGATGCAAATGAATCCTTAGCAGTTCCCCACAGTACACTTCATCCACAGATCTCCAAGCTCTTTCCAAAGAGATAATTGTCCTCATTTTACAGATGAGCACGATGAGGCATAGCGCTATTAAATGACTGGCTAAGGATCACACAACATCATCAGAAACAACACGCAGGCTATTTCCTGACTTCTATTTCCACGTCCTGGCCACTGGGCAAGGGAGATGCATTTTGGGAGACATAGTCAGATAGCCAGCCCAACAGCTTTCAGGAAGCGAGTTTATTTTTCTGATTTCCCTGTTGTCCTGTGCATGGCCTATTCATGCAACCAAGCTAAGCTGTATTTGCTTCAAGGGAGGTCTGAAATTGGACTGGAATGTTGGGAGAGGCGATGGCTGGGAGAGGACGTCTAGCCAAGGAGTCTGTTCTCTGGAGGAGTTTGAGGAGCACTAGACTAACAGGCTGGGCACTGGTCAGCTGCTCCTGTTCGGAACCAGTAGGCGATATGGATCAACATAGAAAGCTTGCTGAAGCCTGTGTGGCTGGCAGATTGTCCCGCCCCTGCATTATTCTATGCAAAAAGAAGGTTGCTTCTGGCAGCAATGTTGAGCTTTTCAGGAGGCCCCAGTATTAGGAAGGGCAGCCAGGGCTGGCTGCAGATGTGCTGCTAGTTGGTTGTGTCCAAGAAAGAAAAAGAAAAGTGTTGAACATTGCTAGTTCCGGAAGGTGGTGGCCAGGTGTGGCCGGGGCATCCCGTGCCATCAGCGCATGCTACTGGCTGCCTCTGCAACACTGAGGGATCAATATGCCCAGTAATGGCTAGGGTGACCATCTTTCCCTGTGCTGAATATGGGACGCCTGGTAAAATAACTCGTGTTCAAGCGAGTTCAATGGCAATCAATCAGAACTATGCAGTACAAACGTTCAAATTAACATCAAGTTGACTGAGCCCCTGTTAAAAAGAAATACTGCATAGTTGGATTCTTTTAATTTGCCTTCTTATCTTTAAGGCTTTAGGGTTCACAGAAGGAGAGGTGACACACCCATACTCCCATATACCTCTGTCACATGGAGGGGGTGACTGATTGACCCGACCCTCCCTGCTCGGTGCTCTCTGCCCTCCATGCCTGTCTGGGCCCCCAAGACGGATCTGCCTCTCCTGGTACATGGCGCTGCGTCTTCCTGAGGCAACGCATGGGGGAGGAGGCACATAGGGTCACATGCCCCCCTCCCCAGATTTCTGCCAGGGTTCACAACAGAATATGGCCAGCAGCAGCCTTTCGGCAGGCACTGTGTGGGAGGGAAGGGACAGGAGCTGTCTCCAGCCTCAGGTGAGGTGGAGGGGGTTGACCTGACCTGTATCTTTGCACAGCCCATCTTTCCACCCCACCCCACCCCTTTGCTCCCCTGTGGCTGGAAGCAGCTTTTCCCTTCCTGCCTGCACAGAGTTGAAAGGAAGCTAACATCTCCAGACTGCTGCTGGCCACTGACATAACCCAGCTGCCTCCTGTCTCCCGGCTACTGTGTGGGCAGGAAGGGATTAAGCCCTGAAGTATACATTGTGCACCAGGACCCAGGGAACCTGACTGCAGAGGCTACAGCCCACCCTCCCTGGGGGCAGGACTCAGGGTGGGGGGGTGTGTGTGTGAAGAGGGTGCCAAGCCCCTTGGGGCAGGAGGATGGATGCTGTGGAGTCTGCAGGGTTGGGGCATGAATAGGCTGGAAATCGCTTCCCCCTCCCACACTGCAGAGCTTAGCTGAGGGGTGGAGAGGGTTCCCATGCCTCCGCTGTGTGGGGCTTTGGCACACATAGGGCTTGGCTCCTCCTGACCAGCGCCCCGGGCCGGAGGTCCTTGGGCTTTCCGGGGCAGTGGGGGAAGCCTGCTGACCAGGCTGTTGGTGAGCTGAGCACTCTGGCCAGGGGCTGATTCTCTGCACAGCACTGGGAGTGGGATGCATCCCGCCGGGGAGGGGGGGAAGGATATAGTGGAGCAGCAGGGTTGGGGGGAAGGGGGAAGAAGAAGGGGCGAAGCAGGGAGAGGACAGCGAGAGGGGGAGCACGTAAAGGGCGGATGGGTGGGCAGCAGAGGCGACATGTAACCAGCCACCGCCGCTGTCAGTGCGCAGCCAGTGCTGGCTGGAAAGAGAGTGGGGCCGTGCCCGCTGAGAGCTGGCACTCAGTGGGGGCTGCACTGACGGACCAGCAGGAGGAGTGACTGGCCCCCACTACCAGCCTTGCACACCCACCCCTATCATCGGCCGTTGCCCCCCTCAACGCTGGTGGGCAGGCGGCTGGTGATCAGGGATCCTGCCAGCAGCAGGACCTGCTAGTACTGATGGGGAGGAGGGGGACAGAAAATACAGGAGAATTTGCCCGTTTTAAAGAAAAAGTCAGGACACCTGCAGGAGGGCTTAAATAAGGGACTGTCCCTTTAAAAATAGGACATCTGGTCACCCTGATAATGGAAGATCCAAAACCAGAGAGGCCTTGCCCAGTTTGCAAGCAGCCAGGATGCAGGTTAGGGCACAGCTGAGAGCAAAGCTAATTTTTCCGAGGCTCTCTAGCTAAAAGGTAAGAGGAGCAGCGGAGTGACAGTCCTCTGCAGCCAACGGGACCAGGACAGCAGGAAAGTTGCCCCCCTCCCAGTGCAATGCAGCAATACGTGCAGCAGGGCTTGTACCATGCAGAATGGGGGAGGGGGGGTTGGTTAAAATTTCATGCGGCTGGAGGTGGAGATAGACGGGGCTTATCTTGGATCAGAGCAAATATTACATAACAAGGCCATAATTAAAGCCAGGCAGAGAGGTGCAGGGTGATTTGTAACTAATAATTACACAACCTGGTCAGGTCATTCATATGTGCGGGTGGGGGGGAGGGGCTGCTGTGCTCCAGTCTCTCCTTTCACAGAATAGTCCATTGAGCCCTGTGTGACAGCTTCCTGCCCCAGCGTGGCGCACCAAGTCCTGTCCCTGCTTCGGAGCACCTGGACTTGTGTGCTGGCCTTCTACTCTCTCACTCCCAAGAGCTCTCCTAGCCCAATTGGGCTCAAAGACAGGCCCCAGTTCGGGGTCTCCCCAATGCTGACCAATTTGCAAATCTGAAATGTGTCTGAAACAGAAACCTCACCTCTCCAGGGCTGATTCTGATCCCCCTGTACTACAACACAGCCTGGCTGGAGTGCATCAGGGACCTTGAGGGAAGGATGGGATGTGGTCGGACAGCAGCCAGCAGCCTTGGGCCCTGCCCTGTTGAGAAGAGCATGCAGGACCCTGAGAGAAGAAACATGGTATCCTTTGGCTCTACCCAGAGGGCTGCTGGTTCTCCTTTCTGGTAAGAGCTGGTAGACCAGAGAACAGGCCATTGCTTTGCCAGGTCTGCAGTTCAGAGGGGAATCTACACTTGGCTTTGTTGCCAGAAATGTACCACCACTGCCCCACTGATGGTATCAATGGTGGGAACACTAGTGTAGACAGGGCCTGCTGGGGTTCTAACCACAGTGTCGTCCAGTCCTGCTCAGAGCTGGACTTGGTCTGACAATGTCATCAGTTGTCTACACTAGGACTCACCTGTAGCTTCCATGTGTACTATTAATGGCAGGCAGTGTGGGCCAATGTTCAGGGGGCTGGACTGAGACTCACGAGAGCTGGGTTCTGCTCCTAGCTCTGCTGCTGACCTGCTGGGCACCTTTGGGCAAGTCACGTCCCCTCTCCGTGCCTCAGTTTTCCTGACCTCGCTCTCACTATGTGTGGAGAGGGAGAACGAAGTGTAGACAAAGCTGGAGGGGAGAGGCAGCCCTTTGTCTGCATGGGGTACCCCCCAGCAGCTGCTCCCCTGTTCTGTTTACATTGACATGGTAATGCCTGGAATGCAGCTATTTCCTCTTCCCCTCCCCAGACAATGCGAAGAGGGACAAGAGGCAGCAATTTGCTCACCTCAGGTCAAAGATTAGCCCCCTCCCCTCAGAGCAGCCCCTGCTGCATAGCACCTCCCCGCATTATCTCAGCAGGGAGATGGAAAGTCAGGCCTTCCTAACAGGAGGCCTGCTCCCACACAGCTTAGTTCCCTTTGGAATGAAAACGGGCTCTAATGCCCCTCTCCCGGCCCCAGGCTTCCAGGAAATCACTGCCCTAGCTCAGCTGGGGACCTTGAGAAGCAAAGGATGGCACCTCAGTGGGCATACTGTGAGAGAAACTGCCCTAGCCCTTTGGAGGAGCCCAATTCTGCCCACCCACGAAGGCCCATGGTGGTGGGGTGCTGACTATGGAGCAAGTATCTTGCTGAACATGAGCAAAGAGGTCAACCTCTTGCCCTAGGGGTTTTCACTTTCCTGGCTAGAAAGTTGCTAATTTATTATTATTTGTTTGTACTGCAGTAGCATCCAGGAGCCCCGGGCATGGGCCAGGACCCCATCATGCCAAGTGCTGTACAAACAAACCCAGCACAAAAAGATGGTCCCACCCCTGCCCCAAAGAGGTTACAGTCTGACATGGTTTCCTGGCCAGTGCAGAGGGGACTATTGGAAAGCAGGTCTAAGGCCAGTTCCAGGAGTCGTAGGCACAGCTGCCATGGAAATTTACTGACCCAGCTGAAGTTTTTGGAAGAATGGTATTTTGGAGGGAAAAGATATCTGTTTGCTAATTGATTCCCACCCCAGCCAGGAAAGTAGGGTGGTGCCTGGAGAAATTCTGGAAAGTCATTGTATCCAACCAAATATTGTTACAAAGAAACATCACCTAGTGAAAGAGAAATCTCCTTTCAGTCTCTCCCACGTTTGTTGGAAGCTGGTTCAGACCGAGAGCCAGGTGGAACCACAGCCCAAATCTCAATGGCAAGAATCCAGACCATCATTTCAGATGAATAAACATTAATAAACGGCCCTTCTTCCAACACCCTGCTCTGAAATCCACCTTGAGGCCTGAGCAGGTCTGGCACTCCCTGGGACTGTTTACCTCAGGGTAAGTCACCACTGCACAGTTAACCTGGGAATCTTACCTGGGTGTCAGTCTGAACTCCCCGCCCATCCACACAGAAATGCCATGGATCTGGAGGTGCTGTAAGCCCAGGGCTAGCTGACCAGGATGTGGAGGTTTAGAGCCCAGGCTGGAGTGAGGATGCAGGCAAAGTCACCTGAGTGTTGGCAGTCCTCCAGTGTTCTTCCCACAATTCCTCCCCAAAGGACAGCCAAGTTCTCCCACAGTTGGCACAACTGACTGGGAAAGAATCCCAGAATTTCGCGCACAAAGGACCATGGGATCTGTCCCAGACCCACACAGGCAAGTGTAGAATCAGTGAAGATACATTAAAATGGGTAGGGCATTGCTGTGGGGATGATCGCACCCAAGCTGGGCCTACCTGAGTGCAAATCACCATTGTTATCTGTGCAGTGAAGACATACTTTAACTAGAGTGGAGGGGAATAAGAAGGGGTACAATAAAGGTTTACAAAATAATGATGGCTAAAGAGAAGGTAAATTAGGTGCTCCTCATTCACCTCCTCATCATACAAAAACTAAAGGGACAGTCAAGGAAAATTAGAGGTGACAAACTGAAAACTGGTACAAGGAAATTCCTTTAAAAAATGTAATTAGCATGGGGAACTCAATAGCTCAAGAGATCACTGAGGTCAAGAGTTTAGAAGGCTTCAAAAGGGATTAGACATTAATGTGAATAATGAAAACATCCATAGTTACAACAGAGGACAATAATTTGTATGAAGGGATACAATAAAATTTAGTAAAAATAATAAATACTTTGCTGTTATACACTGCTATGCCTCAGTAGATCTCAAAGTACTTCGCAAAGGACATCAGTATTGTTATCCTCGTTATACAGATGGGGAAACTGAGGCATATCAAAGTGACGTGACTAGTCCAAGTTCACCCAGCAGACCAACCCACATTGCATCATGGTATAAGTCAACCACTAACTGCCAGAGGACAGAAACTTCACCTGTGGGCAGATTATTCCATAATTATTCATCCACTGTCCTGTGAAGCATTTAGTTCTGCCCACAGTCAGAACGAGGATACTGTACTCAACAAATCCCCGATCTGATCATTATGGCTGTTCCTTATATTCCTAAAAGTGGCTTCTGCACTGTGCACCAAGGGAGGGTGCGGCTTTTAGCCAGGTCATGACTGTCTTAGTGGTTGGTTCCAGCTGTCTGAAGTAGTTTCACCAGAATGGTCCTGTATACATGGTCTTTCCTTGAGAGTTTCATTTGCACCTCTCTGGATAGACAGCAATTCTACTGCAGCTGGCTGCAGCTGTCTAAGAAGTGCAGATGTATGCGTGCAAAGCTTTTTGCCTCAATTTGCAATCCTGCAGAATATATTGTTTATTATTTGATTGGTTGGTGGTAGCACCTCAGAACCCCAGTTGTGTGCCAGGACCCTTCTACGTTAGGCACTGTACAAACACAGAACAGTGCTCTAAGCCTACATCCTTGGGAGAGGGTCCAAATACTGGCTTTCATATCTAATTCCTGTTTTTTGGGCATCAGCTGTTTTGTTTAGTCAGCCACCAAATACATGTGGCTTGCAGCTAAGATTAAGGGGTGCCAACATTTGCCCCCACAGAATCAGATTCCTGTTCATGGGACTATATTTCTAAGCCCAGAATCAGCATCTAGCCTTTTCAACCTTGGAAATGAACCTCCACCATCAAGAACCTCCTTTATAGTGCAACCCGCATGCTGCCCAGACAAAGAGATGCCAAGCAACTGTTCAGACTACATCCCAGGGCATTTCAAACCATAAAGCTCAATCTGGGTGGGGAATAGCGTACTTGGCCCTCAGCCCTTTTGCTGTTCTCCAAGGCACTGATAAATGAATCTGAAATAAGCCCCTTCTTGTCTTCTACCGGCTCCCCCCAGACACACATGTGCACAAGGGTTGCTCAGACATGTAGCTGCTGCCGTCTGCATTGGCTCTGAGACAGCAGATGGTCAGAAGGGCTACAGAGAGCGGGAGAGAGGAGGGCAGGTGCAGGGAAAATTGCTAATTAGATACGGAACATTAAGCTTCCATTCTAGAAAGCTGGAATTCAGCACCGAACCCCCCCTCTCCCCCATCTAGGCCTAGGAGTTTGGCTGGTGACTTCTCAATAAGTTGCATTCTCTGCTAGAGGCTGCGGCTCCCCACACAAAGCTTTGTCTGAGGGAAGAAAGGGTTTTTACCACTCGAGAAACTTCACTTGCAGGGTACTTTGGCCCTAATCCAAAGCCCTTTGGCATCTTTCCATTGACTTTGGATCAGGTCCTTAAAGAGCGACAAATGGTTCAGTTATGAAATGTCGTGTCGGAGTGACAAATGCAAGCCAGTAAAGCGCGCGGCAGCCCCTGAAAATGCCAAAGACTCTGAAAATCTGAGGCAGAACATTTTGTTGAAATAAATCATTTCTGATTAATACATTAATAATGAGCCCCCACAACTACTCCCCCAAATAATACCGGTGCTATTTCTGCAGAACAATGGGATTGTGTGATTAGAAGCCAATCCCTGCCTGGAGGGAACCAGGGAAAGAGGCAGGACAGGGTGCTTCTTGTTTGCAAGCACCATGACACTATAAAATGAACACTAATAATGCTGTGTAGCAGCACTGACTCCAAAGCCAGAACACTCAGTCAGCGCAGGCACAAGACACCAGCTGGCTGCGTGCTCTCTCCATTGCTCTCTCAGAGGCTGCTCTTCACTGTCCTCCACTCGTCCCAGCCCATCTTAGGCCTTGTCTGCACCAGGCAGTGCAGTGCACCAGCTCTTGCCAGATACTCCACTTCCGACAAAGCAACTTGCAAGAAAAGAAGCTCCAGCCTTCAAGTGAATTTCAGCCCTGCTTGGGGGTGGAGGGAGCCCCCTTTTGATTGGCTGCCTTCTCCACTGCCCAGCCTCCTTCTGGGGAAGGGCAGCCATTCACAGCTGCTGCAGGAGAGAGGTAGAGCTTTCCTCCCTCCCCTTGAGAGCCATGAGGAATTTCTGGAGAAGGGACAGGAGGGGGGAGAGAAAACAGAAACAACCCAGCTCCTTGTGATGGCTTGGCTCCCTCCTTCCCTCCTGGGGGCAACAGGTCAGACCATCTGCTGAAAGCCCAGGAGTCTTCCTTCATGGTGGCAGATTGGAAGGTGAAACCAACCCCAAGAGGCCGAGGTCAGGGTACTGTTCCAGTCTGTGAGCTGGACTAGTGGTCACAGCCCCTCTGCACCAGTTGCATGGGGCATTGGGACCAATGGAACAATTTAAACATGAATCCGTGGCCCCTTTGCTGGCCCACTAATTGTGGCCTGTGCAGGGCCTGCATGGAGACCCTTGCCAGGATACACAGGCAAAATGCAGAGGCACATGACCCAGTGGCACGGCCTGCAGATCCTTGTGCCTTCCCTATCATTAGTCTCACAAAGGGATACATCATGCACTGGGTTGAACTTGGGAATTTGCTCTACAGCTCTCCATAAAATCATCTGTGCCTCTGCACCCTGCCTTCCCCCACTGTGCCAGGCAGAGGGGTGCAAAACGGTCGATAAAACCCACAGTGGGACAAGTGAGTCTGTAGGGTGCACCCTGTGCTGCCTCTGCAAAAAAAAAAACCATGCAGCACAAAAAGGGAGTGTGAACAGGAGACAGGGAAGTGGAGCCACCCTTCCACATTTAGCACTGTGCTTCCCACCCTGGAACTGCAATAGAAGGGGTGGAAAGGGAATGCAGGTGGCAGAGACCTTAACTCTGCTGGGTGGTGTGTGTGATCCCCTGTCAGTCGGGTCTCAGAGTGTAGTCCAGCAGTCTGACAGCATTGTGGTCTCACTGTGCTGGGCAGGATGAAACATTTTTGTTGGAGGAGATGCATGAAATTTTTTTTAAAAGAAAATGAAAAGGAAGCAAATTACCTGGTTTAAGCAGCTGCAGTTCCACTGACTTTCATGAAGTCACAACTCCGATTTTGCAGAGGTTTCTGTAGCTCTGGGTCTCAAATGGCCCTATTCACCTGACCAAAAAATAAAATAAAAAATCCCAGAGCATTCAGGGAGTGACAAATTGACAGCACTGATTTAAAATCATGAAAACATTCCAATTGAACAAGGCTGATCCAGTCTTTCCTTGTGAGATCTGTGAGGTCTGAAAAACGAGAAGTTGTTTAAATCATATCAAGTGTTTTATTAGAGAGTCAGAGATTTTAAGGCCAGAATGGATCCTTATTATCATGTACAACACAGGCCAGAGGTCAACTGGTGATTCCTGCACATAGCCTATATTTTGTGATGGAGCTAAAGCATATGGTTTTAATCAAACATCTAAGAATAAAATTGCGAAGGGAACAAGGTCCCCAGTACACGTTCCCTGAAAAGAAGTCAAATACTTCAGGCCAGCTTCTCAGCGGGTGTAACTCAACGTAGCAGCATTGAAGTCAGCAGAGCAATGCCCAGTTATGCCAGCTCAGGGTCTGTGCCTTCGTTATTAGGCAGTTATTGTTTTCAGACTGTGTAGGAAAACAGACAGTTACACACCCTAAAATGTCTCTCTGTTGCTGCCCCTGGCATGATTGTCTTGCCGAACTGACATACATGCACCAGCCACCCCTCCAACAAAGGAAACCCTGTTGTGAAACTTGTGAACTTTTGCCTTTGTCCCTTCTGCCTCACACTGAGACTTCAAATGTCCTTTTGATTCTCATCTGTATTAATCTGTGAAATTCTGGCAGCAACAGCACAAACAAGTCTCCTTGTTTTTCTAGCTCAAAGTGATCAGCCGGTGAGAGAGTCAGCAGCTTGAGCTCATGAGAGCCCTTCAGTGCCGCAGTAGCTTCTTTTTCTCTGTGCTTGTCACAAAGACAACCTTTTCCCCTTTGCAAGAGACCACCTGGGCTTGGCAGTCGGTTTCCCAGCACCCCCTGGCCTGCATGCTTCCTTGCCGCAGTGCTGTGGGTTGCTTTAGAGAGGTTTTGTCGAGCAGCTGAAAATGCTTCACAAAACCTTGATTTTTTTTTTCCTGAGTGGAATTAGCCCGTCTCTATCTCTGGTAGTTTTGTGGTCCCTGTTACCACATATCTGAGCCCCTCAAAACACCCCTGTGAGGAAGGAAAATACTGTTATCCCCATTTTATAGATAGGGAATCGAGGCACAGAGACATCAAGGACTAGAGTTTTAAAGCTATTTAGGTGTCTAAATCCCATTGGGAGTTAGGTGCCAAAATGTCCTTTAAAAATCAAGCCCTAAGTGATTGCCCAACTGAGAGAGACAGTCCGTAGCAGATCATGGAACTGAACTCTGGTCTTCTAAGGGCCTAGGTTAATAACCTGGCTGCACCCTCCTTCCTAGTCTCACTTTGCTCTTTGTGCCATGGTAAGAATGTGAGGAAACCCACAATGGTACAGCTGAGTTCCAAATAAACAGGTTTACTAACTACATACAAATATACCAAAACCTTCAATACACTACAAGAATGCAGATCTCTTACACAGCGGGCCCTGCTCTCAGCCACTTAGCTACTCTGCCTCTCCAAGCCGATCCACCAGTCTCATCTATGCTGCTGTCATTCTGTTTTCCTTCTCCTGCAATGGTAACACTGTTCTGCTTTCAGCAGCAGGAACCCCCTTTTTCCAATGATAAAAACCTTTGGAAAATGTACTAAAGAAAAATCTCCTCTTCCCCTCTTGCCCCCTTTTTCCTCCAAAAACCAGGGATAACTTTTCAAAATTCCCATTTTCCTGTATAGCAAATTAAAACATTGGAAACACTTTCTTGTGTTATTAATTGTTGTTAGTAGTAAGGGAACATGTAGAGGCACTGATTTATTGTGTTAGGCAATGGACGTACACATAGTAAGAGAAAGTCATTGCCCCAAAGAGCTTACAATAGACAAAACAGACAAAAGGTGGGAGGAGAAACTGAGGCACCGGGAGCCATGATTTGCCCAAGCGCATGTGGAAGAGCAGGAAATAGCATCCATCTCTCCTGAGTTCCAGTCCACTGCTTTATCCATCTCTTTAACCTTCAATCAACTTCTTATAATCGTGACCTTACTCAGGGTATGTCTACACTACAAAATTAGGTCGAATTTATAGAAGTTAATTTTTTAGAAAGCGATTTTATACAGTCGATTACGTGTGTCCCCACTAAGCGCCTTAAGTCTGTGGAGTGCATCCACAGTACCGAGGCTAGCATCAACTTTCGGAGCATTGCATTGTGGGTAGCTATCCCACAGTTCCCACAGTCTCTGCTACCCATTGGAATTCTGGGGTAAGCTCCCAATGCCTGATGAGGCAAAAACATGGTTGCAGGTGGTTTTGGGTACGTCGTCAGTCGCCCCTCCCTCCGTGAAAGCAATGGCAGACAATCGTTTGGTGTCTTTTTTCCATGTGGGCACCATACTGCTTTTAACAGGTGGTGCAGTAGGTCTGCAAACCGTCGTCATCGAACAACTGCTTCCACTGCCACTCTGCTCTCCTGATGCTATGAATCCACCTCGCAAGTCCTCTATATGATCATCGCCATCCACTGCTTCCGCTGCCACTCTGCTCTCCTGCTGGTCTCGCAGGGCCACTTCCGCTGCAACTCTGCTCGGCTGCTCTTGTCTCGCCATAAAATGGCAAGCGTGCAGCCCACTCAGCTGTTGTGTCCTGGCAGCAAGCGGTGCAGTAGGTCTGCAAAACTGGTCATCCAACCACCACTTCCCCTGCAACTCTGCTCTCCTGCAGACACCATACCATGGCAAGCATGGAGCCTGCTCAGATCACCGTGGCAGTTATGAGCATTGTAAACACCACACGAATTATCATGCAGTATATGCAGAACCAGAATCTGCAAAAGCAGGCGAGGAGGCAATGGCAGTGCAGTGACGAGAGTGATGGACACAGACTTCTCTCAAAGCACGGGCCCCAGCAATTTGGCCATCCTGGTGGCAATGGGGAAGGCTCATGCCATGGAACGCTGATTCTGGGCCTGGGAAACAAGCACAGACTGATGGGATCACATAGTGTTACAGGTCTGGGATGATTCCCAGTGGCTGCGAAACTTTTGCATGCATAAGGGCACTTTCATGGAACTTTGTGACTTGCTTTCCCCTGCCCTGAAGTGGAAGAATACCAAGATGAGAGCAGCCCTCCCAGTTCACAAGCGAGTGGCAATAGGCCTCTGGAAGCTTGCAACACCAGACAGCTAACCGGTCAGTCAGGAATCAATTTGGAGTGGGCAAATCTATTGTGGGGGCCGCTGTGATCCAAGTAGCCAACGCAGTCACTGAGCTGCTGCTATCAAGGGTAGTGACTCTGGGAAATGTGCAGGTCATAGTGGATGGCTTTGCGGCAATGGGATTCCCTAACATGGTGGGGTGATAGACAGAATGCATATCGCTACCTTGGGACCGGACCACCTT
Organism: Lepidochelys kempii; assembly: GCF_965140285.1. Lineage (NCBI taxonomy): Eukaryota > Metazoa > Chordata > Testudines > Cheloniidae > Lepidochelys > Lepidochelys kempii. Next base: position 53,356,794 of record NC_136388.1, on the reverse strand, counting down.
GGCAGCCAGTACATAAACCCAAAAGGGTACTTTTCAATGGTGCTGCAAGCACTGGCGGATCACAAGGGATGTTCACCAACATCAACGTGGGATGGCCGGGAAAGGTACATGACGCTCACATCTTCAGGAACTCTGGTCTATATGAACAGCTGCAGCAAGGGACTTACTTTCCAGAGCAGAAAATAACTGTTGGGGATGTTGAAATGCCTATAGTTATCCTTGGGGACCCAGCCGACCCCTTAATGCCATGGTTCATGAAGCCATACACAGGCACCCTGGACCGTAGTCAGGAGCTGTTCAACTGTAGACTGAGCAAGTGCAGAATGGTGGTAGAATGTACATTTGGACATTTAAAAGCGCGCTGGCGCAGTTTACTGACTCGGTTAGACCTCAGCAAAACCAATATTCCCATTGTTTTTACTGCTTGCTGTGTGCTCCACCATATCTGTGAGAGTAAGGGGGAGATATTTATGGCGGGGTGGAAAGTTGAGGCAAATCGCCTGGTCTCTGATTACACACAGCCAGACACCAGGGCGGTTAGAAGAGCACAGCAGGGTGTGCTGCGCATCAGAGAAGCTTTGAAAACCAGTTTCATGGCTGACCAGGCCACGGTGTGACAGTTCTGTTTGTTTCTCCTTGATGAAAACCCGCCCCCTTGGTTCACTCTACTTCCCTGTAAGCCAAATGCCCTCCCTTCCCCCTTCAATCACCGCTTGCAGAGGCAGTAAAGTCATTATTGTTTCAAATTCATGCATTCTTTATTAATTAGTCACACAAATAGGGGGATAACTGCCAAGGTAGCCAGGGAGGGGTGTGGGAGGAGGAGAAGAGAGAAGGAGAAGGCCACACTGCACTTCAAAACTTATTGAATGCCAGCCTTCTGTTGCTTGGGCAGTCCTCTGGGGTGGAGTGGTTGGGTGCCCGGAGCCCCCTCCCGCCATGTCCTCGGGCATCTGGGTGAGGAGGCTATGGAACTTGGGGAGGAGAGTGGTTGGTTACACCGGGGCTGCAGTGGTCTGTGCCTTTCCTGCACCTCAACCATACGCCAAAGCATATCAGTTTGATCCTCCAGTAGCCTAAGCATTGCATCCTGCCTCCTTTCATCATGCTGCCGCCACCTTTCCTCTCTATCCCGCCGCCTCTCCTGTTGCTCCCACCACTTGTCCTCACTTTCATTTTATGCTTTCCTGGACTCTGCTGTTGTCTGCCTCCACACGTTTGTCTGTGCTCTGTCAGTGTGGGAGGACTGAATGAGCTCAGAGAACATTTCATTGCGAGTGCATTTTTTTGGCCTCTTATTTGTACTAGCCTCTGGGACAGAGATGCTAGTTGCAACGTTGAAACATTTGCAGGTGTAGGAGGAAAAAAGGGAGAGTAAAATTGAAAAAGACACATTGGCCATTTAAAAGGAGGGGCTGATGTTTTCGGGTTAACGTGCAGCAAAAAACCCAACTAACCCCCCCCACACACACACGCACACACAATTCTCTGGGATGATCGCTTCATCCCTCCCCCCACCACGTGGCTAACAGCGGGGATGATTTCTGTTCAGCCACAGGCAAACAGCCCAGCAGGAACGCCCACCTCTGAATGTCCCCTTAATAAAATTCCCCTATTTCAACCAGGTGACCATGAATGATATCACTATCCTGAGGATAACACAGAGAGATAAAGAACCGATTTTGCTTGAATGCCAGCAAACACTGGTACCACACTCTGCCATGCTTTCTTATGCAATGATTCCAGACTACATGCTACTGGCCTGCCGTGGTAAAGTGCCCTACCATGGAGGATGCAATAAGGCTGCCCTCCCCAGAAACTTTTTGCAAAGGCTTTGGGAGTACCTCCAGGAGAGCTTCATGGAGATGTCCCTGGAGGATTTCCACTCCATCTCCAGACATGTTAACGGACTTTTCCAGTAGCTGTACTGTCCGTGAATGCATCCCAAGTCTTCAGGGAAAAAACCAATCATTAAACACTCTTGCTTTTAAACTGTGTATTATATTTACAAACTCACCAGAGCCCAGGTGGGGAGGGTACTGTCTCCAGGGTGATAAACAGTTCCTGGCTGTTGGGGGGAACGGTTTCTCTGCTTGCCTTGTGTGTGCAATCATCTTCCTCGTCCCCAAAATCCTCATCCCTGTTGCGTGGGACTCACTTGCAGGAGTCCACATACAGGGGTGGGGTAGTTGTAGGGGCACCCTCTAGAATTGCATGCAGCTCATCATAGAAGTGGCATGTCTGGGGCTCTGACCCCGAGTGGGCGTTTGCCTCTTGGGTTTTTTGGTAGGCTTGCCTGAGCTCCTTACGTTTCATGCAGCACTGCTGCGGGTCCCTGTTATAGCCTCTGTCCTTCATGCCCTAGGAGATTTTTTCAAATATTTTGGCATTTTGTCTTTTGGAACGGAGTTCTGATAGCACGGATTCATCTCCCCATACAGTGATCAGATCTAATACCTCCCGTTCAGTGCATGCTGGAGCTCTTTTGCGATTCTGGCACTCCATGGTCACCTCTGCTGATGAGATCCGCACCGTCACCTGTGCTGATCAGCTTGCCACACTGGCCAAACAGGAAATGAAATTCAAAAGTTCACGGGGCTTTTCCTGTCTACCTGGCCAGTGTATCTGAGTTGAGAGTGCTGTCTAGAGCTGTCACAATGGAGCACTGTATGATAGCTCCCGGAGGCCAATACTGTCGAATTGCATCCAGACTACCCCAAATTTGACCCAGCGATGTCAATTTCAGCGCTAATCCCCTCGTCAGGGAGGAGTACAGAAATTGATTTTAAGAGCCCTTTAAGTCGACAAAAATGGCTTCGTTGTGTGGATGGGTGCAGGGTTAAATCGATCTAACGCTGCTAAATTCCACCTAAACTCGTAGTGTAGACCAGGGCTCAGTGTGTGGAGACTACTGAGAACAAGGTGGCAATTCCACTTGATCACCATATGGTTAGTATAGTTCTAACATACTAGTATAGGCCTTGATTCAGCAAGGTATAAAGCACATGCCTAACTATAAACACAGTATATCAATGGGCTTACTCACGTGCTAAAAATTAGGCAGGTGCTTAAATACCACAGTGAATCATGGCCACACTATTGCATGTTTTGGTTTCTTTTATATAATTCAGAAGCTTCAATTAGGTTCTGAAATATCTGAGATGGGAAAAGCATGGGAAATAGGTTACTGAGCAACTGTAAAAGTGGAAAAAGAGATATGGCTCTGGCAAAAAGGATGGGAAAAGAGGAAATTACCACCTGCTGCTCTTATTCTCATTAGTCAGGAAGTGGCTGTACCTATATCATCATAAAGAAAATAATTTAATACATCTACCATGTATATGGTGTCCTGTAGAACTGGAATTAACATGTTTCCATTTCAGAATTTTTCACCCTCTCCCCCCCCAAAAGGGACCAATTTTTCACAAGCATTTCCATGAAAAATTCATCCTGTTTTCAGCCAGCTCTATAGCTTCTCCAAACTTTCACTTTAAGACAAAAAGGAATTTTTTGGTGTGGAAATTTTCATGATTCCTCCCCTCTCCCCCCTGTTTTTCAGTCAACTTGAGTCTCCTGGTGGAGTTTGAAGGATTATTTTATTCAAACCCCAAGAGGGGAAGCCAAATTGCATAGAAACCACTCGGATACAGTGATGCAGTCTTTTCCCTCCAAATCAAATAATTGTGCTTGAAGGGTCTTTCCTTTTGCAGTTTGTTGCTACCAAGAGATGTAATAAGCTGTGAATTCTTTAACGGATATTTCCCTTTCACAGGGAGATCTAAAGAAGAACGAAGGGATTCCAAAGCAGTCTGGTTTTAGAGATTCAAAAATTAATTCTAGGACACACATCCACAATTTCACCACCTTTGGACACTCCTACCAAAGGCAAAAAAAAAAGGGTATCTCAACCACACTGTATATAAAGGCTCCATTTATAGAGGGTTAATAAATAAATTTTAGATTTTTAATAAATGACAAATCAATTGTTATAGACTGTTGTAGAGTCCCAACAGGTGAAAGCTGTGTCTTTAAGTACCTATAAAACCTTCCACAGCTGAGGTTATAACCATCTAAAGACCAACTCTTACTCTTTCCCATATAGAGTGTTAATTTATACTATTGAGTATAATATTTATACTATTGGGAAACTGTCACAGTGTTTCATGGGAAGAGGGGCAGAGGGACAAAGTAACCAGATCTCAGACCATTTAGGACTTTTGGGGTCAAAATAGAAGCCAGTGCAGATCACACCACAGGAAACATGAGCTCCCTGTGTGACATGCTGCTTCATAATCCAGACAAGTCTCCCATCTGACCAATATTAAAATGTTTGCATTTTTTGAAATGTTTGAATTGTGCGGGACATCCCCAGGGGCGTGATGGGGAGGAAATCTCCATGATGCACTACTCTCAGAGGCGTGTCCTGATTCTTCCATCAGGGGGTCATGGTGAGCCAATAATACAAGAGGATGCAGGTCTGTCCCAACCCCCAGATCCTTGGGATCCCTCCGAATCTGGGAGGGGGATCCATGAGAAGCCAGGGCCATGGGTGCAGAGGCCCTCTCACAGCAGTGCTGTCAGGCCTTCAACAGACAAAAGGAGAGTTCCGCCACGGAAGGGTCCAATGGAAAGGCAATACAGACATGGGTGGCACTGGGTTACTGAACTGCACTGTCTAGGGCTGTATCATCCCTCTGCCCTGATCACCACAGGGCTAGCGGGGAGTCGTGACTCTCACACCCTCTTCCCCCATGCTGATCCCCAGGCCTGTGGGGTGGCCTTGGGGCGGGATGCTGGCACAGGTGAAAAAGCTTTATCTGCCAGGCATTGGGGGCAAGATGAATAAGGCAAGAAAATATTCAAGAATTAGATCACCTCGATTTTTGGAATGCTCATGTTTCCCAAAAACCATGTTCAGTTTCTGTCTGGCCTCTCTCAGTCCCAAGAGAGAACAACCATGTAAACAAAGAGCACAAAACAAAAGCCTTCCTCCCCCCAAGATTTGAAAGTATCTTGTCCCCTTATTGGTCCTTTGGGTCAGGTGCCAGCCAGGTTAGCTGAGCTTCTTAACCCTTTACAGGTAACAGGATGTTGCCTCTGGCCAGGAGGGATTTTATAGCACTGTATACAGAAAGGTGGTTACCCTTCCCTTTATATTTATGACACCATCTTAATCGTTCCTGAGTGAAAACTTACTCTGTCTGCAAGCTTTTCTGCTTTTAAACAATGTGACCACCACAGAATGAAGGCTTTGTGGGATAGCTTACATTTCTCAGATACACTATACTGGCGTTATTCATGTCTCAGGAGAACAGAGCACTGCCCCAGAACTCTGGAGCAAAATCAAAGCACGGCTGGGATTCAGAGATTGGCAACAAACAGGATTTTCCAGTCTCTGGGGGTGCATAGCCCCCAAGAAATTACGGACCGAGATGCTTTTTAGCATTAAATTTGGGTGAGTTAATTGGGCTTTTATAAAAAATCCCATGGCCAGATTCCCAATTGGTGTCAATTGTTCCGGCACCGCTGAAGCCAGTCAGTGAGGCTGTATGGATTTACCTCAACTGAGAATCTTTACTGGCCATGGGTCTGTAGGACCATCCATATTACAATGCTAATAACACTAGGCCCAATCACCCCTTTGTGCGGGACACCCCCATGGGGGTGATGGGGAGGCAATCTCCATGATGCACTCCTCTCAGAGGCGTGCCCTGATTCTTCCATCCTGGGGCATGGTGCGCTGATAATTCAAGAGGATGTGGGTCTGTCTAAACCCCCAGATATCTCTGATTCTGAGAAGGGGATCCATGAGAGGTCAATGCCATGGGTGCAGTGCTCCTCTCACAGGCTCTTTGCCCACTCAGGGCTGTCAGGCCTTCAACAGCCAAAAGGAGATTCCCACCCAGCAGGCCCAGGAGAAAGATGGATACGGACATAGGTGGTACTGGGTCATTGGACTGCACAGCCTATGGCTGGATCATCTCTCTGCTCTGATCACTACGGGGCTGGTGGGGGGTTGTGACGACCTCACCCCTTTCCCCCAATCCCCTTTGCTGATCCCCAGGCCTGTGGAGTGTCCCTGGGGGGATGCTGGCAGGCATGCAGCTGAGCTACCCTTCCACATAGTAGGGCTATGATCTAGGAATGGTGGGTCCCTTTCCAGGCAGATCAGGGCATATGATTAGTCTTGCTGATACTTCCCAACATCCATCTCAGATTCAGCAGTACATGCAAGGTGACAAAGCAGGAGCAGTTTGCTTTGCAACTTTAATGCATGAGGTGTTAGAACCAGGAGCACAGGGACATGAGCGTCCCTATTTTCACAGCAGAGCCATTTTGTGTGCCAAGGGAGCTGTGGAGTGCAGCTTGGCCAAAGCCATGGTGAAGGAGCATTGCTGGAGCCACAGAACTGCAAGGCCCCGGGAGACACAAAAGAGTTTTGCCATGACAGGAGACAAGGAACAGTAGCACTGTGGGAGTCCTGCCATGAAGCAGTAGCACTAGGAGGACATTGCAGCCCTACAGAAGTAATACCATCAGCAGCCACATCGATAACTCCTCAATAGATCTTTGCAAAGAAATGGAAATTGTTAGGGAAAGAAGCACCCAAAGTACAGACACTCCTCTGACATCACCATCTTCCAGACTTAGTTATCTCTGATGCCATACCTGTTACCACCCACTTACCCCATATGGGTAGAAAGATCACTGCAGAAAAGGACCTGGGGATTACAGTGGACAAGAAGCTGGATATGAGTCAGCAGTGTGCCCTTGTTGCCAAGAAGGCTAATGGCTTATTGGGCTGCATTAGTAGGAGCACTGCCAGCAGATCGAGGGAAGTGATTATTCCCCTCTATTCGGCACTGGTGAGGCCACACCTGGAGTACTGCATCCAGTTTTGGTCCCCCCACTACAGAAGGGATGTGGACAAATTGGAGAGAGTCCGGCGGAGGGCAACAAAAATGATTAGGGGGCTGGGGCACATGACTTACAAGGAGAGGCTGAGGCAACTGGGGTTATTTAGTCTGCAGAAGAGAAGAGTGATGGGGGGATTTGATAGCAGCCTTCAACTACCTGAAGGGGGGTTCCAAAGAGGATGGAGCGTGGCTGTTCTGAGTGGTGGCAGATGACAGACAAGAAGGAATGGCTCTCAAGTTGCAGTGGGGGAGATCTGGGTTGGATATTAGGAAAAACTATTTCACTCAGAGGGTGGTGAAGCATTGGAATGGGTTACCTAGGGAGGTGGTGGAATCTCCATCCTTAGAAGTTTTTAGGGCCCAACCTGACAAAGCCCTGGCTGGGATGATTAGTGGGAGTTGGTCCTGCTTTGAGCAGGGGGTTGGACTAGATGACCTCCTGAGGTCCCTTCCAACCCTGGTATTCTATGATTCTGTTATTAGAATTCAAGACAAACTGGAGAATTGGTCTGAAATCAACAGATGAAATACAGTAAGGACAAGTGCAAAGTACTTCACTTAGGAAGGAAAAATCAAATGCACAACTACAAAACAGAGACTAACTGGCTAGGTGACAGCACTGCTGAGAGGGGTCTGGGGGATGGAGTGGATCACAAATTGAATATGAGTCAACAGTGTGATTGTCACAGAGTCACCAGGCCAATGCTCTGGAACTACTCCATATGAAGCCAATCAGGACTCTGGGGGAGCATGCCTCCTCTCTCTTAGCATATTGTCACCAGGGCAAGAAGCTTACACAGCTTAGACTTCCTGGGTCTGACCTCTGAGCATTCCACATCCCCTTCCACACCATGCACTTCCCACAACGAGTCCGCCGGGGGGGGGGGGGCTCCTGGAGAAGCCAGAGGGCCCTGCACCCCAACTCCGTAGTCAGCAGTGACTCTCAGCTAGCATGCAGAACAGAAGGGTTTATCAGTCGACAGGAACACAGTGTAGAACAGAGCTTGCTATCACAAAAATCAGTGACTTTCAAATAAGTCCATCCAGACGGCCTGGACTCCCCCTTTTCCAGTCCCCGCAAGCAGACTGCCCAGCTTCCAGCGATCCGACCTCCAACAGCAGCGATGATGTAAAACTGTATTTGTGGGACAAAAAGGTGGATGCAGTGGGTGAATTAGCTGGGTTTGCAGACCCTTACGAGCAGTCACAAGCTGCAAGTAAACACAATCCACTGGCTGAGGGGGCAGGGTTGGGGGAAAGCAGAATCACCGTTATACCCCTGGGGAAAAGGAGGCTGGGTGTTCACCTCCCCATTCCCCTGTTACTCGTCCCAGGTCTCCTGTACCAAGAGGAGGAGCCCAGAAGGTGCTTTCACTGTAATTCCCCAGGGCACCTGAGGAATAAACTTCCTTGGCTGAGTGGGAACAGGCACCAGGTAACACCTGAAGCTGCTGCTTCTCAGGGCACAGGGGTATCCTAGGCTGCTGCCTCTTGCCACACAGGATTTGTAAAGGTTGCTTCTGCACAACCAAGCAGTGAGCATATGCGTGCTGTTAAGCTTAACGGCAAAGTACTCCAAGGATGGAGGGATACTGGTGCAGAGATTTCAGTGGTCAGGAGAAACCTAATCCGGGAGAGACCTGATCCAGGAGCAGGATTTGTTACCAGGAAAAATGGCAGAATTAGAATTGGTGGACTCAGGTTACAAAGTCCTTGCACCTTTAGCTAAGGTACACATGGAAACTGGTGATTTGCAGGCTGAACTAACTGTGATAGCAGTGGCACACAATTTTGCACCTTTTCTACTGGGGAATGATTTTTTTGGTGTCGCAGACTCTGTCCCAGGGTTTGTTAGTAGCAAGAAGGAATGTTGTGCTGAAAGCCCAAGAGGGGAGGGTAAAGTCCCATGTGCTGCTGGGGAAATAGGAGTGTGTTTCTTTAATTCCTCGGTAGCAGCAGGATGGTCCTAACCAGTTCTTGTAGCCCCAGGGCTCAAGGCAAGTCTCTGTGGGAAGGGCTGGATAGAGCCAGCTCCTGTCCTGTGATCATCTCCCGGGGGAGGGGGATGTTCCACCTTGTAACAGGGAGACCATCCCAGCTGCTGACTACAAGGAAGTTGCAGGTCCGCAGGAGACAGGGCCTGCCCTAGGTGCACAGAGACATGTATCCCAGAGATGGAAGTTGTGGTCCTGACTGCGGTGGTAACAGACCTCAAGGGCTCTGTAGCTGGAAGCAAGCCCAACCTGAGAGAAAGGTGGGGATTTTGCTGGCCAGTGAAGGGTCTGTCCTAGCTGGACATAGGAGTGTCTGCCTCAGAGGGGAGCCCAGAGAGGGAAGTCCAGACGGAAGGTGAGGGGGGACAGGAAAGTCTGCCCACCTTTTGTAGGAAGGCTTTTCCCCAGGATGAGGGTGAAGAATCTGCATCTGAAATGCCAGATTTTAAGGGAAAACTGGGAGTCAAATCTCCTGGAGGGGAGAGTCCTCCCAGCTGACCTTTTGGAAACAGAGAGTGGGGTGTCCGAGGGGATTTTACCAATCCAAAGCACTCCATTGAAAGATGTTGTTCCTGCTATGCTTGTCAGAGATAAAACGGTCTCTTCAAGGCAGGAAGAAGAAAAACTTTGCATTTGGGAAAAAGAAAAGGAGTACTAGGGGCATCTTAGAGACTAACCAATTTATTTGAGCATGAGCTTTCATGAGCTACAGCTCACTTCATCGGATGCATTTGGGAAGCTTCACGAGTGGGTGGGGTCCAACACAAAGAGATTCCAGAGGGAGGGGCCGAGGGCAGGCACAGTTGCAGTGCACCCTTTCCTTGCCAGGACCCCAAACACATACCTGAATTAAGAGCCTTTTCCAAAGAGAGAGGAGTATCGGTATCTGAATACCTACCATGGTACACAAAGGGATTGGGAAATGGAATAGACACTGAACAAGCCAAAGTGTGAGAACAGTCTGTCTGTCATAAATTGGCTGTTAACCGTGTGTCTTTTGCTACTTCATCAATGGGTCAAGTGGAGCTGATACTATGGACAAACCCTGTGAAAATGTGTAACATACCTAATTTTTTGGAAAAACTTTTGTACATGCTAGGAATGGTAATAAGACAATACCACAAACATGATACCTCTCAGCTAATACCTGTAAACAGGCTAGAAGCTTGGCATAGCAGCAAGAGCGTAACAGGCCTACACTGCTGTGTAGAATGGGAAACTGAGGCACACCACCTTATGGCATTGGTGGCTAAATGCCAAGACATCTACACTTTAACAGATATTGTTGTCTGCATTCTGTTAGCAATACTACACCCCAACATGTTTTCAGGCACCCAGGGACCAGGAACCCCGAACCTTGCTAGAACACCTATGAATGATATCATAAGGTTTAAAGGTACTGGAAAAGGATGTGACCAGAGACTGACAAGGATTTTACATGTAGTGGCTCCACAATGGACAGTGTCCAAGACTCCGGCAGTAAGTTTAGGAGGAGGGTGTGATGTTGCACTCCATATGTTTATGGAAATATGCTTACAAGTATAAATCTAATGTAACTGGAATATGCTTTATGCAAAAGGTCTCTTATAAGGTATCAGTACAAAGCTTATCATCTACTGAGTGTGTTCATCCTATTTGTATGAATGTATCATTCTGGTATCTGAAGCTAGAAATATGAAGTATTACTCTGAAGTCCTATTGTAAAGTGTGGGCCATTAATGGTGGCTTGGAATCTTGATGACTCCCATTAACTAGGGCAATTGGTTGTGAATGGCTGTTTACTTGCAAAGCGTCCTAGGTACCTGCAGGCCAGCCCTGAAAGAATGGAGAATGAGGTCTTACAGTGACATGTGATCATGTCACCTGGTACTGGAATCCATCTTAAACCTAGTGTTTTTCCATTTAGAAGGAGGGGTGGGAACCCAGAGAGACAAAAGATTCCTGCCTTGTGCTAAAGCTCTAAAAGGGGGTAGAACAGAACAAAGGGGGATGCCAGTCATGAGAAATCCCCAAGTTACCACCTGAGCTGGAACTAACAAGGACTGTAGCGGGGAAAGGATTGGGCCCAGACTAAGAAGGAGTCTAGTCTGTGAAAGAAGCTTATTGAAACATCTCTGAGGGTGAGATTTACCTGTATTCAGTTTCTTAATGTATGAGGCTTAGACTTGTTTTGCTTTATTTTGCTTGGTAGCTTACTTTGTTCTGTCTGTTATTACTTGAAACCACTTAAACCCTACTTTTTATTCTTAATAAAATCACTTTTGTTTATTATTAAACCCAGAGTAAGTGATTAATATGTGGGGAAGCAAACAGCTGTGCATATTTCTTTATCAGTGTTATAGAGGGTGGACAATTTATGAATTTACCCTGTGTAAGCTTTATACAGAGTAAAACAGATTTATTTGCGGTTTGGATCCCATTGGGAGCTGGTTGTCTGGGTGCTGGAGATAGGTGAGCTGCTGAGCTGTTTTTGGTTGAAGTCTGTAGCTTTGGGGGCGTGGACCAGATCTGGGTCTGTGTTGTAGTGTGTCTGGCTCAACAAGGCAGGGTTCTGGAGTCCCAGGCTGACAGGGAAAACGGGCTCAGAGGTAGTTCCAGGACATCAGGTGACAGTCCCAAGGGGGTCTCTGTGACCAAACCCGTCACAGCAGTACACAGGGAAACGGAGGTACACACAGTATTAGTATAGGACAGAAAGACTCACATGCAACATAACAAGATGAATAAAACCCCACTTTGTCACAGTGATGCAGTTGTTAAAATGGCTATTATCATTCTGGGGTGTGTTAACAGGACTGTTGTATGTCAGACATGGGAGGTCATTGTGCAGCTCTACTCAGCACAAGTGAGGCCTCAGCTGGAGTCCTGTGTCCAGTTCTGGGTGCCATGCTTCAGGAAAGATGCAGACAAATTGGAGAGAGTCCAGAGGAGAGCAACAATATGTAAAAGGTTTAGAAAACCTGATCTATGAGGAAAGGTTAAAACAACTGGGCATGTTTAGTGTTGAGAAAAGAAGACTGAGGGGGGGACCTAATAACAAGGGCTGTTATACAGAGGATGGTGATCAATTATTCTCCATGTCCACTGAAGGTAGGATAAGAAATAATGGGTTTAATCTGCAGCCAGGGAGATGTAGGTTAGATGTTAAGAAAAACTTTCAAACTATAAGGGTAGCTAAGTTGTGGAATAGGTTTCTGAGGGAGGTTGTGGAATTGCCATCACTGGAGGTCTTTAAGAATAGCTTGAACAAAAACCTATCAGGCATGGTCTAGGTTTACTTGGTCCTGCCTCAGGGCATGGGGCTGAACTTGATGACTTGTTGAGGTCCCTTCCAGCCCTATGTTTCTATGATCTATGCTCTCCAAGGGATTGTGACTTCATGTAGTGTATAAGCATTAGGAGCTGTTGCGATTTTATGTATTATGCTTTTACATTCACACAAATTCCCCTTAATTTATGACAGGGGATGAGAAATATGGAGGACACTGTATGTGAGCTAGAAGCAAAACTGTCTCTAAATGGAACACAAAGGTCTTCAAAAAGTCTCAGGAGCATTGCAATATATAGGTGAACTTGGGATAAGTGTTAGTATTAGGGCTGGTTGAAAAATTTCCATGGAAAGCTTTTGTGGACAGAAAATTGGGTTGTCAAAAAAATGAAAAATTTTAATGGAAAGTGCCTCTCTTCAATTTTTTTAAAACAATTTTTGGTCAGAAAATGGGGAGGGGGAGAGAAAGAGTAGAGATGAAAAATGATCATTGTCAAAATTTTCAGTGCGAAATGTCAACTTTTAGTCAGAAAAATGTGTTGGATGAAAAGTCAACAATTGCCACTGAAAGTGTTGACAAAAGTGAACTTTTTTTGTTTTTGTCAACGTTCTCTGTGGAATAACCCCCCCATCCATTTCCGGTTCCCAGCTCTGAGGATTCCTGATGCACAACACATTGAAGTCAATGGAAAGACTCCCATTCACTTCACTGGGCTTGGGAATCTGGTCCCTGGTGAGAGTCACAAAAGGCTGCCCATTGAACTGGTTTTCCTGTCTGTCTCAATCTCTCTTTCTGCCTTATATTTCATTCTCTTAAGTGGCCTTTTTGTTCTTCATTTTCATTTAGCAGGACTCTTTCCTCCCACTGCTCTGCTAGAATCATGAGTAATAATTGGTGACTTGCGGGGTCCATCTCCCAGACAAGAGACACAGAGGAGGAAATTTCCTTCCCAGAATGCCAGACAGAATGTACCAAAAGTGCCAGGCCTTATCACCTCCTGCAGTTGGTCCTCTCCTGGGGATCAGTAATCAGATAAGAGCGAAGACACCTACAGGCAAGGAGCAGAGGCTGTGCGAAAACTCTCAGCTTTCACAGTTCATGCTCCTAGGATGAAGGGATTTCACTTCTTGACGCTGAAGGAAAACAGGGTCCCTTATTGTTTTCCAAATAGGGTGAATGACCCACAGCATACACGGTAAGATTCCTTTGTCTATTATGTTATCCATTTGTCGAGTGATGGAACTGTCTGAATGAGATTGTCTACAATAGCATATGGCCCATCCTCGACTGCTATTAACAAACATCTCCAATGGCCAGAGATGGGACACTAAACAAGGAGGGCTCTGAGTTACTACAGTTAATTCTTTCCAAGGTGTCTAACAGGTGGGTCTTACCCCCATGCTCAAGATCTCACTGATTGGTATATTTGACATCAGGAAGGACTTTTTTCCTTGGTCAGGTTGGCAGAGACCCTGGGAATTTTTTCACCTTCCTCTGCAGCATGGAGTACTGGTCAGTTGCATGTTTAAACTAGTGTAAATGGTGGATTCTCTGTAACTTGAAGTCTTTAAATCAAGATTTGAGGACTTCAGTAACTCAGCCAGAGGTTAGGGGTCTGTTACAGGAGCGGGTGGGTGAGGTTCTGTGGCCTGCGATGTGAAAGGAGGTCGGATTAGGTGATCATGATGGTCCCTTCTGGCCTCAGAGTCTATGTGACTACTGCTAACAGCTGCCCACAGAAAGCCATTTTCAGTGAATAACAGCAACAACTTTATTGACCCTACAAACTTATGAAGAGCACAACAGATACTATTACTTACATTTCATTAGATGGCAAGCTTTAGAGATATTAACTATCTACACACTCGCACACACATATATATATATATATATACACACACACATACACACACACAGACCCTGCTTCTGATTAGAGTTGGTTGGGAATTTTCCAAACAAATGATTTTCTGCTGGAAATTTAAATTTATGCAAAATCAAATTTTTCTGTGGGGAAATGTTACTTTTGTGAGAAAATTGTTCCCTGCTCTGCAGCTCCCTGGCAGCCTGCCTGGAAGGGGGGGTCCCAAAGAGGATGGAGCTTGGCTGTTCTCAGTGGTGGCAGATGACAGAACAAGAAGCAATGGTCTCAAGCTGCAGTGGGGGAGGTCTAGGTTGGCTAATAGGAAACACTGTTTCACTAGGAGGGTGGTGAAGCACTGGAATGGGTTACCTAGGGAGATGGTGGAATCTCCATCCTTAGAGGTTTTTAAGGCCCGGCTTGACAAAGCCCTGGCTGGGATGCTTTAGTTGGTGTTGGTCCTGCTTTGAGCAGGGGTTGGACTAGATGATCTCCTGAGGTCTCTTCCAGCCCTAATCTTCTATGATTCTATGGTGAATTTGTGCTCTCCCACTCCGAGCAAGCTTGCCAGGTGGATTGCCCTGGAGTCAAGGCTCCCAAGCTCCAAGAGCTGCCCCACTCCCCGTTTGGGGGGGCTGGGCATCTCCAAGAGCCTCCGAAAACATTTAGAAAAGGTCAGAATTAAATGTCATTTTTAAATTTAATTTTGGAGTTCCTGATCCACAGGGAACTCTGAAATTTCAATTTTTCATTCAATTTTGGAACAAAGTGTTTTTTTTTTTTTAAATTTCAGAATTTCCCATGGAACAGGAATTCCAGTTTCCAGCCAGCTCTACTTCTGATATACAACTCTTGTTCTGTCTACCCAGTATACCCCCAAATATATTACAAATGTGGCAATGGTATCTCATAACCTCTCAGCTGGTTCCTTTGCTGGAGAGAAGTCTGGGATTCATCGATCCCCAGGGTTTAATTACAGTCACCTCCTACAGAGTATGTTTTTACAATGTGTCCTCCTGTGAGGAGGCTCTCATAGCATACACCTGGTGCTTTCTTCAGTGCTCCTGTTTCAGGGGAGATGAAGACTTCCAGAAATTTTGAGATTTTCCAGAATTACAGTTGTGGGGAATCTCTGACAATCCATGCTGCCCTCCACATGAGGGTCTTGTTGACTGATGGACTGCAATGATATTGTGCTGCAGCACGTTACTCATTAGGTACACCCAGAAGCAATGCCATACTCTCATCAGTGCATCCTGAGAAGTACTTTCTTCAGGAGATAGCATACCCCCAGGAAGGCTGTTTTATCACTGCATATTGCTGGAGAGGCAGGAATTTATTAAGGATGAGCATAAAGCCTGGAAAAAAGCTAAGGGCTCGTCTACATGAGGAAGTTATTCTGAACTAAGGTAGGGAGTGAATTTAAAGTGCGGTGGCTGTTCCAGACTAAGAATGTTCCTATTCAGCAATAGCTCTTCTGGTCAATTTCCCCATGTAGACAAGCCCTAAGAATGGACGTTAACTTTGGCCCGTCCACAGAACTACACTCATTCAGAACCATTTTACAATGTTGGATGAGGACCTTCCACTGTGACCACAGCTTCCAGACAGCAATCCTATTATGTTTAGAGTTCCCAGGGCAGAGCTCTGGCAACCTCTCTGTTGGGCACGAATCCACAACATATAGAACTCAGTGAAAAGGCTCCTCATTGGCTTCAGGCGGTGCTGGAGCAGGCCCTCGCTGTGGGGTTAAAATCTCACTTGTTGTGGGGTGTACAGTGTGTTCTGGGAGGAGTTGGCAAAACTCCTGCTCTGCAGCAGGAAGGGCCTAACAGAGAGGCTGCCAGATCCGCTGGACCCTCAGGGTGGGACCTTCAGGGGGTAGAAAGAAGGGCAACCTACGAGACAGTTGTGGGAGGAGGAGAGCTGAACATTCTGGAGAGGAGCATGAGGAAAGGTAGCATCAGAAAGGGTGGCTACATTTAGATAAGCATCTAGTCTGCCTGACCGAGCAGATTTTTCAGCCCTTCTGAGATCCATCCATAACTAGCTTTACAAGCTGCACTTTGCTCTAGAAAGCTCTTTGGACGAGCGTTTGTGGAAGGGGGATAGTCTCCAGAAAAGGTGATCAGCCAGTATGTCCCTATAGCGAATGAGACTCACCGGTGCAGCACCTCCTGCTGGTTGCCCTGGGAATTAGCTCAATTCCAGCTCAGAGCACCCTCTGCTGGGCACTGACTCACCTGCCTCAGGCCCCTATGTGCCTCCCAGACCCCAGTGCCCCTTACCCTGGGGTTCTGCCCCAGCAGCACCCCCAATCCTTTGGGTCTCACATCCCAAGGGAACCCCCAACCCTCTATCCCCCCCCTTACCTCAGCGGCTACTGCCAGTCATCATCTAGCCCCCTTTCCCTGCGGCAGACTGCAGTCTAATGACTGCACTCATCATTGGCAAGGGGGTTAGGACCAGCTGCCTATTCCTATGCTGCACCTCTGTAGACCTTCAACAAGGCCTGCAGCCTGGAGTTTTACCAGGCTGGAGCTCCCGCTCCCTTTTCCTTTTCCTTGGCTAGAGTGAGACTCCTACAGCTCCTGGGTCACAGCCCCTTTATACGGCCAGCTGTGGCCTGATTGGGCTGGCCACACCTCTGGTCAGCTACTCCCTCAGCTGCTTTCACTCCTTTTTCCAGCCGCAGCCCACTCCAGAGCTGCTTTTAACCCCTGCCTACTGGAATGGGGCAGCCGCCCCACTACAGTCCCCTTCTGCTTCCTTCTGCCAATGCTATGACCCATCAGGATAGGTGTCAGCTTGAAGAGTCCACGTGAAATTTCAAGTTGCTGTAGTAAAATGAACATGCCCAGTACAAAGCAGCCACTGGGAACCAGACCCACTGGTTAGTGATGGCAGGCCAAACCACGACACAAGGCCAGCTTTGGAAGTCCTGGCTGTGAACAACGTACTGACCTGGTGTCAGAGCCACATGGCTAACAATTGGGGTCCTTTTCTTTGTCTTGTTAAAATGGCTGCTCCTGAAATGAGTCATTTCTGTTCCTGGATGTTCAGCTGTTCTTTTCTGTCCTTTTCCTTTAGCTATTGTGTTTCCTGAAACATGTTCATTGTCTGTGGGCCTCTACTTCATCCTCTCTAGCAGAGCCAGTGTTAGGTGGCACGGGACAAAGAAGGTTGTTTTTTTGGAAGCCTGTCCCATGACTGAAGTGTTAGAAAGGAAAGAAGTCAACAATCTTTGTATATGTTTTAATAATTAAATAATACATAAAAGCTGGAGCACATCAAAACCACTGTAAAGTTACCTAAGCATTTCCATAGCAAAGGGCCTTATTCTATTGGTTATAATGTGGCCATAGTTTCACCTTTGGGCTATTTTCACTCACACCTGGGAAATATAGAATACATAAGGAGAAATCCTGGCTCCAGTGAAGACAGTGGCACTTAAGTCACAGCTGGGAAAGGTCCCCTCTGTGGCTGGTAGAGTGTGGGTTTATATACCCCACCACAGAGAGGACGGGCAGTGCCTAAGCAGTGGTGCTTGGAGGCACTACTCCCACGTAAGGCAAAACGACTCCAGAGTCACTGTGGGGAGTGCTGTAAGCAGTGGGACGTCCATGGCCCATGCTGCTCTGTGCTCTCATGCTGGTGCTGTCTGGTGGCCAGGAGCAGGTGGAAGGGGCATTGGTTTCCCATAGCGCTGCTAATGCTGCTGGTAGAGCTACCACTCCCCCATCCTGCCATCATCCATTCACACAATGGCTGCCTCCTGTGTGGATGCACTGGATTGCGGCATAGGGGCTTCCCATGCCCCCTCTCCCTCTCTAGTGACCTATAAAAGCCCTGCCCTAGTTCAGCCCATCGGATCCGACCAGTAAACCTCAGCATGGATGGGTCTTACCTGTGCTTTTTTGACAGCACTGCACTGCTGTAGTAGTGGGTGAGTGCTGTATAGCTCCTTTATGCAGCCCATATGTGATATGTTATTTTGCTATGGCTGCTCCCTCGTTTTGGGTCTGGAGTCAGAAGTTTCCCTTGATTAGCCCCTCAACCTTTCAGTTATTTCTCCTCTGTCAAAGCAGCAATAGTCTACTGATTTTCATGGTCCACTGGACTCCTGCTCCTTTCCCTCTCCTTCCCGTGGGCTTAGCTGCTTGTCAGCTTTTAGTCTCTACTGTTACACATCAGGGTGAGAAATGGATAAAGGTCAGGCCCTCTATTTCAGGCTCCTTGCTAGACGCCTGCCTCATGCCTTGGTGCTGATAAAGAGGCAACATGAGAAACAGGATCATTAGTTATACAAGTTGTGATCCCTGGCTGCTGTTAGCCCATCCCCCGACCTGCTCCCACTCCTCCATCCTCCTGGATGCTGAAACAATGAACAGGACTGGAGGTACCTCCCAGCTTAGGAAGTCATTCCTAGCAAAGAAACACAGTTATTTCCTGCTCATTTCCACAGTTTGCCATTCCAATACATTTGCTTCATATCCTGCTTTTGAAAGGCAAATCTGTGCAGGCAATGCAGCACACAGCCAGAGTACACAACTTGGCATACAGAAACACATGCACACAACATTACAAATGCACAACACTTACAAGCCTCAACCTCAGAGGGGGAAAATAAGTAAACTTTGAGGGTGCAGGATATATACCAATCCTCTACTGCATTTTTTGCTGCATTACTGTGATCCAATTGCCACTCAAAGACATCAACACAGTTCTTCCTGAGATTCATACTATCTGCTAGCCAGTAGCTACACCAGCCGGATGGGTTAAGGTTTCTAACCCTGCTGATGTGAACACATGCATAACTTTCCTCACATGAGTAAAGTTACCATTAAGTGTTTGCAAGATCAGGGCCACAAGTTGTTCAGAAGCAGGAAATGGCTTTTCAACTAACCAGACCTTTTTCTGAAAGCTGAATGGTTTTCTGCAATGGTTTTTGGTTTTCATTTTTTCAGTGAAAACCTGAACATTGCTGACAAAAGTTGGGGGAAAATTGTTTTTGTCAACATTTTTTGGGGGGAGAGGTAAAGAAAAACCATTTCCCAGCTAGCTGTAATGTTAAGTCAAGCAAGGACGTACTCCTAGTACTTGAAGGCTGGATGCCCATCCCCCTAGGAGTTCCCACAATATGGGAAAAATCACTTTCAGATAGGAGGTTACAAAGCACAAAGAAGATTATTTCCTGATCAGCCTTGCACATTCATTTGCCGTTTGTTTTGTCTGTGCCATAGGGAGCCACAGTCCCTGGAGATTGTCCCCATTTTCCCTGCAAATTCCCATGTGGAGGACACTGCCTGGGCTGAAGTTGGTTCCCCTCAGAACCTGCCAGTGATGCTTCTTCAGTCAGTATACTAGAAATGCATAAAGGGACAGGCTGTGACAGAGAATTAGGGTCTGGCAGTGTAAGGAAAGGAGTGCCTGCTCTCTGTTCAGCAGTAGCAGGGACACAGCATCAGACATGGGAGCTTAAGTTACTGGGAGAGGAAGCCTTGGGAGGACATTGGGATTATTCCCTGTTCCTCTTCAGAATGAGCTATAAAATCTTCACCTTCTCTACAGACAGCAGCGGGACTTTGATTTGAAGTCTCTTATGAAAGACAATACATTTCCGCTTCCGCATGCACCGCAGCATCAGCTTGGGTTATAATCGCTCAGCTAGTGCTTTGACCTACAGCTGATTGCAGTTTTTCAAGGAGGCTTTTGTTTGATGAAAAATGGCTCTTGGATGAGCCATTTTCATGAGACCAACTTCCATTTTCACTGAAAAGCAAGAAATAGATTTTTTCCTCCTTGGTTTTGACAACCAAACACGGATCTTTTTCCTGAAAGAATCCACAACAAGTTTAAATGAAAATGAAATTGCTAAAAAATGTTGTTGACATTTTTCATGGAAAAATCCATTTTTTTCATCAGTTCTGGCTTGACCCCAGGACTCCTAAGTCAAACCCAAAATTGGCAGAGGGCTTCCAGGTGAACCACAACAGACAACCCAGAGTTACCTCAGCCAATGCAAACCGTTTTCATTTACATTTGACTTTTTAAGCAAAGTATGCCATACTTTCTAGCCTTGAGGTGGTGCATGACATTTTGGAATATGGTTTATTATCCCCTTTTACTGATGAGGCAATGGAGGTCTGACTTTGCCAAACGATTACCTTGTAAATCAGTAAGAGAGCCAAGCAGAGCACCCTGGAGTCCTGGTTCCCAGCGTTTCTAGCCACCAGATAACATTCCTTCCACAGAATGTGTTTTGGCTGTGAATAGAATTTGTCCCTCAGAGCCTGATCCAAAGCCAATTGAAGTCAGTAGGAATCTTTCCACTGACTTTAATGCGCATTTGATCAGGCTCCATGGATTGGCTGTGCAGTGTGAAAGTCACAGCTGATTGCAGGTGTCCCCCCATCTCTGTGCTAAGGATACTGCGCCTCCCTTCATCCAGCTCCCTAACAGAACAGGAGCCCTTAGGTTGGGCACTAACAAGGGGCTTCTTTGTACCCACACTCCTGATTGTGAGCACTGAGCGGGTGTTTCCATGGGCTTTCAGGTGCGTGCATACCCTAACTCTGGAGCCGCAGCAGGCTCAAGTGGGAGCAGCCTGAGGGTCACAACAGCAGGGGGTAGAGCAGTAAAAACACCCCCTTCTCTTCTTTGTGATAAGAATAAGCTCCTCTTTGTCTGGGTCACATTCCAGAGCAGTAACCTGAATGTTAGAGATGCAGGGAATGTGTCCAAGGAGGCTGTTTACCTCTTCTGGACAGCACCACACTGTGTTTGAAAAACACGCCCGCCCAAATACCACACAGAGTCACTCAGTTACACAGAGTCAGATGTACTTAGTAGCCACTGAAACCCAACAAAGCACACACCATAGTGCACAAATGGGCTTATCTCTCTGATTCTTGCTGATGCCCCCCTCCTTATGTAGAAGTGCAGTCATTTGTGATGCCAGCACAGGGATGTCTGCACAGGGAGAGCAATACAGCGGTGCATAGACAATCCAGGAAGTTTTTGGAAAGCGTAGGGGACAATTTCCTGGCGCAAGTGCTAGAGGAGCCAACTAGGGGGGGCGCTTTTCTTGACCTGCTGCTCACAAACCGGGTAGAATTAGTGGGGGAAGCAAAAGTGGATGGGAATCTGGGAGGCAGTGACCATGAGTTGGTTGAGTTCAGGATCCTGACGCAGGGAAGAAAGGTAAGCAGCAGGATACGGACCCTGGACTTCAGGAAAGCAGACTTCGACTCCCTCAGGGAACGGATGGCCAGGATCCCCTGGGGGACTAACTTGAAGGGGAAAGGAGTCCAGGAGAGCTGGCTGTATTTCAAGGAATCCCTGTTGAGGTTACAGGGACAAATCATCCCGATGAGTCGAAAGAATAGTAAATATGGCAGGCGACCAGCTTGGCTTAATGGTGAAATCCTAGCGGATCTTAAACATAAAAAAGAAGCTTACAAGAAGTGGAAGGTTGGACATATGACCAGGGAAGAGTATAAAAATATTGCTCGGGCATGTAGGAATGTTATCAGGAGGGCCAAATCGCACCTGGAGCTGCAGCTAGCCAGAGATGTCAAGAGTAACAAGAAGGGTTTCTTCAGGTATGTTGGCAACAAGAAGAAAGCCAAGGAATGTGTGGGCCCCTTACTGAATGAGGGAGGCAACCTAGTGACAGAGGATGTGGAAAAAGCTAATGTACTCAATGCTTTTTTTGCCTCTGTTTTCACTAACAAGGTCAGCTCCCAGACTGCTGCGCTGGGCATCACAAAATGCGGAAGAGATGGCCAGCCCTCTGTGGAGATAGAGGCGGTTAGGGACTATTTAGAAAAGCTGGACGTGCACAAGTCCATGGGGCCGGACGAGTTGCATCCGAGAGTGCTGAAGGAATTGGCGGCTGTGATTGCAGAGCCACTGGCCATTATATTTGAAAACTCGTGGCGAACCGGGGAAGTCCCGGATGACTGGAAAAAGGCTAATGTAGTGCCAATCTTTAAAAAAGGGAAGAAGGAAGATCCTGGGAACTACAGGCCAGTCAGCCTCACCTCAGTCCCTGGAAAAATCATGGAGCAGGTCCTCAAAGAATCAATCCTGAAGCACTTGCATGAGAGGAAAGTGATCAGGAACAGCCAGCATGGATTCACCAAGGGAAGGTCATGCCTGACTAATCTAATCGCCTTTTACGATGAGATTACTGGTTCTGTGGATGAAGGGAAAGCAGTGGATGTATTGTTTCTTGACTTTAGCAAAGCTTTTGACACGGTCTCCCATAGTATTCTTGTCAGCAAGTTAAGGAAGTATGGGCTGGATGAATGCACTATAAGGTGGGTAGAAAGCTGGCTAGATTGTCGGGCTCAACGGGTAGTGATCAATGGCTCCATGTCTAGTTGGCAGCCGGTATCAAGTGGAGTGCCCCAAGGGTTGGTCCTGGGGCCAGTTTTATTCAATATCTTCATAAATGATCTGGAGGATGGTGTGGATTGCACTCTGAGCAAATTTGCGGATGATACTAAACTGGGAGGAGTGGTAGATACGCTGGAGGGGAGGGATAGGATACAGAAGGACCTAGACCAATTGGAAGATTGGGCCAAAAGGAATCTGATGAGGTTCAATAAGGATAAGTGCAGGGACCTGCACTTAGGACGGAAGAACCCAATGCACAGCTACAGACTAGGGACCGAATGGCTAGGCAGCAGTTCTGCGGAAAAGGACCTAGGGGTGACAGTGGACGAGAAGCTGGATATGAGTCAGCAGTGTGCCCTTGTTGCCAAGAAGGCCAATGGCATTTTGGGATGTATAAGTAGGGGCATAGCGAGCAGATCGAGGGACGTGATCGTTCCCCTCTATTCGACATTGGTGAGGCCTCATCTGGAGTACTGTGTCCAGTTTTGGGCCCCACACTTCAAGAAGGATGTGGATAAATTGGAGAGAGTCCAGCGAAGGGCAACAAAAATGATTAGGGGACTGGAACACATGAGTTATGAGGAGAGGCTGAGGGAGCTGGGATTGTTTAGTCTGCAGAAGAGAAGAATGAGGGGGGATTTGATAGCTGCTTTCAACTACCTGAAAGGGGGTTCCAAAGAGAATGGCTCTAGACTGTTCTCAATGGTAGCAGATGACAGAACGAGGAGTTATGGTCTCAAGTTGCAGTGGGGGAGGTTTAGATTGGATATTAGGAAAAACTTTTTCACTAAGAGGGTGGTGAAACACTGGAATGCGTTACCTAGGGAGGTGGTAGAATCTCCTTCCTTAGAGGTTTTTAAGGTCAGGCTTGACAAAGCCCTGGCTGGGATGATTTAACTGGGAATTGGTCCTGCTTCGAGCAGGGGGTTGGACTAGATGACCTTCTGGGGTCCCTTCCAACCCTGTTATTCTATGATTCTATGATTCTATGTCAAACAGCTGATCCCCAGGACAGATTCTGATTCTGCAGAAACCACTCTTTCATTTAAACCCCAAAGCAAGCTCCAAGGCCTCCTGGTTGTGAAGATCGCCTTCCACCAATGAACTGAGTGCAACTGATGCAAAACCTATGCCGTGTCATCTTCCTGAGTCTGCTGACAGCCTGAAATACTAGCTCTGATAGGTGATCACTGCTCTACTCATCTCAATGATGTGTTAACTCTTATATCTAATGGTGACACTTTAAAAGCCAGATTGTCAAATAATTTTATGTGTGCAACTGTTACACCTATAATTGCATAATGACCAGCACAAATTGGACAACCACATAAACAACAGAAGAAAGAGCAGTGGTACTAAAAGTCCCTAATATAATTTTTTTCCTACAAAGTGACACAGAATGCAACAGTAATTTTCCTGAGGTTGTAAGCTCTTTCAGGCAAGGACTGTATTTTTATTCTGTGTTTGTACAGTGCCTAACACAATAGGGTCCTAGTCCATGACTGGGGCTTCTAGGCACTACTACAATTAAATAATAATGATAATCACCAAAAGTTTAAGTTACTATGTAGGAGCCCCATTCCACTCTTAATCTTTGTATAAATCCCCCATTTGTTATCAGAAGGAACTGGGTAACTCTGTAGTTTCAGCCCTGCACTAAAAATGGAATTTGGCCCACTCACTGGGATGAATCTGATACTCCTACATGAAGGGAGCCCAAGAAATCCAAATTAGCTCCCATCCAGCTTTAAAGAGAAACTAAAACCTCAATTATTTATTAATTAATTAATCAAGCAGAGAAAGGTCTAACATGATCCAATGGCTGGAAGTTGAAGCTAGACAAATTCAGACTAGAAATGAGGCATACATTTTTAACAGTGAGGATAATTTACCCTTGGAACAACTTACCCAAGGGTAGTGGTGGATTCTCAATCACTGACCATTTTAAAATCAAGACTGGATGTTTTTCTAAAAGCTCTGCTCTAAGAGCTTTTTTGGGGCAGTTCTCTGGCCTGTGCTATACAGGAGGTCAGACTGGATGTTCACCATGGTGCCTTCTGGCCTTGGAATCTACACATCTATGAACTGAATGTAGATATGACAGAAAGACTTGCAAATGTGGAAAGACTGTCTCTTTTGCTCAGAGAGGAGTTGAACTAAAAAGGACACATTAGAAATACAGAAACTAATGAATGTATTCAAGTCAGCTGAAGCTATCTTAGAACCATTAGCAATTATCTTTGAGAAAGCATGGAGGAGGGTGAGATCCAAGAGGACTGGAGAAGGGCAAACATAGTACCTATCTTTAAAAAGGAAACAAAGAGGACCCAGGAAATTATAAACCAGTCATTCTAACTTTGATACCTGGAAAGATAGGAACAAATTATTAAGAGGGTTGACAATTAATCGCAATTAACTCACCCTATTAACACAAAAAAATTAATCACGATTAATTGCATTTATAACAATAGAATACCAACTGGATGTTTTTCTACATTTTCAATATTGATTTCAATTACAACACCAAATACAAAGTGCACAGTGCTCACTTTATATTATTATTTTTTAATACAAATATATACACTGTAAAAATGATAAACAAAAGAAATAGTATCAGAGGAATTGACGTGTTAGTCTGGATCTGTAAAAGCGGCAAAGAGTCCTGTGGCACCTTATAGACTAATAGACGAATTGGAGCATAAACTTTTGTGGGTGAATACCCACTTCGTCGGATGTATGTAGTGGAAATTTCCAGAGGCAGGTATAAATATGCAAGCATATGCATATCCAGGCTAGGGATAATGAGGTTAGTTCAATCAGGGAGGATGCGGCCCTCTTCTAGCAGTTGAGGTGTGAACACCAAGGAAGGAGGAACTGCTTTTGTAGTTGGCTAGCCGTTCACGGTCTTTGCCTTGGTCTACACTAGGAGTTGAGGTCAAATTTAGCAGCATTAAATCGATTTAACCCTGCACCCATCCACACAATTAAGCTCTTTTTTTCGACTTAAAGGGCTCTTAAAATCGATTTCCTTACTCCACCCCCGACAAGGCGATTAGCGCTGAAATTGGCCTTGCTGGGTCGAATTTGGGGTACTGTGGACACAATTAGATGGTATTGGCCTCCGGGAGCTATCCCAGAGTGCTCCATTGTGACTGCTCTGGACAGCACTTTCAAATCAGATCCACTGGCCAGGTAGACAGGAAAAGGCCCGCGAACTTTTGAATTTCAATTTCCTGTTTGGCCAGCATGGCAAGCTGCAGGTGACCATGCAGAGCTCATCAGCAGAGGTGACCATGATGGAGTCCCAGAATCGCAAAAGAGCTCCAGCATGGACCGAACAGGAGGTAAGGGATCTGATCGCTGTATGGGGAGAGGAATCCATGCTATCAGAACTACGTTCCAGTTTTCAAAATGCCAAAACATTTGTCAAAATCTCCCAGGGCATGAAGGACAGAGGCCATAACAGGGACCCGAAGCAGTGCCGCGTGAAACTTAAGGAGCTGAGGCAAGCCTACCAGAAAACCAGAGAAGCGAACAGCTGCTCCGGGTCCGAGCCCCAAACATGCCGCTTCTATGATGAGCTGCATGCCATTATAGGGGGTTCAGCCACCACTACCCCACTTGTGTTGTTTGACTCCTTCAGTGGAGATGGAGGCAACATGGAAGCAGGTTTTGGGGACAAGGAAGATAGCTTACAGCAAGCAAGTGGAGAAACCAGTTTTCCCGACAGCCAGGAACTGTTTCTCACCCTGGACCTGGAGCCAGTACCCCCCGAACCCACCCAAGGCTGCCTACCAGACCTGCCAGGCAGAGAAGGGACCTCTGGTGAGTGTACCTTTTTAAATAGTATACATGGTTTAAAAGCAAGCATGTTTAATGATTAATTTGCCCTGGCATTCGCAGCTCTCCTGGATGTACTCCCAAAGCCTTTGCAAAATGTTTCTGGGGAGGGCAGCCTTATTCCGTCCACCATGGTAGGACACTTTACCACTCCAGGCCAGTAGCACGTACTCGGGAATCATTGTAGAACAAAGCATTGCAGTATATGTTTGCTGGCGTTCAAACAACATCCATTCTTTATCTCTCTGTGTTATCCTCAGGAGAGTGATAACATTCATGGTCACCTGGTTGAAATAGGATACTTTTCTTAAGGGGAAATTCAGAGGTGCCCGTTCCTGCTGGGCTGTTTGCTTGTGGCTGAACAGAAATGTTCCCCACTGTTAGCCATGGGGAGAGGGGAGGGATGAGGGGCTAGCCACACAGTTGGGGGAGGGAAAATGCGACCTTGTAACGAAATCACATGTGCTATGTATGTAATGTTAACAGCAAGGTTTACCATGAATGAGTGTACCCACTGTTCTATACAATGTGTCTTTTTAAATACCACTGTCCCTTTTTTTTCTCCACCAGCTGCATCTGTTTCAAGGATCACAGGATCTTCTCCTTCCCAGAGGCTAGCAAAGATTAGAAGGCGAAAAAAACACACTCGCGATGAAATGTTCTCTGAGCTCATGCTGTCCTCCCACACTGACAGAGCACAGATGAATGTGTGGAGGCAGACAATGTCAGAGTGCAGGAAAGCACAGAATGACCGGGAGGAGAGGTGGCGGGCTGAAGAGAGTAAGTGGTGGGCTGAAGAGACAGCTGAAACTGAAAGGTGGCGGCAGCGTGATGAGAGGAGGCAGGATTCAATGCTGAGGCTGCTGGAGGATCAAACTAATATTCTCCAGTGTATGGTTAAGCTGCAGGAAAGGCAGCAGGAGCATAGACCGCCGCTACAGCCCCTGTGTAACCAACCGCCCTCCTCCCCAAGTTCCATAGCCTCCTCACCCAGACGCCCAAGAATGTGGTGGGGGGGCCTCCGGCCAACCAGCCACTCCACCCTAGAGGATTGCCCAAGCAACAGAAGGCTGGCATTCAATAAGTTTTAAAGTTTTAAACTTTTAAAGTGCTGTGTGGCCTTGTCCTTCCCTCCTCCACCACCCGTCCCAGTGCTTCTCTCCTCCACCACCCCTCCTTGGCTACCTTGGTAGTTATCCCCCTATTTGTGTGATGAATTAATAAAGAATGCAAGAATTTGAAACAACAATGACTTTATTGCGTCTGCAAGTGATGATCAAAGGGAGGAGGGGAGGGTGATTAGCTTACAGGGAAGTAGAGTGAACCAAGGGGCAGGGGTTTCATCAAGGAGAAACAAACAGAACTTTCACACCACAGCCTGGCCAGTCATGAAACTGGTTTTCAAAGCTTCTCTGATGCGTACCACGCCCTCCTGTGCTCTTCTAACTGCCCTGGTGTCTAGCTGCCCATAACCAGCAGCCAGGCGATTTGCCTCAACCTCCCACCCCGCCATAAACGTCTCCCCCTTACTCTCACAGATATTGTGGAGCACACAGCAAGCAGTAATAACAGTGGGAATATTGGTTTTGCTGAGGTCTAAGCGAGTCAGTAAACTGCGCCAGCGCGCCTTTAAACGTCCAAATGCACATTCTACCACCATTCTGCACTTGCTCAGCCTGTAGTTGAACAGCTCCTGACTACTGTCCAGGCTGCCTGTGTACGGCTTCATGAGCCATGGCATTAAGGGGTAGGCTGGGTCCCCAAGGATACATATAGGCATTTCAACATCCCCAACAGTTATTTTCTGGTCTGGGAATAAAGTCCTTTCCTGCAGCTTTTGAAACAGACCAGAGTTCCTGAAGATGCGAGCGTCATGTACCTTTCCCGGCCATCCTACTCTGATGTTGGTGAAACATCCCTTGTGATCCACCAGTGCTTGAAGCACTATTGAAAAGTGCCCCTTGCTGTTTATGTACTCACCGGCTTGGTGCTCCGGTGCCAAGATAGGGATATGGGTTCCGTCTATGGACCCACCACAGTTAGGGAATCCCATTGCAGCAAAGCCATCCTCTATGACCTGCACATTTCCCAGGGTCACTACCCTTGATATCAGCAGATCTTTGATTGCGTTGACTACTTGCATCACAGCAACCCCCACAGTAGATTTGCCCACTCCACATTGATTCACGACTGACTGGTAGCTGTCTGGCATTGCAAGCTTCCACAGGGCTATTGCCACTCGCTTCTCAACTGTGAGGGCTCCTCTCAACTTGGTATTCTTGCGCCTCAGGGCAGGGGAAAGGAAGTCACAAAGTTCCATGAAAGTGCCCTTATGCATGCAAAAGTTTCGCAGTCACTGGGAATCGTCCCAGACCCGCAACGCTATGCGGTCCCACCAGTCTATGCTTGTTTCCCGAGCCCAGAATCGGCGTTCCACCACATGAACCTGCCCCATTAGCACCATGATGCCCACATTGCGAAGGCCCGTGGTTTGAGAGAAGTCTGTGTCCATGTCCTCATCAGTTTCGTCACCGCGTTGATGTCGCCTACTCGCCTGGTTTCACTTTGCCAGGTTCTGGTTCTGCATATACTGCTGGATAATGCGTGTGGTGTTAATGTGCTCCTAACTGCCAAAGTGATCTGAACGGGCTCCATGCTTGCCGTGGTATGGCGTCTGCACAGAAAAAAGGCGCGGAACGATTGTCTGCCGTTGCTCTGACGGAGGGAGGGGTGACTGACGACATGGCTTTCAGGGTTGGCTTACAGGGAATTAAAATCAACAAAGGGGGTGGCTTTGCGAGAAACAGAATGGCCCCCTGAAGGATAGAACTCAAAAGCTCAAGGATAGAACTCAAAACTGGGTTTAGCAGGCCATTGATTTCACGGAGGGAGGGAGGAGAAAATGAATACAAAACAAATCTGGTCTATTTCTTGTTTTGATCCACTTCTATCTTTATACATCTTGCTGGCAGCAGACTGTGCAGTACGATCGCTAGCCATGGTCATCTCCTGCGTGCTCAGCAGAAGACGATTGTCTGTCCTTGCTTTCACAGAGGGAGGGAGGGAAGGGGGGCCTGATGATATTTACCCAGAACCACCTGTGACAATGTTTTAGCCCCATCAGGCACTGAAATTTCTACCCAGAATTCAAATGGGCGGCGGAGACTGCAGGAACTGTGGGATAGCTACCCATAGTGCAACACTCCAGAAGTCGATGGTTGACTCGGTACTGTGGACACACTCCGCCAACTACATGCACTTAGAGCATTTGTGTGGGGACACACACAATCGACTGTATAAAAACGCTTTCTACAAAGCCGACTTCTATAAATTCGACCTAATTTCGTAGTGTAGAATCATAGAAGGTTAGGGTTGGAAGGGACCTCAGGAGGTCATCTAGTCCAACCCCCTGCTTGAAGCAGGGCCAATCCCCAATTTTTGCCCCAGATCCCTAAATGGCCCCCTCAAGGATTGAACTCACAACCCTGGGTTTAGCAGGCCAATGCTCAAACCACTGAGCTACATACCCTTTGTTTAATCCTGAGCTGACGGTGTCAAATTTGCAAATGAACGGAAGCTCAGCATGTTTCAGAGTAGCAGCCATGTTAGTCTGTATCCGCAAAAAGAGAAGGAGTACTTGTGGCACCTTAGAGACTAACCAATTTATTTGAGCATAAGCTTTTGTGAGCTGCAGCTCGCTAAGCCACATGTATTCCTTTTCTTTTTGAAGCTCAGCAGTTTCTCTTTGAAGTCTAGTCCTGAAGTTTTTATGCTGCAGGATGGCTACCTTTAAATCTGCTATTGTGTGTCCAGGGAGGTTGAAGTGTTCTCCTACAGGTTTTTGTGTATTGCCATTCCTAATATCTGATTTGTGTCCATTTATCCTTTTACGTAGGGACTGTCCAGTTTGGCCGATGTACATAGCAGAGGGGCATTGCTGGCACATGACGGCATATATTACATTGGTGGACGTGCAGGTGAATGAACCGGTGATGGTGTGGCTAATCTGATTAGGTCCTGTGATGGTGTCGCTGGTGTAGATATGTGGGCAGAGTTGGCATTGAGGTTTGTTGCTTGCATTGGTTCCTGAGTTAGAGTTTCTATAGTGTAGTGTGACAGCCTTAATTATTAAGCAATCAATTTGTAAGCACCTAGAGAAATATAGGGTTATAAGGAACAGTCAAGAACAAATCATGCCAAATCAACCTAATTTCCTTCTCAGGGTTATTGGCCTATTGGAGGAGGGGAGAGGGGAAAGCAATGCACATGATATCTCTTGATTTTACTAAGGCTTTTGACACAATCCCACATGACATTCTTATAAGCAAACTTAGTAAATGTGTTTTAGATTAAATTACTATAAAATGGTGCACAGCTGGATGAAAGAGTGGGTGCACAACTGTACTCAGAGAGTAGTTATCAATTGTTTGCTGTCAAACTGGGAGGATGTATCTAGTGGGGTCCTACTGGGGTCAATCCTAGGTCCGGTATTCTTATTAAATATTTTCATTAATGACTTGAATAATGGAGATTTGCAGATGACACTAACCTGGGAGAAGTCACAAGCAGTTTAGAGGACAGGATTAGAATTCAAAACAACCTTGACAAACTGGAGAATTGATCTGAAATCAACAAAATGAAATTTAATAAATACAAGTGCAAAGTACTTCACTTAGGAAGGAAAAAATCAAATGCACAAATACAAAATGGATAATAACTGGATAGGTGGTAGTACTGCTGAGAAGGATCTGAGGGTTATAGTGGATCACAAATTGAATATGGGTCAACAATGTGATGCAGTTGTGAAAAAGGCTATTATCATTCTGGGGCGCATTAACAGGAGTGTCATTTGTAAGATGCGGGAGGTAATTGTCCCGCTCTACTTAGCACTGATGAGGCCTCAGCTTTAGAAAAAATTCAGCAAATTGGAGAGAGTCCCGAGGAGAGAGACAAAAATGATCAAAGGTTTAGAAAATCTGCCTTGTAAGGAAAGGTTAACAAAACCGGGCATGTTTAGTCTTGAGAAAAGAAGACTGAGGGTCAGGGACCTGAGAAGGACAGTTTTCAGAATGTTAAGGGCTGTTATAAAGAGGATGGGGATTAAATGTTCTCCATGTCCTCTGAAGGTAGGACAAGAAGTAATGGACTTAATCTGCAGCAAGGGAGATTTAGGTTCGATATTAGGAAAATTTTTCTAACTCTCAGGGTAGTTAAACTGTGGAACAGGCTTCAAAGGGAGACTGTGAAATCCCAATCACTGGAGCTTTTTAAGATCAGGTTGGACAAACCCCTGTCAGGGACGGTCTAAATCTACTTGAATCATAGAATATCAGGGTTGGAAGGGACCTCAGGAGGTCATCTAGTCCAACCCCCTGCTCAGAGCAGGACCAATCCCCCATAGTTGCCCCAGATCCCTAAATGACCACCTCAGGGATTGAACTCACAACCCTGGGTTTAGCAGGCCAATGCTCAAACCACTGAGCTATGGTTCTGCCTCAGTGCAGGAGCTGGACTGGCTGACCTCTGAAAAGACCCTTCCAGCTCTACATTTCTCTGATTCTGTGAATGGCATAGAGAAAATCAGATGTTTCCATTTACTCTGACTTGTAACACAAGAACAAGAAGTCACACAATGACACTGGAAAGTGACACCTGTAAAACTGATCAAAAGAGATACTTTTTCAGCACAACAAATACTTCACCTGTGATGCTCGCTAATCTTGAGATCACTGAGGCTGGGAGCTGAGTGGGATTGAAAAACAGATTTGCTATTTGTATAGATAATGAGAACATCCACAGTTACGTTAGAAAGGACAAAAACATGTAAGGGATTTATAAACCCTCACAGTTTAGGGCAGTGGTGGGCAACCTGCGGCATGCGGGCCACACGCAGCCCGTCAGGGTAGTCTGCTGGCGGACTGCAAGATGGTTTGTTTACATTGACCATCCACAGGCACAGCTGCCCAGAGCTCCCAGTGTCTGCGGTTTGCCGTTCCCGGCCAATGGCAGCTA
Organism: Lepidochelys kempii; assembly: GCF_965140285.1. Classification (NCBI taxonomy): domain Eukaryota; kingdom Metazoa; phylum Chordata; order Testudines; family Cheloniidae; genus Lepidochelys; species Lepidochelys kempii. Next base: position 53,324,501 of record NC_136388.1, on the reverse strand, counting down.
CAGGAAGTGGTGTGGGCCGCTGCTTCCCGCAACTTCCATTGGCTGGGAACGGCGAACCGTGGCCACTGGGAGCTGCAGGCGGCTGTGTCTGTGGACGGTCAATGTAAGCAAACTGTCTTGTAGCCAGCCAACGGATTACCCTGATAGGCTGCATGTGGCCCATGGGCCATAGGTTGTCCACCACTGGTTTAGGGCATAAATCATACTTTAACTGCCTGGGGTTTGGAAGAAATGTTCTCTGTTGGCTTTTTTATTGTGTGATTGTCCATTACAGGAATTCTTGTACCTTCCTTGGCAGCATCTGGTACTGGCCACTGTCAGACAGCGGATACCAAACTAGAAGGACATAGTGGATACCACTGATCTGATCCTGATCCAGTACGGAAATTCCCATATATAGAGACTTGGGAGCAGATCTTCAGCTGATGTAAAGAGAAGCAGCTCTGGTGAACTTTGTGGAGCTCTGCTGATTCACACCAGCTGAGCTGTTGGTCCTTGGTTCCTCCAACTCATCGGGGTATTCAGCCGCGGGTAGCCCTGGTCGCTGCCCGGCTCCTCCGGTTCCTCGGGGTACTCTGCAGCTGGCGGTCCTGGTAGCCCGAGTCCTTCCTCTGGGTCAGGTTTCCCTTGTTCCAGGGAGTCCCCTGGTTTGGCAGCAGGCTCCACAGGGAGCAGCCTGTGTCTGTCTCCCTCCCTGGGGCAGTGCTTCTATATCATGATGCCAACTTTTCCCAACCTAGCACTAAAAATTTCCCAAATCTGGTGAAAAATTCCCAGATAAAGTTTTTTATTTCAGAATCTCAAAGGAATGTAATATGTGTGTTTTTAATAACTATATAATATATATTATACCCAAGGATTCAGAGTAGCAGCCGTGTTAGTCTGTATTCGCAAAAAGAAAAGGAGTACTTGTGGCACCTTAGAGACTAACCAATTTATTTGAGCATGAGCTTTCGTGAGGTACAGCTCACTTCATTGGATGCAGCAGAACTAGAAATCAGAGCTGATGTGTGGCAAATGCACCTGACTAAAACTACCTGCGGAACATCTTCTCTCAGTTTAGAGAAAAATGAGTTCTTTGGCCAGATCATTACACTACCTCCATCACAGACTACACCTAAAACATTATTCAAAGGAATATTTGTCTCCATCACAGACTCTTTAAAAGTAGTGTAAATCCCCTCTGCAGTGCAATTTTTGGCATCAAGTTCTAATAATTCTAACAATTGTGAGGTAATTTTGCCATTGGATCGATTAACATACTGAACAACAACTGCGGGACATTTATTCCCTGAAGTAGATTCATCCACAAATACACTAAATTCATTAACTTTCAATTTTTCTACAAGTTCCTCAGTCTCAGTTTGCTAAAACATTGCTAATTATAGCAGTACATTTATCTTTCTTTAATGTTACAGCCTCAGCAATTTTGGAATCAGGGAAACATTTTTTAACTACTTCAGTCAAGTGTTCTCCAGGTTGAATACAGATATGTTCAGCAAAGTAACAGGCCATTCTAATCTCTGCATCTTTAACTTGCTCTTCAAATTTTCATGCTTTTTTAATTTCACAATCTTGTTTATTAAACATATTGTCAATTTTCTTTGTATTAGATACTGTCTCAACCTTTTATTTATGTTTTTTACCATTAGCATGCTTATCTAACTCACTAGTACCTGCCTGGATTTTTACACCACAACATTTGCAATAAGCTAAAAAACGATTGTTTTCTACTTTCTGCAGCCAGTCTTTGTATTTAACTTCTTGAAGCAATGAGTCTTGAAAGGCTTTTTTGAATGTAGATGGCTTCTCTTTTGGTGGAAGTTCACCCCGAGTCTTCAATACTGTGTTGGGGGTGCTATCCCGTTGTTTTCATTTCGACGTGGACAGATCTTTGTCTACTCCTGCAGTCCTCTTCCTCTTCTCACCAGACTTACCAGTCTCTTTATTAATTTTTTACGTTAGATAAAAAATGGAAAGAGATCTCTGAAATATTGGAATGCGATAATTAGTATCATGAATGAGGGGGGATTTGATAGCTGCTTTCAACTACCTGAAAGGGGGTTCCAAAGAGGATGGCTCTAGACTGTTCTCAATGGTAGCAGATGACAGAACGAGGAGTAATGGTCTCAAGTTGCAGTGGGGGAGGTTTAGATTGGATATTAGGAAAAACTTTTTCACTAAGAGGGTGGTGAAACACTGGAATGCGTTACCTAGGGAGGTGGTAGAATCTCCTTCCTTAGAGGTTTTTAAGGTCAGGCTTGACAAAGCCCTGGCTGGGATGATTTAACTGGGAATTGGTCCTGCTTCGAGCAGGGGGTTGGACTAGATGACCTTCTGGGGTCCCTTCCAACCCTGATATTCTATGATTCTATGATTCTATGTATATTTCAATTTATATTTAAATCAAAGAAGGGAACATATTATATATTATTACCTAACACAGTAGGCAAAGATATTTAATATTTGCCTGGAGGAAGGTGCTGTTACAAATTTATGATCAGCCGAACGCTCTGGTTCACATTCTCTGTGCAACTGCAAGCATGAAATACAAAATTTTAGATATTTAATGAAAGATCAAGAAACTAATCATAGTAATATATTTAATTATTGGAAGAAACCTTACCTAGAAGATAAATTTGATAACTATCTCCTCATTACCTGTCAGCCAGCTGTTGCTGAGGTTGGTTTTTTGTGAGTGCATGTGTGAGCACTTGTCACTTCACTTGTGCCGTCATGATATAGTATGTTGAAGCACCACCAATAGGAGAGCAGCATAGCCCATTTATAAAAATCATGTGACAAATATTCACCAATCAAATTGAAAGCATTTTGAGGGAAATTTAAAAGAAGCGCAAATATTTTACTTATTACTTTTTATGAAAACTTCCCAGCATTTTTGAGATTTGGAAAATCTTTTACTTTTTATGAAAATTTTCCAGGATTATTTAGGTTTTGAATGAAAATTCCCAATTTCCCAAGTTGAAACATTTTTACTCAAAAATGGGCTGGTACTGCACCCTGGTGAAGCGGACGTGCGTTTGGAAGTGAAGTGTGTTCTCCAGATTTCCTCTGTGAAAGGCTTTCGTGCTACATGCATAACATCTGATGTTGTACAGCACTTAAAGATCCACTGATGCCGCCAAAAAAACCCTGATAATCTCCTGGGCCTGGACCCTGGGCTATAGATGGGGAGTGCACAGTGCAGCTCAAAGGACTCATGCGACCCAGCTGTGTTATTTAGAGCAGCCTGCCACTGGCCCCTAAGAGACTAAGGCAGCCAGGGGTCCATGGTGTCATTCCCCCTTTACACTGGCCACACCCCATATCACAGCAGCCGGAGTGTGGTGCTTTAAGAGTTGCAAAACTGCCTCTACCTCATAGGGTCTTCCCCTCCACTGGGGTGATATGATACTCCCCTGACCAGCTAAACTGTCTTTAGGGCCATAATCTGCTGGCACAAAGCAGCTGAGCTGCACGACCCCAGAGGAGCTGGACTGCTATGGAAATAATTTGGTTGATGCATCGTATATTTCCTTATATTCCATCTCTCTGTATTTTTATTATTTGGGACATTTGCATGAAAATAGGATTTTATTACCAAGGTGTCATCAACTCCCCCTGCTCAGTCCCCATCTGAAGTCATATCCCTCTCTGCAATTTCATAAACATCTGCATAGAAATGAGTTGTGTGGTCTCAAACAGAAGATAGACTTCAGGGGCAGAATAAACTGCGACAGCCAATGAATTCTTAGAAATAGGGAACTAGTTTTATTGCAGTGTCTGACTAATAAACATTGTGGGGAAGACAAAGACAGGACAGATGTATCAGAGGAGTTCTCATTAAAATGTGCCAAATTCATAGTCCACTGGAGTTACACTAAAGATGCATTTGACCTGATAGTTTTAGGTGGCAACAGATGTTTAACTCCCTGTCAAATCATAAAGACAATTCAGATAGATCGAGCAGATGGGGAATGTATAATGTGTGAGTTAGATTCTGAGCTAATCTTTGGCTAAGGAAGATGAAAAGGAAGGAAAAAAAATTCCTCCAGCCTGAAACCCTGATTGTAAAGGCTGTATTATAAATGGTGTCTTATCACTTTGCTCATTACAGGGAAGAATTCTTCAAAGCCCTGATGACACTTACAGTGCTTTATAACCCGCTCAGCCATTGAGCACTTCCTTTTGTGGTTGGCTGAGGCAGAAGTAAGTGCTTCTTGCAAAAAAAGAGATAAGTGCCAACAAAGAGTCATTTAGATGAAGTTCAGATAGGGGAGAGGTTAAGCAATACATCAAAGGTACAGTTCTTGGAGTGCACCAAACCATGTCTGAAAAACAAAAGGGGGAGAGCGAGGGGCAGGGAAGGCATGGCCAGCTGCTGCCTCTCTCTTCCATGGCAGTGGTACGCAATCAATGTATTCCTTTAACAAGATTAGCCCTTTGGGAGAGAATGAGCACTGATGACACTTACTCCAGCTTTAATGCAGATGCCCAGCTCCCCCCTCGCTCCCCACATCTATCTCCCTTGCCATCTCCAAGTGAAAAGAATCTGTTGAAAAGATCTCTACTACCCCACAGGGACATCACGCCTGCCAATTTTGCCACCTTTAATGTCCTCTACCATTAAATCCTCATTTTCCCCTGCCCCTTTCTGCTCTCCCTTTGATCTCCTGACACTCAGTCAAACAACATCCTTTCTGCCAATAAAAGGGCATCCTGCATTGGCTATATTCCCTTTTTTCAACCCGTCTCTCTAAATGTATTTCACAATAATCGACCACTCCTTTAAAACTGATATCTTCCATGATATCCCCAAGCAGCCAAGATATCCTGTAAAAAATCCCTTCCTACCACCCCTTCTCTCATTGAAAACAAAGACAGACTTTGGGCAACCTTTATAGTCAAACATAGAATTTTGGGGCCACCGCTATGCTATGAGAGAGGCTATTGAAATTAATAATCAGGTTTAAACCTAACTCAATGTGATATGGAGGAGAAGCTGCCCCCTTGACTTATCTTTGAACTCATGTGGTAGGAGGGGTGTTGGCATGGGTGCTGATTGGTAGCCCTCCCTCATTTTAATTCTTTGAGTGGTCCCCAGCTGGTGGAGGGAAGGGAGCACTGTCTCAGCAGTGGGCAACGGAGATCAAAGTAGGAGAGTAGCTCATCATTTTTGGTGTCATCGTGGGGGTTGATGCCACGTGGTGGTGTGTCATTGTATCTTCTTGTGTGACGGGACGTAGCACATACCCAGACACACACAGTGAAGAGCAATGTAGGGAAATATGCCTTGTGCTCCCAATCCCGTCCCCCACCCCCCATTCTGTAGGAGACAGAAGGGAGAGAGGGGACCCCCAGCTGAGGCAATTCTTCTCCCCTCACTCACCGTTGGGAAAAGCTAGCCCAAACTGAATTTCCCCAGCCAGGTGCCAGCTCCTCCTGCTGCTCCCTCTTCATATTCTCTCCTGGTAAGTCATTTCCTCAGTCAATGAAGAGGTGGGAGGAGGAGAAGGAGACAGAACTCCGGGAGAGCTGAGCTCTGTCAAGCCCAAGACAGTAGAGGAGGAGGGTCTGTGCTCCCATTCCCTCCCCCTCACTGCAACCCCTGACCAGACTCTTCACCTTGGGGTGCTGATGACCGGTCACAGACCGCACGGGGAGGTTACTGGCTGAGCCCTTCTGCTTGACAGTGATAATGGCCAGACGCAGGCTTCCCTGAAGTACATAGCTCAGCTTAGTCTGCAGAAGAGAAGAATGAGGGGGGATTTGATAGCTGCTTTCAACTACTTAAAAGGGAGTTCAAAAGAGAATGGATCTAAAACAGAGGGGAGCAAACTATGGCCTGTGGGCCACATCCAGCCCGCGGGACCCTCCTGCCCGGCCCCTGAGCTCCCGGCCCGGGAGGCTAGTGTGGCCCTCAGGTCAAAAAGTTTGCCCGCATCTAGAATGTTCTCAGTGGTACCAGATGACAGAACGAGGAGTAACGGTCTCAAGTTGCAGTTGCAGCCATTTAGGTTGGATATTAGGAAAAACTTTTTCACCAGGAGGTGGTGAAGCACTGGAATGGGTTACCTAGGGAGGTGGTGGAATCTCCTTCTCTAGAGGTTTTTAAGGTCAGGCTTGACAAAGCACTGGCAGGGATGATTTAGTTGCTTTGAGCAGGGGTTTGGACTCGATGACCTCCTGAGGTCCCTTCCAAACCTGATATTCTATGATTCTTTGATTCCTTTGTTGTACTGGGCTGATGCCAAAGGACAGACTTTGGAGAGGTAACTGGCTCAGCACTTCTAGACTGCTGGGAACAAGCCTTGGTGAGGTCATTGTATCAACACCTCCAGCTTGCTGGGTTGATGCCACGACACATGTCTCTGGTCACAGATAAGTAGTTTAGCATGCTAGTCTAATGTCAAGACTCAGGGATCTATTAAGGTTACTAGCTCTGGGCACAGGCCTTTGTGAAGGTTAGTGGCTCAGCACTTCTTCTGGGCTTACATCAAAGTCGAGGCCTTGGTGAGACCATTGGAGAAGCTCCTTGAGCTTGCTGGTTTTATGTGAAGGTCCAGGACTCCATGAGGTCTGTGGATCAGCACATCTAGTTGGCTAGTTTGATGTCAAGGGACAGGCTGCTGAGAGACCACTGGCTCAGCCACTTGAGCTTGATGAACTTATTTCAGGTCATACATTTCTCTGAGATGTATGGTTCTTCTGTCTAGCCTCCAGGGCTGATGCCACAGCTTGGGTCCCTGGAGATGAGAGGCTCAGGGCCTCTAGCTTGCTGGGATGAGGCCATAAAACATAGGCCATTCAGAGATTATTGCCTCACCATCACTGGATTTCTAGGCTGACATAAAGGTCCAGGCCTGCATGAGCTCACTGGATCAGCACCTCTAGCTTGCTGGACTGATGGGAAGACTTATTTTTTTTAAGTCTCTGGATCAGCAGTTTTAACTGGGGGGCTGATGTCAAGACACAGGTTCAGGTCTTGGGTCATTGGTCTGATGTCAATGTAGAAGAGTCTGTGAAATCCTCTGCTCTAATGGTTAGCTGCCCTTGTTGGCTGGTCTAATGTCCAGGAACAGGCTGCTGTGAGGTCACTAACACACCACCTACAGCTTGCTGGTCCAAAACCAAAGCACAAGGCTTTGTGAGTGTTACTAGATCAGTACCTCTAGTTCGCTGGGCTTATGTTAGGATGCAGGTGTCTGTGAGCTGATAGGATTTGCTAGGTTACTGACAAGAAAAGGCCTTTGTGAAGTTCCTGGCTTAGAAGTCCTATCGTATAGGGCTGTTGTGAAAGCGCAAGTCTCTGGGAGGATACTGGCTCAGGCTTGGTAGTTAGAGATCAGACTAGAAGGAAAGCTCACCAGGTCTGGTGCTTGTGTGTCAACATCGGTGCTGATGGCATGTGGTGAAGTGGCATCTCATCATCTTGTATGATGGGACATGGACCAGGGAAGATAATAGGGACAAAGGAATAAATGTATTGCACAGATTCATGTCCCCAAGCAAGTCCATTGCCAGCCAAACCTGTGTCCATGTGTGTATGCATTTGTGTGCATGTGCATGCAGAGAGTGGAGCTGTGCAGGTGAACAGCCACTGAGCACCCAGCTACAGCTTCTTTGAGCTCCATCAGTGCCAGGGATGGCTTTGACCCAGTGTTGGTGGGTGTGGGGGTGACGGGGTGCGGTGCAGAGAGGTGAGAGCTGTCTGCAGTTCTTTGCAGCCCCTTCCCTCCAACTAACATAGGTGCTTGAAAAACACACATTCCTCTCACCAACCATGATGAGCATTGAAGGGCAAGCCAGGGGTTAAGGGCAGGAGACTCCGGCAAGAAGGAGCATGCTCTGCCAATGGGCTCATGATAGATTGTAAACTGGTGCCCTGGCCAGCCATCCCAGCATTACAGAGAAAACATGTAAGGGGGATAACCCCTCCCCCATGGCTTTTCCCAGGTGCTCATCAATCGCCAGGACATATATAACAAGGGAGTGGGTCTGGAAGGATAGGTGTACTCATGTGTTAGCACCAATTTGTAAGCTGAGAGGACAAACAATGGCAGGCAGTTTGTCCTGGAGCACTGCTTTCCCGGGGCTTGTTGGGCACTCGGGATCCCTCCGCTAGATGCCTGCTTCTTTTTGAAATTGGGATTTTTTAATTCTTTTATATCAGCAGTGCTGGCCTGCTTTGTTCCCTTCCTATCTTCAGGGCTACTTCCCCTAGTAATGCTGACTGGGCTGGTCAGCAGAGCCATGGCAGCAATCTCAGGCTCTTTTAGTTCTTGAAAACAAATTGCAGGCTCTGTTTCCTAGAAGGAAAAAATGACTCAAACCCTCAGAGCTTTCTAACCTCATTCTCTGCCATCTGCATTCCTGGAATGGACACAAGGGACTACATAAGGAGATGGGCTGCCAGTGCTGAATGGGAACATTTTTATTTGACCACAAGATTTTTTTATATGCTGGAAAGAATCTTTCACTCTGTTGGGACCTTATTACAGCAATGCAACACAGCAATGCTTTCTACCTTCTGCATGGCAACCCAGGGAGAACAGAAACCAGGATGCTCCACAATGACTGGCAGGCTTCCATGGAATGAGACCCAAAGACATGTATGGCATGAGCGTTACGTCAGCATGCATGATGGTATCGTTTGTAGTACTGGGAAAACATGCAACATTGGAATGTTGAGAACAGGGTTCTGTAAATAATGGACCCAATTCTCATTTGCACTAAGGCCTCTTTACACAATGCTGGCAGTGCAAAGGAGTCTTGAAGCAGGTGTAGATGACCTGATGTGTAGCTAAAAATGCTGGGGCACCTAATGTGGAGATTCCCACTGAAGCCAGGAGATGGAAACTAGAGGGGAAACTCCAGGGAGTCTGCTGCCCAACTCAGGAGAGTAGCCACCTTCCATTACACCTTCTGAGGTGGAGAAGAGGGGATACCTCTCCTTTCAGAAAGGGTCCCCTCTGGAGTCATATCCATCTACAGCAGTAATTCTCAACCTTTCCAGACTACTGTACCCCTTTCAGGAGGCTGATTTGTCTTGTGTATCCCCCAAGTTTCACCTCACTTAAAAACTACTTGCTTACAAAATCAGACATAAATATACAAAAGTATCATAGCTCACTTTCTCATTTTTACCATATAATTATAAAATAAATTGTGGTCCCCATTGATATAGTATATAGAGCAGCATAAACAAGTCATTGTCTGTATGAAATTTTAGTTTGTACTGACTTCACTAGTGCTTTTCATGTAGCCATGTAGGCAAATATCTAGATGAGATGATGTACCACCTGGGAGACCTCTGCATGGGGTACACATATCCCTGGTTGAGAACCACTGGTCTACAGTAAAGACAAAAGATCATGGAAGTGTAACATTAGAAAACAAACAGTAACCTCAAACTGTTTGATTGCAGTGGGAAAGACCCGGTTTTATTCAGAGGGAATCCCCATTTACTCCCCCAAGGATTTAATTGCACATCCCTGTTAGCCACATGAAGGAATGGCAGAACAACCAGGACAAAAGAAATTGGAGTGGCAGAGAAAAGAGACTATGAGAGAAATCACTGAAGACAACGGCAAAACTCCTATTGATGTCAACAGGGTCAGGATTTCACCCTATTATTATCTGCCTGCATATTTCTGGTATACCCACCATCTAGTGTCTCTGTGTGTGTGTGTATATATATATATATGGGTCTATTTCAACACCCACTGAAGCCAGTGGGAGTCTTTCCCTTGAATTCATTGGTATTGGATCATGCCCCACCTGCCTGAGTTTTAGTAGAATTAACTGGCTGATCTCAGGGACTGTGGGTTCATAGTTTAAACTCTGACTAATTGGTAATGCCCGACCCCTCTCCCCTTAGAAGTGTCAACATCCATATGAATATTAACCCTTGTGTTGCAGAGCAGAACTGTCTATGGCCTTGTCTCTACTGGTGGTGGTGTGTAAGGTATGTGTAGCATGGCAGTGAAAGGTTCTGGCAGGGAGAAGACAGCAGGGAAAAGTTCCAGCAGCTCCCCACTGCTGGAGTCTTTCACTATGGAGTGGGGAGGTGCTGGCAAGGGGAGGTGGTGGGGAAAGACTCTGGCAGCGGAAATGAAGTACCAGTGATGAAATCAGCAGGGACTTGACATAAAGTCAATTGGAGTCTTTCCACTGACATCAAAGGATTGCAGATCAGGCCCTAGAAGAGGCTGGAACATCTGGAAGTTGTGTAAGGGAATATGGAAATGAAGCAAGAAGAGCAGAATGCATGGACATGAATCAGGAGCTGAAGGGACACCATAAATTCTAGAAATTTCCTCTTTTTAAATTGCTCAGGCTTTAATTGCTCCTGGGCTTTCAAATCTGACATATGTCACTATCACACAACACCCAAAACATTAAAGAACTAGACTCTCCAAAAAGTGAACATATCATGTGTAGTGGTGTCTTTTAGTCATGATTCTGATGGTGTGAAAGAACAGGCCTCTGATGTCCTGGCTCTCTCTGCTACATTTCCTTAGCTTGCTGGAATTTCCGTCTGTTTCTTTCCCTCTCAGATGCCAGCTGAAGGACAGCGTCAATCCATGTGTATCCCTGACAGAGGCTGGAGAAGTGCCAGTTTACTAATCAGATATCTTTGCCCCTCTCTCAGGTCTGTTGCCTCAGTGTGTTGGGTATTTTTACAGAGCAGGTTTCGCTGTGGTGTCAGGCTCCATCTTCCCCTATTATTAATCATTGAAGGGGGCTCTGCCAATCAAAGAAAAGATTTACGAGGCAAGCAGGAAGCTCTTGTTTTTACAGGAGTGTCTCGCACACAGTAGGAAAAGCAAACATTCCAAACATACCAAAGGATCCATGGGATAAAAATTCCCCAAGCAGCCGAGATTAAGACACTTGAAGCACATGGAAGGATTGAAACCTGAACTCAAGGATTTAACTGTCTTATTAGCGGTCAGCACTGAGTACTGGTAAGGAGAACCTGAACCATACATGAAAAGTCATTCTTGGGGAGAGGATCATCCACAGCCCCCAGGGAACCCTAAAGGCACTCCCACCTCCTCCCGATATGGTGGCCAGCATCCCTTTGGTAGTGTGACCATATTTCCCAAAGGGAAAACGGGACACTGCATGGGGCTGGCCCAAGCTGCTTGCCCAAGCCCTGCCTGTCCCTGCGTGAGGCTGGGGTCACTACTTGCTGGAACCCTGTCTGCCTCACCCCTCACAAGGCTGGGGTCACTGGTTGCTCAAACCCTGCCTCCCAACCCCCCATGCTGGGCTGGCATCGCCACTTGCACCCCCACACATTCCTCTACACCCCACTTTTTTGACAAAAGTGGGCATTTGTCCCGTTTGCTCTTGCCAATTTATCAAGTTGGTAAGACCAAATGGGACAAATGCCCACTTTTGCCAAAAAAGTCAAGACGGACAGGACTGGGCTTAAAAAAGGAACTGTCCCAGCCAAAATGGGATGTATGGTCACCCTACCCTTTGGCTAAGTTTTAGATGGGAATCTCTTTGGAAGCTATCAGCCTGGCTCCTCAGGAAGGCGGTGAAACACTGGAATGGGTTACCTAGGGAGATGATGGAATCTCCATCCTTAGAGGTTTTTAAGGCCCAGCTTGACAAAGCCTTGGCTGGGATGATTTAGTTGGAGATTGGTCCCGCTTTGAGCAGGGGATTGGACTAGATGGCCCCTGAGGTCTCTTCCAACCCTAATATTCTATTATTCTAAGTCAGAGAAGGGTCACTGTTGTGTGAGTTGACACAATGCCTGATCTCAGTTTTCAGGGCGGGGGTTGTCTCTTTTCTGCAGTGCCCAGCACAATGAGGCCCCAATATTAATGGAAGGGGGCCCACAGATGCTGCCATAAATGTTGCAAAGTTTAGATGTTACATAAAGGTTATAATCTCGCCTTCATCTCTGTGCAAACCTCCCGCTGCCATCAGCATGTATTCTGCCATGCACTGCGGTAGAACCCCTGCAACTGAATTCAATGGGGTCTGCCTGCATGGATTTGTTTGTGGAACTGGGGCCTAAATTATTGTTTGCCTCTTAATAAATCAAATGCTTTTCATTATTATTTTATATCTCTTTGGTGTCTTTCTTCACTTATCAGCAGTTACTGATGTCAGTTTGGAAATTGTTTGCAAATTAACGCTTTCATTATAAATTTGTCCCAGTGAATACTATTTAGTTTTAGATTCTACTGCCAGTATATTCCCTCACACCATACTATCTGCTACTGTACGTATCAGTAATCTGTGCCTGCTGCGTATGTATAGGTTTGAAGAGCATTACATTTCATTTCAACTTTCCCAGTAAGTTAATTTAAGAGCTAAATTGAAGCATAATGATTTAGTTCAAACATTACTGTGTGCACAGCCTGCAGATAGGTGCACAGGTTGCTGCTTGCTCCTTTTTGGGAAACTGCCACATGCTGGCCTTGTGACAATGTATCTTGCTCTCTTTCAGTCTCAATCCTCAGCCTCATTGACTTCAATTGGGATACTCATGTGATTAATGTTAAGCATGTGCTTAAATGCATTGCCAGATCAATGCTCCGCAATTTACGGGCTTGTGCCCTTAAAGTGCACTTCTGGTCTGAGAAATGACTGTAAATGTGCATTTTCTTACTCCTTCTAGCTGCTCCTTGGGTATATTCAGTCACATCTGCTGATTTTAATGAGAACAATCAGTTCTGATTGTTTTTTTATTCCTGCTAGCTTTACAGAGCCAATACAGCTGCAAGAGAGTGGGCTGGATTCAATTCCTTCCCGTGCATCATCAAGAGAATAGTTTCCTAAACTCCAGTTCAACTGATGGCAATGGGATTGCACAAATATCTCTGAGGTGATCATTTGAAAATATTTGGGTTGCACAAGTGTAAGTGAGAGCCTAATTTGGCCTGTGGAAACTTTATTGGTGATGATAATATTTGAGAAGGAAAGAAGCCAAGCTTGTTTTGCAGATCGCATGTTGAATTTCCAGGACTGGAAGTCAGAAAAAACATTGTTTCACTTGCACTTAGCAAATTTGATCTGGGACTGTGAAGAAGCCATTACAGAGATGCCACAATGCCATTTTTACACAGTCACGTTCAGAGCAGATTCCTCACTTTAATATTTTTTGCAATAACACATGAAAGAATGAAATGCCATAATAAAAACAGAGACAACAGTAACATCCCCAACTCATTACTGGAAAACAAAACACCCTTCACGGCCAGTCTGCTGAGCAAACAGCCATGACATGCAATTTTAAATATGCTCTCTCCTGCACAATTGGCTTCAAACCACAATAACTGCAACCCGCATTCCCCAAACGTTTCATCTGTCACAGGTGATCTGTACACCAAGGTGAACTGTAATTATGATGCACAGGCAGAAGGTGTTTAAGAGCCATTCTCTCAGTGGCATTGAACAACAGATAGTCATAACAGTTTACCAGGGCACTGATAGAACAGCACTGTCCCCACTAAATATCTGATTCTGACTCACTGGAGACTAGGAAACGAAGAGGCTGAGACAGGCAGAAAACGAAAAAAGGGATGAACTAGTGAAGAGGGTATAAATGTAGGTATCACTGTTGAGAACTGATAATGTTGAAACCAGGAAGCAGGTGGTTAAATATAATGGCATACATACACAAGAAGTGGTCAGGGATAGAAACCCTGGGGGAGTTGCATAGTGAGGAGGTTCAGTGTTAGAACAGTGACCATTGTCAATCACAAAAGGCCTTGGATAGGCTGCAGATCTTGAGTAATTAGGGTATTTTCATGTCAAGTTTTTACATGAATTTGGATTCTTGATATCTCAATTTCTTGTTCCTTTTAATATGTATTTATTTCATGTAACCTTGATATCAAATGTCAGGATTTCCCAGTGCATGACACAGCAGCCAGACTGTATCAAGAAGTCAGTGAATAATCATGCCTTCCCCATGAAATGGCTGGTTCAATTTGATTATGCCATGATTATCTGCCAAAGCAATTGGTAGGAAAGGAGGAGATGTAATGCATATTTAGTGGCTACATGCACTCCCCTTTCAACTCTGGAGACCCCTGTTCTGATTGTTTTTCACTCACAGGTGAAGTGAGCTAGCTAGTCTCTCGGCCTTATCCATCCTTTGCTTTTGTCCATACCCTAAATCCATTACATCACCTGGCACATTACATCACCTGATTGGGAAGAAACTGCGTATGAAATAGCATGGCAGTTGCAAGGGAGGACTAAAGAGAATTGGCTGAGTTGTGTGGGGCCCCGCACTGGAATAGCATGGTAATGAAGAACAAACTTACGTTTTTACATCCAAAGTCTTTGGAACTGTGTCTTCTCTCTGGATGGGCCTGACTCCACAACAACGCACTAATGATGGAAAATGTAATCTTATAACAATGCATAGCACTTACCGTTTATAGTGCTTCACAAGTTCAAAGATCAGTGCAAGCACCAATTCCTCCACTAATTATTGTTCTTTTTCTTTCCTGCTCTCTCTACCTATGTTTCAGGAACCTTTGGTTCTGACATCATAATCTGCTGCTATGGGAATAAATGAGGTCATGACAAAGGGTACTCAGGAAAAGTTCTGACAGATGATAGTAATACATAGGTATCTTTGGTAAGGTTTTAGAGACAATCTAGAGACAAGAGAGATTTTTGACTCAAGATGAGAGTCCCACTTTAAACCATTTCTCTTTGCAGATGTCCTTGTGTCAAGCCTTATAGAAGATACATAGGTTCATTAAGCTGGGGCGAGAGTAAATAGGGCAAGAATTTTCTTTCCATTTTCATGGCTGCTTTAGGCTCCAGAAGGAGTCAGTGATGTTTATGAGGAGCGCTGCTGCCCCCTGTGTGCTCCTTACACAAGCCTTTATTTTCCCCTTTTTAAATGAGAGGCATTCTTGTTCCAGTGAGGCCTGGCCAAGGATGCTGAAATTCCTCTGCCTCTGTTTGTTGCTATTCTGGCAGCCAGTTTCCATGGCGACGCAGATTCCATGCGAGCTAGCGGAGGGCCTAGCACAACCCCATGTCTCAAGGTCTCCTTGGAAAAGAATGTCCCCCCTCCAAAAGGAGGAAGAAGAGCAGGAATACATCTCTGCCCTTCCCCAAAC
The DNA here is from genome assembly GCF_965140285.1 of Lepidochelys kempii. NCBI lineage: Eukaryota > Metazoa > Chordata > Testudines > Cheloniidae > Lepidochelys > Lepidochelys kempii. The sequence goes on along the minus strand of NC_136388.1, from coordinate 53,309,388 downwards.
CCAGCACACTCACACTCCAGCATCAATTTGGCTCCCTTGTTGGGAGCAGTGTAGTTGTTTGGATTGTGAGTGTTGTTTTAGGGTGACAGGAATCCACAGCACACCTCCCCCCTTCTCATCTCCCCCGCGTATACGCAGGAATTACCACATCATGCTAACATTCCAACACGAGCAAGCACTCCAGATGGTATGCATTAAAATTCCAAGATTTCTGATTCGCCAGTGACAGCTTGCTCCCTAAATTATCTCCAGAAATACAAACCAAATCTAAGCACTGGGTAAAGACAGAGGGGAGAATGAAAGTTAGATGAGGAAAGGGAGAAAAGACAGGGACCATTCCCTTTCCCCATCTCCCTGCTTGACATTAGGCTTTCCCCATTTCTTTCATTGCTGCAGTGACTGTGGTTTGCTGCATCGACATAGTGGATGGTGATTTCCTTGCTGATGACACTGTCTCTATGTGGGTGTTTTTGGGAAAATTAATGCAGCTGGAACTTCCCCTTCTGTTCTCAAAATTGGATTAGGGGACTCGGGCTGCGTGCTTTGCTTTTACTCTTGCTTAGGGGTGCCTAGCCTAACCCTTTTTGCTCCATAGGTGCCCCACTGAACAGCATACTGTTTAACTGGGTATCTGCTGGGGCTGATGATCACTTTCCCCACTCATGAGGCTCTCCAGCTGGAATGGAGATGGGTAAGAAAAGTGGTGCTATCATATGGCAACTGTGCAACATGATGCATTTGAAGGAAAACAATGTTTGAGACAGAACTCCAAGCCCTGATTCCACAGGTCCTAGAAGTGTGACTTCCAACTGATCAATGAACCCCTCCCTCTGCAGCATCTGCTACTACTAAATCTAGGGAATAGTACTGTTAATATCTTATAGGTGGTCCAGCCCCTTGTTCTGCTTTTACAGTTCACCTTCTTGGTCAGTCCATAAGTTGGCATTGACCCAAAGAGGTGGTTGTGGTAATCTTGCCCTCTGATCTGGATGCAAAATGACACAATGATGGACCTAATGGAACAGGGAATACAAAAGGGATTATTAGTGCCAAGATAAGGCGGTGGGCATGAACTAATATTGGCCTTCCCCAGTTGAGATGTGAATTAAATCAATGTTATGTAGATTCAGATCCAGAGAAAATAGAATCTGGTTCTTCAGTAACAGCTTCTTTACACTTTCCCTGGAGTGACACTTGGTCACGAGGTGTAGCTTGCTGTCTGGGACACTCACTAGAGGACAAGGGCAGCAGGACTATAACAAGAGAAAGCAGAGCCTTCTCAAAGGAATGTCATCCTAGCTCTTGTAATGTGCTGTCATGGTTTGTATTTGCATGTCGCAGCAGTAAAGCACAACTGCCAACACTTAGAGACTATACCACCAGGGATGTTAGAGGCATGGACACATTAATGAAACACATGCTTAATTCAGCACGCTTAAGTTCCATTGGCTTCAATGAGACTTAAGCATGTGCTTAACTGCTTTGCTAAGTAGGATTGTGCTTACTCATCTACTCAAAGTTCAGCATGTACTTTAAGTGCTGTACTCAATTAAGGCCATGGAAGTCAAGCAAACAGGATTTGGCTCCAGACTCATGTAGGGTTAAAAATAAAATACCTTTTCTTCCAGCTTATTTTATAACACAATATCCAATTTGATGTAGTTCATATGTTACCCAGAAAAGAATGTATAAGATGGGCAGAAAAGCTTGCTAGATGCTAAATAGGAGGTAGCTCTGTTGCCAAATTTAATCAGGTGGTAGGATTTAATGGTAGGATCACCTGCCTCCTGCCAAAATTCTGAAGATTCATAACTGAGGAGTGTGCCTCCATCAGAAAAGTATGTTGCTGAGACTGGTACTGCTGGCCAAGATAGCACCTGTAAGGCCACAACAAGGTATATATTAGTTGGCTAGTGGTGTGCACCATGGATACTTTGTAAGGATACATTTCAGCCACACAGAAACATCAATAGCCTATTAATCCATGCCTTGTTGTGGCTCAGTTGAAATATTAATTATTTTTGGCTAACAGTTTTTTATTTTGGCACTGTGGTGGAGAGTTTGCAACACAGAAGGCAATTTGGATGTACTTTATAATACAGTGATTTTAATTACAGAGTAATTACAGTATAGTTGTGCTTTCTGATATCTGTAACTATCAATCATTCATATATCTCAGTCTAAATACATAATGGAATTATTTAATACCCTGTTAGTTTAAAACATGTAGCTTTAAAATCCAGGTACATTAAGTACATTGCATTTACACTGAAATTAGTCTGAAGGTATAATTTTGGTTGTGAAGCATAGATAATGTACCTGGATTCTAAAAATACATGTATTAACTATGAAGTTCTGGGGGTAGTTCAGTCATGTATTTTACTGTCTAGTTATAGGATCCTGTAGTAGTTACATGTATCAAAAGGGATAACTTTAGAGAAATTACACTATAATGTACCAAGTATGGAAATAAAAAGGATAATAAAGGATCAAGTTATGAAGTTAACCTTCAGTTATGTTAATTACAGGGTCTGAAAAGCATAACCAATGTGCAATTATACTATAAGTGCAATGTAAAGTAGATTTAGATCCAGAGAAAATAGAATCTGGTTCTTCAGCAACAGCTTCTTTACACTTTCCCTACAGTCGCTGTATTATAAAGTATAGCCCATTTTGAATATATTTATAGTTATTATTTTCCTTTAAAATAAAGTATGTAGCAGAAATGGAAGGGATATCAAGATGATTAGAGGCATAGGAAAACTTCCATATGAGGAGGGATTGAAAAGAGTGAGATGGTTAAGTTTAGAATGGAGATGAATAACAGAAGATACGATTAAGATGGTTTAAACTAACAAAGGACATAGAGTATGGAAGCTGGGCACCCGTATTTATTCCCGATTTATAAAACAAACAAAAGGGGATATTCTGCCTGATTCTGACAAAATCCTTAGTCAAACTCCAATTGACTCCAGTGGTGCATGTGGTGAGGCGGCTGCCCCACACAGGTAGATGGAGGGTTAAAGCAGCCCTCAGGAAGGCTGTGCAAAACCCAACCAATGGGTTGAGGGCTTGTAGAGAGCCAATCAGGAGAAGGTTTGTTGGAGCAGCCAATCAGGGCCAGGGAGGGCCATATAAGAAGGGCTGCTCAAACACAGCAGGAACAGCCTCTCTCTGGAGTGCAAGGGAGAAAGTCTGGGTGCCTAAGGGTATGTCTACACTATGGAATAAGGTCGAATTTATAGAAGTCGGTTTTTTAGAAATCGGTTTATATATTCGAATGTGTGTGTCCCCACAGAAAATGCTCTAAGTGCATTAAGTGCATTAACTCGGCGGAGTGCTTCCACAGTACCGAGGCTAGAGTCGACTTCTGGAGCGTTGCACTGTGGATAGCTATCCCACAGTTCCCGCAGTCTCCGCTGCCCATTGGAATTCTGGGTTGAGATCCCAATGCCTGATGGGGCTAAAACATTGTCGCGGGTGGTTCTGGGTACATATCGTCAGGCCCCCCTTCCCTCCCTCCCTCCGTGAAAGCAAGGGCAGACAATCGTTTCACGCCTTTTTTCCTGAGTTACCTGTGCAGACGCCATACCACGGCAAGCATGGAGCCCGCTCAGGTAACCATCACCGTATGTCTCCTGGGTGCTGGCAGACGTGGTACGGCATTGCTACACAGTAGCAGCAACCCATTGCCTTCTGGCAGCAGACGGTGCAGTACGACTGGTAGCCGTCCTCGTCGTGTCCGAGGTGCTCCTGGCCACGTCGGCTGGGAGCGCCTGGGCAGACATGGGCGCAGGGACTAAATTTGGAGTGACTTGACCAGGTCATTCTCTTTAGTCCTGCAGTCAGTCCTAATGAACCGTCTTATGGTGAGCAGGCAGGCGATACGGATTGCTAGCAGTCGTACTGTACCATCTTCTGCTGGGCAGGCAAGAGATGAGGATGGCTAGCAGTCGTATTGTACCATCTTCTGCCGGGCAGGAAGAGATGAGGATGGCTAGCAGTCGTACTGTACCATCTTCTGCTGAGTAGCCATGAGATGTGGATGGCATGCAGTCCTTCTGCACCGTCTGCTGCCAGCCAAAGATGTAAAAGATAGATGGAGTGGATCAAAACAAGAAATAGACCAGATTTGTTTTGTACTCATTTGCCTCCTCCCCCGTCTAGGGGACTCATTCCTCTAGGTCACACTGCAGTCACTCACAGAGAAGGTGCAGCGAGGTAAATCTAGGCATGTATCAATCAGAGGCCAGGCTAACCTCCTTGTTCCAATAAGAACAATAACTTAGGTGCACCATTTCTTATTGGAACCCTCCGTGAAGTCCTGCCTGAAATACTCCTTGATGTAAAGCCACCCCCTTTGTTGATTTTAGCTCCCTGAAGCCAACCCTGTAAGCCGTGTCATCAGTCGCCCCTCCCTCCATCAGAGCAACGGCAGACAATTGTTCCGCGCCTTTTTTCTGTGCGGACGCCATACCAAGGCAAGCATGGAGGCCGCTCAGCTCACTTTGGCAATTAGGAGCACATTAAACACCACACGCATTATCCAGCAGTATATGCAGCACCAGAACCTGGCAAAGCGATACCGGGCGAGGAGGCGATGTTAGCGCGGTCACATGAGTGATCAGGACATGGACACAGATTTCTCTGAAAGCATGGGCCCTGCCAATGCATGCATCATGGTGCTAATGGGGCAGGTTCATGCTGTGCAACGCCGATTCTGGGCTCGGGAAACAAGCACAGACTGGTGGGACCGCATAGTGTTGCAGGTCTGGGACGATTCCCAGTAGCTGCGAAACTTTCGCATGCGTTAGGGCACTTTCATGGAACTTTGTGACTTGCTTTCCCCTGCCCTGAGGCGTATGAATACCAAGATGAGAGCAGCCCTCACAGTTGAGAAGTGAGTGGCGATAGCCCTGTGGAAGCTTGCAACGCCAGACAGCTACCGGTCAGTTGGGAATCAATTTGGAGTGGGCAAATCTACTGTTGGGGCTGCTGTGATGCAAGTAGCCCACGCAATCAAAGATCTGCTGATATCAAGGGTAGTGACCCTGGGAAATGTGCAGGTCATAGTGGATGGCTTTGCTGCAATGGGATTCCCTAACTGTGGTGGGGCCATAGACGGAACCCATATCCCTATCTTGGCACCGAAGCACCAAGCCGGTGAGTACATAAACCACAAGGGGTACTTTTCAATAGTGCTACAAGCTCTGGTGGATCACAAGGGACGTTTCACCAACATCAACGTGGGATGGCCGGGAAAGGTACATGACGCTTGCATCTTCAGGAACTCTGGTCTGTTTCAAAAGCTGCAGGAAAGGACTTTATTCCCAGACCAGAAAATAACTGTTGGGGATGTTGAAATGCCTATATGTATCCTTGGGGACCCAGCCTACCCCTTAATGCCATGGCTCATGAAGCCGTACACAGGCAGCCTGGACAGTAGTCAGGAGCTGTTCAACTACAGGCTGAGCAAGTGCAGAATGGTGGTAGAATGTGCATTTGGACGTTTAAAGGCACGCTGGCGCAGTTTACTGACTCGCTTAGACCTCAGCAAAACCAATATTCCCACTGTTATTACTGCTTGCTGTGTGCTCCACAATATCTGTGAGAGTAAGGGGGAGACGTTTATGGCGGGGTGGGAGGTTGAGGCAAATCGCCTGGCTGCTGGTTATGGGCAGCTAGACACCAGGGCAGTTAGAAGAGCACAGGAGGGCGTGGTACGCATCAGAGAAGCTTTGAAAACCAGTTTCATGACTGGCCAGGCTACGGTGTGAAAGTTCTGTTTGTTTCTCCTTGATGAAACCCCCCGCCCCTTGGTTCACTCTACTTCCCTGTAAGCTAACCATCCTCCCCTCCTCCCTTCCATCACCGCTTGCAGAGGCAATAAAGTCATTGTTGCTTCACATTCATGCATTCTTTATTAATTCATCACACAAATAGGGGGATAACTACCAAGGTAGCCCAGGAGGGGTGGTGGAGGAGGGAAGGAAAATGCCACACAGCACTTTAAAAGTTTACAACTAAAATTTATTGAATGCCAGCCTTCGTTTTTTTGGGCAATCCTCTGTGGTGGAGTGGCTGGTTGGCCGGTGGCCCCCCCACTGGATTCTTGGGCGTCTCGGTGTGGAGGCTATGGAACTTGGGGAGGAGGGCGGTTGGTTACACAGGGGCTGTAGTGGCAGTCTGTGCTCCAGCTGCCTTTGCTGCAGCTCAACCATACACTGGAGCATACTGGTTTGGTCCTCCAGCAGCCTCCGCATTGAATCCTGCCTCCTCTCATCGCGCTGCTGCCACATTTGAGCTTCAGCCCTGTCTTCAGCCTGCCACTTACTCTCTTCAGCCCACCACTTACTCTCTTCAGCCCACCACCTCTCCTCCCGGTCATTTTGTGCTTTCCTGCACTCTGACATTATTTGCCTCCACGCATTCGTCTGTGCTCTGTCAGTGTGGGAGGACAGCATGAGCTCGGAGAACATTTCACCTCGAGTGTGTTTTTTTTCTTTCTAAGCTTCACTAGCCTCTGGGAAGGAGAAGATCCTGTGATCATTGAAACACATGCAGCTGGTGGAGAAAAAAAAAGGGACAGCGGTATTTAAAAAGACACATTTTATAAAACAGTGGCTACACTCTTTCAGGGTAAACCTTGCTGTTAACATTACATACATAGCACATGTGCTTTCGTTACAAGGTCGCATTTTGCCTCCCCCCACCGCGTGGCTACCCCCTCAACCCTCCCCCCTCCCTGTGGCTAACAGCGGGGAACATTTCTGTTTAGCCACAGGCAAACAGCCCAGCAGGAATGGGCTCTTCTGAGTGTCCCCTGAAGAAAAGCACTCTATTTCAACCAGGTGACCATGAATTATATCTCACTCTCCTGAGGATAACACAGAGAGATAAAGAACGTATGTTGTTTGAACGCCAGCAAACATACACTGCAATGCTTTGTTGTACAATGATTCCCGAGTACGTGTTACTGGCCTGGAGTGGTAAAGTGTCCTACAATGAAGGACGCAATAAGGCTGCCCTTCCCAGAAACCTTTTGCAAAGGCTTTGGGAGTACATCCAGGAGAGCCGCGAATGCCAGGGCAAAGTAATCCTTTCACATGCTTGCTTTTAAACCATGTATAGTATTTTAAAAAGTACACTCACCGGAGGTCCCTTCTCTGCCTGCCAGGTCCAGGAGGCAGCCTTGGGTGGGTTCGGAGGGTACTAGCTCCAGGTCCAGGGTGAGAAACAGTTCCTGGCTGTCGGGAAAACCAGTTTCTCCGCTTGCTTGCCGTGAGCTATCTACAACCTCCTCCTCATCATCATCTTCTTCGTCCCCAAAACCTGCTTCCATATTGCCTCCATCTCCATTGAAGGAGTCAAACAACACGGCTGGGGTAGTGGTGGCTGAACCCCCTATAATGGCATGCAGCTCATCATAGAAGCGGCATGTTTGGGGCTCTGACCCGGAGCGGCCGTTCACCTCTCTGGTTTTCTGGTAGGCTTGCCTCAGCTCCTTCAGTTTCACGCGGCACTGCTTCGGGTCCCTGTTATGGCTTCTGTCCTTCATGCCCTGGGAGATTTTGACAAAGGTTTTGGCATTTCGAAAACTGGAACGGAGTTCTGATAGCACGGATTCCTCTCCCCATACAGCGATCAGATCCCGTACCTCCCGTTCGGTCCATGCTGGAGCTCTTTTGCGATTCTGGGACTCCATCATGGTCACCTCTGCTGATGAGCTCTGCATGGTCACCTGCAGCTTGCCACGCTGGCCAAACAGGAAATGAGATTCAAAAGTTCGTGGTTCTTTTCCTGTCTACCTGGCCAGTGCATCTGAGTTGAGAGTGCTGTCCAGAGCGGTCACAATGGAGCACTCTGGGATAGCTCCCGGAGGCCAATACCGCCGAATTGTACCACAGTACCCCAAATTCGAGCCGGCAAGGCCGATTTAAGCACTACTCCACTTGTCAGGGGTGGAGTAAGGAAATCGATTTTAAGAGCCCTTTAAGTCGAAATAAAGGGCTTCATCGTGTGGACGGGTGCAGGTTTACATCGATTTAATGCTGCTAAATTCGACCTAAAGTCCTAGTGTAGACCAGGGCTTAGAGGAGTACCTTGGATAGCTCAGTACTGGGCAGGGTCAGGAGAGCAATAGGGAGCTCCAGCCTGAGGACTGCCAGGCTGAAGCCCCTGATACAAAGGGTGCTAGGGCTACAGGAAAGTGCCCCAGGAAAACAGGTGGCGGGAGTTGGAGAAGTGGCAGCACGTGGCTGCCAGCTATAGGGTCCCTGGGTCGGGGCTTGGAGTAGTGGGTGGGCCTTCCCCCATCCCTTTTTTCCCCCCACTTGCAACAGAGGTGGTGGCCTGTATTCAAATTGCAGTTTACCCCTTAATGCGAGGGGCTAGACTGAAGGCCGCAGTAGGGCACAGAGGCAAGCGGATGGATTAGAGACAGCTGGTTCCCCCAGAAATGGGGAGAAAGTGGAGTGGGGCACAGCTGCAGGGCTGTGCCCAGAAGAGGATGCTGCGGTTCAGGGAGTGACACAGCTTTTACAGGTGGAGCAGAAGTGACGGCGGTGAGACACCACTAGAGGAAGGTGCACTGGCAACCAAGAGCTAATTCCCAGCACGGCCAGCAGGAGGCGCGGTGGTGGTGAGTCCCACTGCATTACAGTGCAGTATTGAAATGCACATATTTTATATTAAGCTTTGTCATATGTACTGTAATGCAGCTTTTCCCTACCAAACTGATTAACATTTATTCATAACCCCCCCCCACTCACCTTTAATTATGCACATAAGACAGTTAAAATTAAGGGTTTTGAGTATTCAGGTAAGGTATGGCTAGGACTTCTGAAGCTAACTCTAAGTAAAAAAATATTTTTTCAATCTAATAAGAGGATGAAGGTTCTAATACATTTTTAGATGGTTATTGATGTTTTAGTGCTAATGGTATCAGATCAGATGAATCCATACTAGTTGCATTCACATATCTAGAACCAATCCATTAGCCTGTATAGATCAGTAACCAGTTCATATTGACTTCTGATCAGTTTCCCAGCTGCATTAATCCTATTGGTATCATTTATTTGCCCATAGAGTTCTTTGCCATAGTATAAATGCCTCATCAAACATTTACCCTCAATGGCCTTGTGAGGTAGGGAAGTATTATCATCCCAATTTTACAGAAAGGAAACCGAGGCACATTTGCTGAATAGCAAACAGGAAGTCTGTGGTAGAACCAGAAAGAGCACCTACATCTCCTGAGTTCCAGTGCAGTGCCTTAGCCATCAGACCACCCTTCCTTCCTTACTAGCATTGTGGCCTTGGGACCCATTCTTTTTTTGGAGACTTATTTTTGTAGACTTCTGTATATTCGCTCAATTAGCAATTTGTGCTCAAGATAGGCCAGCACAGAAACAGTGGTGGGCAGCAGATGATGCTCGATTTGGCAGAGCAGAACAGAGAAAGCTTACATCCATGCTTAGGCAGCCATATTAAAAAGACTCATGAGCCTCCCTTCGTTTCCCTAGCAAAAATGACTAACAAGAATTCATTTCAAATGTGCTATATAGGCAAAAATCACAGGACAGAATAACTGATTTGAATAAGCGTCTCAGAAGCCATAAGCCTCATAAAACCCTTAGAAGGTTTCAGCCTTTCCTATGTCTACACTGCAAAAAAACCTGCATGGCAGCGAGTCTCAGAGCCCATGCCAACTGATGTGGGCTTGCGCTGCAGGGCTAACAATAGCAGATGTTTCTGCTCGGGCTGGAGCCCAGGTTCTGAAACCCACACCACTCTGCAGGTTTCTGAGCCCTGGCTCCAACCTGAGCATGAATGTCTACACTTCTGTTTGACCTGGGCTCTGAAACTTGCTGCCACTGGATTTTTTTGTGCAGTTTAAACATACCCATAGAGTCTAAGCTCTGGTCTACACTACGAGTTTAGGTCGAATTTAGTAGCGTTAGATCGATTTAACCCTGCACCCATTCACAGGACGAAGCCATTTTTGTTGACTTAAAGGGCTCTTAAAATAGATTTCTGTACTCCTCCGCGATGAGGGGATTAGCGCTAAAATCAACATCGCCGGGTCGAATTTGGGTTAGTGTGAACGCAATTCGACGGTATTGGCCTCTGGGAGCTATCCCAGAATGCTCCATTGTGGCTGCTCTGGACAGCACTCTCAATTCAGATGCACTGGCCAGGTAGACAGGAAAAGCCCGGGGGCTTCTGAATTTCATTTCCTGTTTGGCCAGCGTGCCACAGGTGACCATGCAGAGCTCATCAGCAGAGGTGACCATGGAGTCCCAGAAACGCAAAAGAGCTCCAGCATGGACTGAACGGGAGGTATCGGATCTGATCGCTGTATGGGGAGATGAATCCGTGCTATCAGAACTCCGTTCCAAAAGATGAAATGCCAAAATATTTGAAAAAATCTCCAAGGGCATGAAGGACAGAGGCTATAACAGTGACTGGCAGCAGTGCTGTGTGAAAATTAAGGAGCTCAGGCAAGCCTACCAGAGAACCAGAGAGGCAAACAGCCGCTCTGGGTCAGAGTCCCAGACATGCCACTTCTATGATGAGCTGCATGCAATTCTAAGGGGTGCCCCTACCACTGCCCCACCCCTGCACGTGGACTCCTGCAAGGGGGGAGTCTCAAGCAACAGGGATAAGGATTTAGGGGATGAGGAGGAGGATGAAACTGTTCTCCCTGACAGCCAGGAACTGTTTTATCACCCAGGATCCAATACCCTTCGAACCCTCCCAAAGCGGGCTCCCGGACCTTGAAGGTGGAGAAGGCACCTCTGGTGAGTGTACCTTTGTAAATATAATATATGGTTTAAAAGCAAGCGTGTTTAATGATTAATTTGCCCTGAAGGCTTGGGATGCATTCGCGGCCAGTACAGCTACTGGAAAAGTCTTTTAAAGTGTCTGGGGATGGAGCGGAAATCCTCCAGGGACATCTCCATGAAGCTCTCCTCGAGGTACTCCCAAAGCCTTTGCAAAAGGTTTCTGGGGATGGCAGCCTTATTCTGTCCTCCATGGTAGGACACTTTACCACGCCAGGCCAGTAGCACATAGTCTGGAATCATTGCATAACAAAGCATGGCAGCGTATGGTCCTGGTGTTTGCTGGCATTCAAGCAACATCCGTTCTTTATCTCTCTGCGTTATCCTCAGGAGAGTGATATCATTCATGGTCACCTGGTTGAAATAGGGGAATTTTATTAAGGGGCCATTCAGAGGTGGCTGTTCCTGCTGGGCTGTTTGCCTGTGGCTGAACAGAAATCATCCCCACTGTTAGCCACGTGGTGGGGGGAGGGGTGAAGCGATCATCCTAGGGAATTGGGTGTGTGGGGGGGTTTAGCTGGGTTTGTGCTGCACATTAACCTGAAAACCACAGTCCCTCCTTTTAAATGGCCAACCCATTTTAAATGGCCAACCCAACGGGTGCTTGGTATGGGAAATGAGGGCACTGCTGTTTGAAACCATTCCCACATGTCATGAAGGTTAAAGAAGCCAAAAGACTGTGGCTTACAATGGTTGCCTGCAAGCCAAAGTCTGTTGCCCGGCACTGCGTGTGTGATCTCTCAAACCAAACCAGCAGCCCCTCAATATAACCGAAAGCACATGTACTATATAATGTTAACAGCTTGGTTCACTGTGAAAAAGTCTACCCATTGTTCTTTAAAATGTGTCTTTTTAAATACTACTCTCTCTTGTTTTCCTCCCGCAGCTGCAAATGTTTCAACGCTCCCCCTATCATCTCCGTCCCAGAGGCTAGCACAGATAAGAAGATGAAAAAAACCCACTCGTGATGAAATGTTCTCTGAGCTCATGCAGTCTTCCCGCACTGAAAGAGCTCAGCAAAATGCATGGAGGCAAGCAATGTCAGAGTCCAGGAAAGCACAAAATGAAAGCGAGGACAGGAGGGACACACGAGTGGAGAGGTGGTGGCAGCATGATGAGAGGAAGCAGGATGCAATGCTGAGGCTACTCGAGGATCAAACTGATATGCTCCGGCGTATGGTTCAGCTACAGGAAAGGCAGCAGAAGCACAGACCGCCGCTGCAGCCCCTATGTAACCAACCACTCTCCTCCCCAAGTTCCATAGCCTCCTCACCCAGACGCCCAAGAATGTGGGGCGGGGGAGGAGGGAAGAGCAGCTCCGGGCACCCAACCACTCCACCCCAGAGGACTGCCCAAGCAACAGAAGGCTGGCATTCAATAAGTTTTGAAGTGCAGTGTGGCCTTGTCCTTCCCTCCTCCCCTCCTCCACCACCCCACTCGGTGCTTCCCTCCTCCCCTACCCCTCCTGGGCTACCTTGGCAGTTGTCCCCCTATTTGTGTGATGAAAAAATAAAGAATGCATGAATTTGAAACAACGACTTTATTGCCTCTGCAAGCGGTGATCGAAGGGGGAGGGGAGGGCGGTTGGCTTACAGGGAAGTAGGGTGAACCAAGGGGCCAGGTTTTCATCAAGGAGAACCAAACAGAACTGTCACACCGTGGCCTGGTCAGCCAAGAAACTGGTTTTCAAAGCTTCTCTGATGCGTAGCGCGCCCTCCTGTGCTCTTCTAATCGCCCTGGTGTCTGGCTGCACATAATCAGCGGCCAGGCGATTTGCCTCAACCTCCCTCCCCACCCCGCCATAAATATCTCCCCCTTACTCTCACAGATATTGTGGACCACACAGCAAGCAGTAATAACAATGGGAATACTGGTTTCACTGAGGTCTAACTGAGTCAGTAAACTGTGCCAGCGCGCTTTTAAACGTCCAAATGCACATTCTACCGCCATTCTGCACTTGCTCAGCCTATGGTTGAACAGCTCCTGGCTACTGTCCAGGGTGCCTGTGTATGGCTTCATGAACCATGGCATTAAGGAGTAGGCTGGGTCCCCAAGGATAACTATAGGCATTTCAACATTCCCAACGGTTATTTTCTGGTCTGGAAAGTACGTCCCTTGCTGCAGCCACTCCCACAGACCAGAGTTCCTGAAGATGCGAGTATCATGTACCTTTCCCAGCCATCCCACGTTGATGTTGGTGAAACGTCCCTTGTGATCCACCAGTGCTTGCAGCACCCTTGAAAAGTACCCCTTGTGGTTTATGTACTGGGTGCCTTGGTGCTCCGGTCCCAAGATAGGGATATGCGTTCCATCTTTCGCCCCACCACATTTAGGGAATCTCATTGCAGCAAAGCCATCCATTATGACCTGCACATTTCCCAGAGTCACAACCCTTGATAGCAGCAGCTCAGTGATTGCGTCGGCTGCTTGGATCATAGCAGCCCCCACAGTAGATTTGCCCACTCCAAATTGATTCCCAACTGACCAGTAGCTGTCTGACGTTGCAAGCTTCCAGAGGGCTATTGCCACTTGCTTGTGAACTGTGAGGGCTGCTCTCATCTTGGTATTCTTGTGCTTCAGGGCAGGGGAAAGCAAATCACAAAGTTCCATGAAAGTGCCCTAAGGCATGCAAAAATTTCGCAGCCCCTAGGAGTCATCCCAGACCTGCAACACTATGTGATCCCACCAGTCTGTGCTTGTTTCGTGGGCCCAGAATCGGCATTCCACAGCATGAGCCTGCCCCATTGCCACCAGGATGTCCAAACTGCCGGGGCCCATACTTTGAGAGAAGTCTATGTCCATGTCCTCATCACTCTCGTCACCGCGCTGCCATCGCCTCCTCGCCTGCCTTTGCAGGTTCTTGTTCTAAACATACTGCAGGATAATGTGCAAGGTGTTTACAATGCTCATAACTGCCACGGTGATCTGAGCGGGCTCCATGCTTGCCGTGGTATGGCATCTGCAGGAGAGCAGAGTTGCAGCAGAAGCGGTGGCTGATGACGGGTGCCACTAGAACAAATATTTATAGAGAAAGACAAGAGGACCTGTGAGGTGGATTCATCAGAGCAGGAGAGCAGAGTTGCAGCGGAAGTGGGAGCCCATGACAGCCAACATGGAGAAATTCACTATCAAGACAGCAGAGTTGCAGCGGAAGCGGTGGTTGGATGACCAGTTTTGGAGACCTACTGCACCATCTGTTGCCAGCAGCACCAGGACACAACAGCAGCGGTATCGGTGAGCTGAGCGGGCTGCATGCTTGCCATGGTATGGAGAAACAAGAGCAGGAGAGCAGAGTTGCAGCAGAAGTGGTGGATGACGACTGTCATATAGAGGACCTGCGAGGTGGATTCATGGCACCAGGAGAGCAGAGTTGCAGCGGAAGCGGTGGTTCGATGACGATGGTTAGCAGTCCTACTGCACCGTCTGCTGAAAGCAATATGGCGTCCGCACGGAAAAAAGGCGCGAAACGATTGTCTGCCGTTGCTTTCACGGAGGGAGCGGCGACTGACAACATGTACCCAAAATCACCTGCGACAATGTTTTTGCCCCACCAGGCATTGGGTGCTTAACCCAGAATTCCAATGGGTGGCGGAGACTGCGGGAACTGTGGGATAGCTACTCACAGTGCAATGTTCCGAAAGTCAACGCTAGCCTTGGTACTGTGGATGCACTCCGTTGACTTAATGTGCTTAGTGGGGTCACACACAATCTACTGTATAAAATCACTTCCTAAAAAATTGACTTCTATAAATTCAACCTATTTCTGTAGTGTAGACATACCCTTAAATAAGTGTCAGGTCTTGAGATAAATAAGCAAATCATTGCTTCTGTGCCCTCTACTGGCTATAGTCTGTTAACCAGGGCATCAGCTGAACAGCATGTTGAATGCTGTCCAGACATTACAAAGGAAGGTCCTTCTTCTCCCCCTGCTGGATTTCAAGAGGCTAGCTTGGTTTAAATGTAGCTTGATTGAACTTGTTTCTTAAATCACAGTGATGTACTTAAATCATAATCACTGATACTGAAAGGAAAGCTAATAAGTAATAACACGTCTACAGTGGCTGTCAGTGTTGTTTTAATCAAACTTTTCTATTATATGTACTGCAGGAGTGCCTAGAGGCTTCACACGATTGGGGCCCACTGTGCTATACACACAGACAATGAAAATACAATCCCTGCACCAAGCACTATCCATATCTGGTTGCTCTTGTTTTCCTGGTCTTTACATATAATTATTCTGCTGTTTCTAAAAAGATTTCGGCTTTCCTACATCTTCATATTTAAATTAGGTTAAAGTTTCTAGCCAAGAGAAAATATTTCATTTCAGCAGGGCCAAGACTCTGAGCATATTTGCTACAGCAAAATATGAAGAAATTACACTATGGGCTAGAGTAAGTCCTAGGTTACACAGGTACAGACTGTGCCCAGAAGCGGGAAGTCTATCTAGAAGGCAGTTGCAATGGCACAAGTTACCCACAAATTCCCCTCCACCAGAGGGCCTGCCAGCATAGCCCCATTGGTGGATAAAAGGTGGTTGGGGAGAGATTACTGTACTGTCAGAGTAGCCAATGCATGCAGTTCCTGCACAACATCAGTCATGAGGTCTCCTATGAAGCCCCAAATGCAGTGTCAGCTGCACAACCCTAATTCAATCTTGGTGCCCTGTTGATTCTGTGTTCTGAATAATGCAGGGACCTGTAGAAAAAGTAGAATCACACCATTCATAGTAAGTATGCAAAGGGGGGCAGAATTAAGGTTACACAAGGAACCTTTATTCTGGCATTTCCTAACTTTCACGTTTGACTTTGCAACTATAACATTCCCTTAATAAAAAGAAAAGGAGTACTTGTGGCTCCTTAGAGACGAACAAATTTATTTGAGCATAAGCTTTCGTGAGCTACAGCTCACTTCATCGGATGCATGCTGTAGCTCACGAAAGCTTATGCTCAAATAAATTTGTTCGTCTCTAAGGAGCCACAAGTCCTCCTGTTCTTTTTGCGGATACAGACTAACACGGCTGCTACTCTGAAACCATTCTCTTAATGTAGTTTTTGTATGTAATATCAGTTTTAATTGTGTGTGTATCTATTGCTAGGCATACTTCTGCTAATGTTAAGTGTATGCCTATTGTTGGCTGGTATTCTCGTGATGAGCCAAATTCAACCCTGGAGTAAGCAGTTACAACTCTTATTGATTTCAATGGGCATTTCAGCTGCTTATCTCAATGACCACGCTTTAAAATAAACATGTCTCCATCCTTTTCTGCAGGCACCATCTCTATGGCTGAGATGACAGTTTACTCACAGTCCTACCTGAGACTGTTAATAAGGGTGCCAAGAATGGTGTGGACACCTGTTCACGGGAATTGAATTGAGGTCAGCAATACTTTCCACATAATTCATGAACATACATAAAAGGGCAATTACTTTGAGTCAACACTAACAAAGCCTTTTAATATAAATTGTGCTCTTTTACAGTATGGTTAGCAAACATACCACAGGATGTCTGTGTTGGAAATGTGCTCCAACCAGACTAGGCAAACTCCAAGACTGCTTACTGTATAAAGAATTTCTTTCCCATGCTCATTTGTGTTTACAGACAAATTTCAGTCCCTTTCAGACCCTGTTAATTAATCTTTCTCTCGGTCCCAAAACAACCTTCCTGTGTCACAAACAAGTTAAAGGCAGTAAAAGTTGGTTCATAATTGCTCAGGTTTTGCACCATGATCTCTAACAGCAGCACCAAAACATAAAAGAATAGCTTTGGGTCTATAAAACATCAAAGCGACCACAAATATTCACTGAATCACTTCTGAGATCAATGATCAGCTTTCAGGCAGTGATAACTACCTCTTTGATCATATGCAAAAGACAATTAAGATGAACTTATAAAGAAGTTGTCAACACAACAGGACTCCAAATATTTTTGTGTAAGTGAAAAAGCACTCTGCTACCTCCCCGCAGCTTTAGAATGTCAGTTATTTTACATTGGTTACATAGGGCCTTTTAAACTATTTTGCTTCTGTTTGAGACTAGAAGGTTTTTAAAGGTTTTGATTCCTTCTTAAGCAGTTGGACAGGAGATGGTGAAGATCTGCTGGAAAACATCTTCTTGTATTGAAACCATCCCATGACATAACTCTGATTCTCTAGTTTCCTGTTGGCGGAACGTTTTCATGCAGATATTGCAAAGCCAAGTCTGTCCATTTCATTTCTTGTTCTTTTACTGACTCTGTTGTGCCGCCATTATCTTGTTCTGGTTCAGGAAGCTCATTCTGAGAACACAAAATGGTACAATGCATTCTATACTTACAAAGCACCATAACAGGAGCAGGTTAGTATCACTTCATACTGATAAATACACAGATCCACAACTAAGACTGGATGGAGCATCAGAAGGACATGTACTGTACATACTGCTCCCCTTAAAAATATCAACAAGCCCAAATATGGGCATTCCATTTTCCACAAGAATTCTGTGCTTAGTTTTAGAAGTGAATTAGTTTCCTATCTTGGCGGCTGGTGGACCCAAGTAGTACACACGCAGCAAAATAAATGATTGTAATGTCTGGTAAATATCAGATACATAAATATCAGTGCAAATATTCTATTGCTTGTTTGCAATCTTTCTCCAGCAATGAAGTCCAAATATATAGGTATTCCATTTCAGAATTTTAAATAAGACATTTTATCAAATTATCTCTTTACTGTCCTACAGAAGGTAACAAAATAGCAAAATAAGCACTCGGTCTCGAAGTTGAGGTCAGTGACCTAAAGGAGGTGAGGCAGTGTTAGTGCCAGATAGAAAACTGGAAAGCACTTATAAAGTTTGCTTTAGTTACAGAAAACTGATGAACAGACAAGCTGTCAGGACGAGCAATGGTTTACTGTTTTGTTTTTCTTTTAAACTTTATTCTCTAAGTCAGGGGTAGGCAACCTATGGCATGCGTGCCAAGGCAGCATGCAAGCTGATTTTCAGTGGCACTCACACTGCCGGGTCCTGGTCACCGGTCCAGGGGGCTCTGCATTTTAATTTAATTTTAAATGAAGCTTCTTAAACATTTTAAAAACCTTATTTACTTTGCATACAACAATAGTTTATTTATATATTATAGACTTATAAGAAGTCCTTAAATTAGAGTGAATAAATGAAGACTCGGCACACCACTTCTGGAAGGTTGCTGACCCCTGCTCTAAGTGTTGTTATAACTATGCAATTGCTAGAGAATGTGTTATTCTCACTCCTGGGTCTTGGGACTCCTAGCATGAGACAAACAGAACTCCTCAAACTCTAGGATTTTGTTCACTGGTCCTGATCCAAAGCCTGTTGAAGTCACTGGGAGTCTTTTAATTCTTTTCAATGGGCTTTGGATCAGACACTAAAGGCAGAAGTAGTGGGTCAGGACTCAAGTTCAAAGTGGGTCAGGACTCAAGTGGGGTCACGTACTGCCCATGACTCTAAACGACACCAACTTTCAAGTCAGCTCCTGCTTGACTTTGTTGAATGAAGGAATACCCCACAGCAGCCATGCTAGTTTTATAGCCTGCTAACATCCAATCTCTGACAATGGCTCAGTCCTCCTGAGGCCTCAGAGGGCCTTCAGGTCCACACCCAGGCCCCTCTCTACTGTTAAGTAAGAGTGCCCACAGGACCAGGACACCTCAGAAGTATGCTGCAAGTAACTCTTCCTCCTCTGCAGATACTGTCTGTATGCACAATTCTCAATCTCTGAAAGTACATAGTCACTTTTGGGGGGTCTTTTTGCGGGGAGGGAAGATATTCTATGAACTATCTACTGAACCGACAATAAGACAAACACCAGCACCAAAGCTGTTTCTCTATTTAGCCAGTTTAATGAGGCACATCCCAGTAAACTCTAACAGCTTGGAGAGTCTGGGCTTCCATGTCTCAAAAACATAATCACAGATCAGCAAGATGGAGGTAGGATTCTTTCCTAAAGCCTGAATACAAACAGCAGAACTAAGTGAAGATAGTGAGTTGCTATGCATATGTCTGCAACAGACACTGACTGTCCTAAGGCAGGTGGCATAGGCTGCCTCACCTGTGACCCAGCTGACCCTGAGATGGGCCTTTAGGCTTCAAGCTTCAAAGTAACATAAAATGTAACCAGACAGCTATCCCAGCATGGTCCTTTAGTGACAATACCCTCTGGAGCAGTGATGTCAAATAAATCCAGAAAGTCAGGTGGACTGACACAGAAAGTAATTCCCTTCAAGTAACCTCAAGAACTTTGCATACTGAAAGAATGAAGAGAGGCCTTGCAGGTTTTGGGTACATGGATGTGGGAGGGAAGAAGTCTAGCATGAGAGGCCTACAATTTGGGAGCCCATCACTGCCCTAAGACAGAATCTTGGCAAAAGGTAAGAGTAGGTACAAAAGCCTGAAGTACACTTACTCAGCGAGCTAAAATCACTGCTGGATGGAAGTGTCTCAACATAAAAGGCAACCTCGAGCCCATCAAAATAGAGTGGCACAGGAAGGCCTTTAATGAGTTAATTAAGGACTACAATCTAAAGGCTTACTGGGTTTAAATGAGGGGTTTCCATGAATGACAAGGCTGTGTCTGTGCCTAAGGACAAGGGGCTGTGAACATCCTGATGTACCATTAAGTGGTCTGTGATAGACCAAAAATAGTTGCTGAATGAGCCTAGGAGGAGTTATCCCTTTTCCTCCCTTGGCTTGCAGTAGTGGAAGTGAAGGAGGGACCGGGAAGACTGTGAGTCCTCCCACCTCCCCTCCAGCCGGCTGCATAGCACTTGAAAGAGCTGAGGAAGAGGAGAGTCCTGGAACCCCGCCCCATAGACCGGTGATACCAGAAGTAGCTGGGGAAGATTGAGACCCCTTCACCCATCTCTGGACTAGTGGCAGTAGAAGCACAGGGGGTGGTGGTGGAGGTGGAAACTCTAAGAAAATGTGCCCTATGTAGCAGTACCTCTGTGAGCCGAGACCTGCCAACAATGGATGTATCCAAGCACACAGCTTAGAGGGTACCCCTGGTGTGGATACATTTTAATAGAGATCATATCACAGACACCTTCATGATTACATACCATCCTTGTACCAACTACAGCAATTGCTTTCATGCAAAAGTAATAGGAAAATATTTAACCTATTTTGTCTTATTTTAATGGCATTTTAGTAGCTGGAAATAAAGAGTAGCCAGCATCATGTGACTAGCCAGCTCTCGGCATACTGCTATCACCTGGCTGATCACCTGCCATGCCAAACTGAAGTGTATCAGGGAGAAAAAGCATCACTTATGTCTGCCCTGTACTCCGGGATAGCTCCTGGAGGCCAATACTATCGAATTGCACAGCGCTGTGTCTACGCTACCCCAAATTAGACCCAGGAAGGTCGATTTTAGCGCTACTCCCCTCGTCAGGGAGGAGTACAGCAGTTGATTTTTTAAGAGCCCTTTAGGTCGGGGGAATGGGGTTGGTTGTGTGGATGCATTCATTATAAAATTGACCCAACGTGGGTAAATTCGACCTAACCTCGTAGTGTAGAACAGGCCAGGCAATAAGGGGATAATGGGAAGAAGCATTCCACCATCCAAAGAAATAGATAACTGGTCAGGAGTAGGGGAAAGCATTTTCTCCTTCCAAAGAGAGGCAGTTGACTGCAGGGAGAGAAGCACTTGTTCTTCTAGCCACCGAAAGATATGAGACAGCAGGACGAAATCCCCCACAAAATAAATGGGAAGCTGGCCCCTGGGTTGTGGGAGCATCATTTATACAACTGGCAGAACTGTAAGACACATTTGCTATGCCATGCCTCTGTTAAGAGGTTAAAGAGGGTAGAAACATCCGGCTTATCAGCAGCCTATAGTATTCACCTACCAATGGTATTGCTACATCCTCATATGGTAATTTATCTTCTCTCCATGCATCATCAATCAAATCCAGGATTCTTCCATCCCTCTGAACCTCACTGTCCATCTTTGTGCAATTCACATACAGATAGATCTGTGATATAAAGCAGATGTTGTTTGTGATATCCAGACCCCCCAAAAGATTAAGCTTAACTCTATGCTTGCTCTGGCCTTGATCCCTTTATTAAATAGCTTAATATTTTTTTACAGTCAGTACGGCATGGCCAAGTTGGTTTTCATAGTTATTGTTTGTATTGCCCTGTGAGAAGCTTGAATACGACATTTCTTTCTCTACCAATTCAGTTTTTGTTCATGTGACAAACTTAGTTTCCTTCCCTATTCAAAAAGGGGTTTAAAATTGCACTATAACAATCTCATCCTTAAAGGGTCACTGTCAAACCTTATTGTAAACAAATTTTGTTTCCTGACAGAGTACCATCTAAAATTGTGTCTCCAATAGATTTAAAATTCCTTTATAAAAAAACAGTTAAGGATATTTCTGCTCGTGTTTTCATTTATCCAGCTTCAGGTATAGTGACCATCCCCCCAAAAATATTTAGAACCATCTTTAGGATGGCCTACTCCTCTCTGCACACAAATACCTGCCTACTGCTTGTTGCCTGTTTACTTTCGATCATGGATCTGCTGCCATAACTGGCAAACACCCTTTTGCAGAGTGTGGGGAGAGGTGTGCACCATGAAGACAATGAAAGTGATGCTTCACAAAATACTGTCAAAGGCAGTGGCACAAATGAAGGAGACTAATAAAATAGAGGAAAAAGGAGAATCTTCTCCAAGCCTCATCAACCATAGTAATCTCAGGGGTTGCGTGTGAGAAGTGCATTACTACTCTCTCCTTCAAATACTATCTCCAGACACCGCTGCTGCAATGCCTACAAGCAATCTGCCAGAGGATGATGGCTGGGTTGTGTGACAGCCAGGCATAGCCAACATTATTTATTTAAAACTAAAGCACAGATGGAACTAGGAGGTTTGTGCCAGAGCAGATGCACGTAGCTGCCCGGCTGCTGCTTTCCCACAGCTTACACATGAAACAGCCCTGTTCCTTGCAGCAGGTGTCAGGCGAGGCACGCGCCAGGGCAGGGCGGTGGCTAGAGGTCAGGCTGCCAGAGAGCGACCCCAGCCTGGGGCAGCGGTGGGTGGCGGCGCGCAGCCTGGACGCCCAGGGAATGGGCTTCACCCCCACAGCTCCCATGGAGACGCACTGACGGGGGGGAGGGGCAGCCTCTACACAGGATCCGCCCCCGCTCATCCTCTTTGCCCCCGTCCCGACTCAGGGAGGGGGCTCGAGCTTTCCGGGCAGCGGCCTCCGCGCGGTCAATGCGCATGCTCAACCGCCAAGCATAAGCAGTGGCAACACAGCCCCGCCCCCACCCCTGGTCCCGGGTTGTGTTAGAGGTCTCGGCTCCCCCGGGGCTGAGGGGCTGCGGCGGCAGCGGGGCCCAGCATTTTACCGCACCCTTCGGACCGCCAAGGAGCCTTTCCCCCCGACGTCCGGGCCTAGCCCCCGTACCTGACAGCCTGCGCGCGCGCCGTCTCCCGCCAGCAGTCCGAGGAGGAAACCACGTGACCGGCGGCGCTAGGCCACGGGAACCATAGAGAGCGGGAGGTGCGAGTCCGCCGAGGAGAGAGCGGCCGGCCCCAGAGGTAACGGTTCGGCCGGGCTGGGCTGGGCTGGGGGGAGCGTGACTGGCTCTGACTGCGAGTGTCTGACTGTCCCTGGGTGACCAGGTGGCTGTAGCCTGGTGTCCGGTCGTGGCTGTCCCTGTGGAGCTGGGTCTGGTTGTACCTGGCTGTGTGTGGTGAGGTAATTGTAGACTGGTGTCCAGCGGTGTCTGTCCATGTCTGACTGTATTCGGCTGTGACAGTCTGACTGCATGACCAGGTGGCTGTAGCTTTTCGTCCAGCTGTGACTGTCCCTGCGGGGCTGGGTCACACTGGGTGTGTGTCTCCAACTGTACCTGGCTGTGCGTGTCTCCGTGTGATAAGGTTCTGTAGCCTTGTCTCTGGCTGTGGCCGTCCCTGTGGGGCTCTGTGGGATGAGGTGATTGTAGCTGGGTGTCCAGCTGTGACTGTTCCCGCAGGGCTCTGTCCCCTGACCCTATTGGGGCTGAGTCTTCACTGCAGAACATCTGTGTTTGTACATCAAGAGCGTCAACGTGAGATCAAAGTAAGAATCTTCTCTCGCTGTGAGAGCCTAGTGGGGATGTGTCGTGGGTCTCTTCCCCCCTTGGGGGAGCCAGGCGAAGTACCGCTTACAGCATCTTTCTGAATTACAAGTTGGCTACCTCAGTGTGCAAATGTGCCACTTCTGCAATGGAGACAAAATGAGCGCCCCGGTGGCTGTGGCCCTGTCTTGGCTGGGACTCACTGGTGACTTTGGATTAGTTTCAGGAGTCGGTACCTGCCCCAACCACTCAGTTTCTGGATCTGGAATTGGAGCTGAGTTCTGAGCAGCAGCTGCTGGTGGGAGAGTTTGGGGGTAGGGATAGTAGATGGGGCACTCCCACCCTTGGTGCTGCTGCTGGTGCCCTGTCACTAGCCCTACTTCCTGCCTTGTGGTGGACTGTGATATTAGAGGAGAGCAATAAGCTGGGGAGACACTCGGACACATTCACTTATTCTACTGTCAGTCATAATGCATGTCTATGCTTCAGATGTAATTGCAGCACCCATGTAGGTGTACCCAATTTAGCTTTATTCTGGCTAGCATAGGTACCAATGGCAGTGAAGCCCCAGCTCTCAGAAACCTTTATGGGGATGGTTAGGCCTAGCAGTTGGAGCTGTGGTAGTCAGAGCCAGTATCAGAAGTCCAGAGCGGGCTTGGAACAAGGCTGGAGCAGGTTGAGACTTGGGGAGTCTGTTGCCACCATCAGGCAGGAGAAAGTTCTAAGCCCTGGAGTGACATTGGGATAACTGAGTTGATTTTCCTCCTGTGAGGTTATATACCTCCCTGAGAGCCACCAGACCAGTTCCTGGCTTCTGGATTAGCTGGAGCCTAGCGGAGGTGTGAGTCTTATCCTCACAGCAGCACACAGGCTATACGTGCTCTCACGGGATGCTGGGTAGCTAGTACATGCTTCCCCAGCATCACTGCTATTGGTACCCGTGTTATCTAGATCAAATTTAGCTTGGATATGTTTATGTGTGCTGCAATCACACCTCTGATTACAGTGGCCTTGTACCTGCAGTGACAGTCACAGATAGCCATGCACAGGTCTGTTGTTCCAAGCCTTCAAGTGGCAGATCCTTAGCAAGTAGAAATCTTTATGGTTTTCTGAGTGTTTCCGTGAATGATGGGGTGTGAGAGACTTGGTCTGTCAGTGCCACATTTTCCCTTTATCTCTGTCAGAATCCCACTGCTCCCCCAGTGAACAGTACTGTAGGGAAGGGGCACTTTTCAGAAGTGAAAACTAGTTGCTTCTAATAATTCTTATTCCATATTTTGTTATTACTATTTATATCAAACCCTGAGGAACCTGGGAGGTCCCTTAACAGAAACACCTTTTCAGTCCATCTTCCATCTAGTGTGGTCTCTGACAGTGCCTGATAACAGATGCTTCAGAGGCAGATGTAAAAATGCATTATGCACCAAGTTGTGTAACACTAACACTTAAACCATTTTCAGCTCTGGTTCATGGAGACTCAATGTAGGCAATGGTTCAGAATAACAGTTCAATATCCCAGTGGTAGACTGGCCTTTTAAAGACTTATTTCTGTCCTTGGGTTTTACCTAAAAGTTGAGATTGATTTTGTTAATTTGTTTACTAGAGGCCGAGGATTCTCAGTGGAGCAGCTGTCTGTTCCTCCATGCTTGCCCCAGTTGGCTGAATTTCAGGGCACATTGCAGAACCTGCTTTAATAAATACCATTTTAAGGTCTGATGTCTTACAACTCAGGAGGCTAAAAATGAAGACTATTTTATGCCATTGGCAAGCTGTGAGAAAAAAACCCATCCCTTCAGTGGTAAAAATCTTTCATTTCTAGTCCATTCAAGTCAGGAGATGTCCAGGTTGAATCCCCACTCTGTCACTCCGTGTGCAGAAAGTGGGGACTCGCAAGGATTCTAAAAATTAATACTTGCAACTCCAGGCTTGTATTAAACTCCCAAGGTTACAGCTTCTCTCTGACCTTGGCTTGGTAAATGCTGCCCCACCCAAATGCAAAAAAAACCCTTGGACGCAGGAAGGAACACTTGGGAATTGCTCCCTGTGGGGTACCCTCAAGCCCTTTCACCTGCCTCCCCCCCCACCCCCCGGGAAGAGCTGAGAAAGAAAAAAAAGGAAATGAGCTGTGGCCACCAATTAATCAAACAGCATATGCACAAATCTATTAGGACACAAAAATCCAAATCATTCTTAAAAAAGGTAAATTTTATTAAAACAAAAAGAAAGAAAATACATCTGGAACTTAGGCTTTTGCTAGATCTTAAAAGAGCAATTTCCAAAAATGAAGCACCCAAAATAGCTTCTTGGGATTCAGCTTAAAGGTTACTAGCAAACAAAAGCATCTGGGGTTAGCACAGAGGAGATCCACAAGCCAAAATAAAGAATAAACCTGATCTCATTTATCTGAACGTTTCCTATCCAAATGATTCCTTCTAGGTATGGAAGATAATTTTTCATACTTGGTTCAAACTTTACACAGCATTCCTGCTTATAGCATTGCTGCTCTATCCCTGCAGCCCAGAGAACACCGGACAAAGGTAAAGTTTTTTTTCCCCAATTTTAAAAAGTTCTACCTTCCCATTTGCTGTTTTGGTCAGGTGCCCACTCCTTTTCTTTTATCTGTGGGCTTGTTAACCCTTTACAGATAAAGCAGGCAGAGAACAGACCAAGCGGGATTTTACGGCTAACTGGTTGGCTAGGTGTCCATCAAAGGACCCAATGTATCACAGGAGATATTACAATTTAAGATCACATCATTCTGAATATCATTTTGAGTTTTTCCTCAAATAGGCCACAATGCAACAAGGTACTCGAGCATAGGTCTAAATTTCACTTCAGTGGGACTATTTGCACTTACAGTTGGGCTTCTGCTTAAGCATTTTGCTGAATGTTAAGGTCTTAAAGTCTGAGGGTATTTTAGCAGCTGCCATCTTGCATTGTTAAAGCATTAATTTCTAGCATTATACCATCTGCAAGCTTGGAATTGCACTCTGTAGTGTTTGTAAGTTATCTGCTACTAGAACCATATCAAGTGTTAGAACAGAAAAAAAAAACAAGCAATGTGATATGGTGTAATTATAAGGTCCAGCATCTCGTTACCTCTCAAGGCTGAAAACACTTGTGGCAGGTCAATACAAATGCTTTCAGCATCAATAAACTTTTCTAAGCACAAATCCAGGACCACTGCTGAGAGGGGGTGGGAAGATGCTTGAAGGTTCTTTTCCATCTGTCATTGAAACACACTAATTTTGTTATTATGGGCTCCTTAATTATGGAGTTGGAATTTTGTTTTGTTTTCAAGAAATATGTATTTTCCATTTATTTTTAAGATAAAACTAATGGACTTTGCAAGCTGTTGCGATTGGAGGGGAGGCCACCCCACGTTTTCTTGAACCAATAGCAACCTTGATGGCTACCTGTTGTTAGTTTATAAGTCCGGGCCTCATCTGTGATGGTAGAATCTAAGAATTATTTTGGGGCAGTTCTCTGGTCTGTGTTATCCAGGAGGTGAGAGTATATGATCACAATGGTCCATTGTGACCTTGGAATCTATGAATCCACAGCTTGCTGTGGAATTGTTCTCCAGAATCTAAGGTGTCACTTAAAAAAAAAAAAAAAAAAAAAAGTTTTGAGTCTATATGCTTGGAAGTCTGGCATTGTGACAAGCAGTGTGTCAGGGTTTGTATGGGAGCGTAAAGTAATAGGATGAACATGGATTAGGGTTAAAGTGTAAGGTGATAGGATGGACATGGATTGGGGATGTGGGGGAGGAATAGCAATGAGAAGTGAGTGTGTGGAGTTGGGGTAGGCTATACCAGAAGTTTGCATGGGTGTGTGTTAAAGAAGCTGGAGGAGCAGTGACTTGAGGCTTTGATGTGGGGAGGAAACATGTACAAGCTGATGCACTATGCTTGTACATTGGTTTCCCTCTCCACTTCAAAGCCTCAAGAGGATGAGGTAGGGAGCTGTCTGTGGGAGCCCTCATGGAGCTGGATGAGAAGGGATTGCTTGCAGTCTGGTGGCTTGAGAAGGCAACTGTCCTTACATATATAACAAAAACAGGAGATACTTTTTAAAAAGCACAGTTTACTTACATTTGCAATACATAATATTAATACACGGCAGAAGGTCTCAGTGCTGGTAGTGTCACATTTCCTGTAAGGATCAGAAATACAAGAGCTAGATTTCCAATGAAATGCATGAGCACAGCTATGCCATCTTGCTGGGGCACAGAAACCAGCACATAAGGCACTGTCGAGCATGTTGCCTCTTTTATTCATGACAACTAGCAAAGAAACCTCAACCTCAGAATTGGCAAAAGCCTGATTCTAACTGCAGACAGATGATAAAGGCAAGCAAACAAATAGTTCTGAAGCTGACAATGACCTTTCAAGGAAATAATAAGCATAGTACTCTCTTCATCAGGCTGTGGAAACAATGAAGTAGGTCCGTAGGCAGTCTAGAATTAAGATTTGTTGGGAAGAGTATGTGGTTCTCAAAAGCTTGCTTACTTTGATCCCTTCCTTGCTGACCTTCAGGACCCTATGATGAATTCTGTTGATGTACCAGTACTTCAAAAGAGATATAAAAAATTTATTAAAGCTAATGTTAAAATTATATAACACATAGGTTAAGAAAAGAGTGGCACTTGACTTAGCACAGGTCTGGGTAATATCTATGAATTAGTCCAAAGTTTACACTTACAAAGTTTTAATTTATCTTCACAATGGAATAAAAACTGTTGTGGCTAATCACTGTCTATGCCATTTTCTTCTATATGCGTGCATTCAGAGCTGAAGAGCTAGAGTCGTCATCGCTACTATCATCAACCTCATTCAGTTTTAGATTGAAAGCCTCGAGCAACCCTATCCTGAGGCAAATGGAGCCATCAAAAGACTTCCACCAGTGCCTCTCCCAGCATTCAGTAGGTGAGCTCTCTGCTGCTCATCTACTGATATGGTGTGAAAGGGGACCTTGCACTTCTCCAGCAGAGCTCCCAACAAGAGTTGTTGCCAGAGTACTGGTCACATCAGAGCCCAAGCTGGGGTTCACTCCATACTGACACAGTTGCCAATGTTTGAGGAAGAATGTGAAGGGAAAGTCAGGAAATAAAATCTTCCAGAGGAAGAGATGGGCATTGGATCCATTGTTAGTTTCAGTAGGAATATCTTAGTTATTGGGGATTCAAAACTGGTGCCTCTGCATTATCTTTACTGAATGCCAGACTGACATTGCAAAAATACCTAGAGACTCGCGAGACTAGAGACTGCAAGTTTTCCGGTATTTAGAGAAGGTACCAATGGAGGGCCTGTGACCTTCCTCCCCAATGGATCAAACTGTGGTTATTTTCTTGGCAGGGGAGAAAGGGGGCAGCAGCCTGTTCCTCACCCACAGACATACTCACTCCCTCTTTCTAGAGGCAGGTGGTCTATACTGGCACCTGTAGCGAAGGCCAGTAGGCACATTTCCTGGCAACTGGGGCATATCTCCTTCCTCTTTCTCCTCTAGGGAGAAACCTTGTTTCTTTCCATATCTGCCCTTTGATGTTTTTCCTGTCCCATTTTTTTCCTTCCACCACCAGTTGATTGGAGCCCTTGTTCCTCAGAGTGGTGGGCCATCCCTTTTCACTGCAGCTTAATGAGTGGGGATGGAGTTGATGCTGCCATTGTATTGGTCAGGGTGGGAGGCTGGTGAATGATTGCTCCTGACTGCTTTCCCTATCTTGCTGTCTGCTTTTCACCTGAAGTTAGCAGGGGGCATAGGCGTGCGCAGCACATTTAATTAAGGTGTGCACCCAAGGAATTTTATTTATTTATTTATTTTTAAAGGCGAACATTTAGCACACAATTTTCCACACTGAAAAAAACCCAGTAACCTAGTTAATAAAAATGAATAAGAACAATAAAATCAACACATAGAATTAATGAAAAATGTGTGTATACTGTATATGAGATTATTATATGAGAAATGAAAGTGATCTTGTTTTGGGATTTTACAAGGCACCTATATCATTTAAACACATTTGGTACCCTGAGTAATGATAACACTTCTTGCAAATCACATAAATAGGGATCTCATCTCTTCCTTCACCCCATTGCAAAGGTGCAGCTGTTATTGCTGGCTGCCCTAGGGCTGCCCTATGGGCAAAACGTATGGAAAGAAGAGGATCAATTTATACCGAGGGCTGAAGCGGGACTCCCATAGTGCATTAATTAACACTTAATAAATACATCAAAATTAAATACATTAGAGATAAGAACCTGTAATGACAACTTTACTTCATGAGAAGCTCCAGAGAAAGAAGACCCAGAGGGAGTAATGGTAGGGGGAATCCCAAGGAGACCAAAGCGGCTGGTAGAGGAAGCAGACAGAGAACAAGGTTAGAGGCAGAGTGGCTGCAGGGTTGGCCCAGTTTTCTTCATCTCCCCTGTGGGTGCAGACACTGATCTCTATCACTGTAAGAGGGAACAATAGAATGGAATGCCCAGAAGAATGAATGACTTGAGGACAATTTCCTGAGGGACCCATACCCTTGCAGAGCTTTTCTAGCTCTGACATTTACATTTTTACATGGTTTGGCCACAGAAATAAAAATCTGCACATCTTCCATGTGTTTTTGGAGCAACGGAAAAAAAGTTACAATTCAAGTGACGTTTAAAATTCCCTATGAAACTGAGTTAACAAAATAAATGAGCTTATGAACAACCAGAAAATATACTTCTCAAGTGAAAAAGTATAACTGGACTTCTTTGCAAAGAAACTGTAAGTTTTCTTACAAGAAAAGCCACAAACTGTCTGGAAAGGAAGAGTAGATTAAATTACTTGCCTCAGTGAAATTAAATATCCAGAGAATTGCTGTGCCTGTGATGATGATGACCGGGGTTTGCTCATCTGTGGCTCCCCCTCCCCGTGCTCTGGAGCCACAGCTGGGCAGGTCTGCATCTGCAAGCAGGTCCCCTGCCTCAGGTGCAGCTCCTGTTGGCCTTGGTGGTCAACAGTCTGGGAGCCTCTTGGCCAATGATCTGGGGGTTGGAGGGGGAAGGCAAAGGGGAAGATTGTAGGGAGCAGGGGGAGGGGAGCTGTCCCTGGAGGCACAAAGTGGGGGGCTTTCTGGAGAGGGGTGATGGAGGCACAGGGCTGGTGGGGATCTTCCAGGGAGGCAGAGGGTTGTGTGGGTCTCTTTGGGGTGGGGAGGAGTGATGGACAGAGCCAGCTGCAGCCCGGGTCTGGTCTGCGTGGGAAGGGACTATTGCTATAAGCCCCCCCCAGCCCCCCAGGAAGCCCCCTCTGGACTGTGTATTTTATACCAGCCCCAGGATGCCCATCACTGCTTCTTCCTCCTGTCCCCGGCTCCATCTGTTTGTCTGCCCCCACAATGCCCCCCCCCCCCCGCCATCTGTGTCTGACAGTGACAGATTCCTGCTGCTCTCTCTGCCTGCAGCTTCCTCCCCCTCCCTGCTGGGGAGGCGCGGTCAGGCAGCTTTGGCACCGCCACCCCCCCATAACTCCCATTGGCCAGGTTCCTGGCCAATGAGCTGGGAACCGGGTCCGCTCTGGGGTGGGGGACAGAGGCAGCCTGTGGAACTGCCCTGCTTCAGCCGTGACTCTCCCCAGCACGCAGGGACGCCGGGGAGGGGGGAGCTGCCCCTGAGGTGAGAGCGCCCCACCTCATGTTGTCGAACTGTGGAGCATGATCACCACAGCCCATCTTGCCAGCTATGTATCCAACCCCTCCTGCTCCCTGTCCCTTGACTGCCCCCGCCCTTATCCTGTTAAGCTGATAAGCGCCCCTTATCCTAACCATGAGGCTCGTAGCAGCATTTGGCTCAGCACGGAGCCAGACGTGCTGCCCTGCGGGAGCACGCAGCCCAGCCCCCCCAGAGCTCTGCCCAGCACATCCGGTGCGCACGCCTATAGCAGGGGGGTGGACAGTCAGCTGTCTGTCTCCTACAAGATCAGCACTGCAGGCTTTAATGTTGAGAATCCAGTATTAAATAAACAAACTTCATGCAGCAGCAATGAACAATCCTGGGGCATTGGCCAAAACTCTACATCTAGGATTGTTCCATCCAAATCAGGGCTCCTGGCGGGTATGTGAAGCTACCTTGTGTGATATAATCTATTCTAGGGAGCTAAGTGGAAGCAGAGGAGGATGTTTTCCAGTTTCCTATGACAGTAAAACCTCTTAGTTAATTCTGCACACAACACTCATTCTTCAAACTCTCCTGACAGGAGCTACTGTGTGAGAACTCAGATTGTTCTCAAGGTTCAGCATCTAAATTTAAGTAAGTTATCTGTAATTGCAGTATTGCCAACCCCAAATGTCCAAAAGTCACGAGGCAGGATCACCAAAATCATGAGATTTAACATCTTTAAAATAATGAGATTATCTAAAATAATAGATTTGGGGTTCTTTTTATTTGCTTTCTGCTTTTTGAGCCTTTAGGGTGCACTGGGGTCACATTTTGAAGCTCTCTCCACAGCCACAAGGGCTAGAAACTTACTTTTTCTTTAAGAATGAAGGCTGAAATCATAACATATCCACTTGACTCCAGGAGATGGGGCTTTAAGGAAAACTATAATTATCATGAGACTCCTGACAAAAATAATGAGAGTTGGCAACACTGCAAGTTGCTTCAGGAAAGTGTGAGCTGAGTCTTTTTGGTGGTACTGGTGGAAATGATGGCATGGTTGACCAAAGTAAGGTACTGCAAATGTAAATCAACAGTTCTTATTTTCATAGCTTAGAGACACCAGAAGAATGTTTTAAAAAATCATTGGTATAAGCAACATCAGTTTTTGTTTGTTTTATTTTGCACAATGTTAAGAGATTGACAAGTAGCAGTGCAGTCTGGAAGGGATATTAAGCCTAATGCTTGAGGGTTTAATCCAGTTTCTATTGGTGTATGTCTACACTATAGCTGCTACAGTGGCACAACTACCATGCTGCAGCTGTAGTGCAGTAGTGTAGACCTTCCTACATTGATGGAAGGGTTTTCCAACTCTCTGAGAGGCAGTAGCTAGGTTGACAGAAGACTCCTGTAACCCAGCTGCATCTACACAGAAAACTAGGTTGACCTAGCAACAGTGCTCAGGATGCAAAATTTTTCACAGCTCTGAGTGATTCAGCTAGGTCTAGGTCAGGGGTCTCAAACATGCGGCTCACAGAGTTATTTCCTGTGGCCCGCCGTAGGCACTGACTCCGTGGGTGCTCCAGGGCTGGAGCACCCACAGGGAAAAATTAGTGGGTGCTCTGCACCCACCGGCAGCCAAGCTCATCTCCTCCTCCTCCCCCTATGAGCGCACTGCATCCCCAATCCTCCGCCTACCTCCCAGTGCTTCCCACTGCCAAACGTTTGTTTGCACGCTCGGTGGGGAGGCGTGGGGGAGAGGAGCAGGAACGTGGTGTGCTCAGAGGAGGAGGCGGGGCCAGGGCAGGGATTTGGGGAAGGGGTTGGAATAGGGGTGAGGAGGGGGTGTATTTTGTCGTTTGAGTGAGGTGGTTTGGCATTCTGCTTTGGCTGCTGTTTGCCGAAGGTGGAAGGTTTGCAGTGCTGCTGGATGGGCGATTTGGATGGGAAGTTCTCTTTAGGGTGGGGGTTGCATGGTTTTGTTTACTTGAATCAGGTCAATGTGCCTCTATCCCCCACACTCTCAGGACAGCGCCTCCTGTTACAAGGCATGTGCTCACAACCTGCACATAGAATCATAGAATATCAGGGTTGGAAGGGACCCCAGAAGGTCATCTAGTCCAACCCCCTGCTCAAAGCAGGACCAATTCCCAGTTAAATCATCCCAGCCAGGGCTTTGTCAAGCCTGACCTTAAAAACCTCTAAGGAAGGAGATTCTACCACCTCCCTAGGTAACACATTCCAGTGTTTCACCACCCTCTTAGTGAAAAAGTTTTTCCTAATATCCAATCTAAACCTCCCCCACATGCTCCCTGCCTACAAACTGCAGCTGGCTGCTGCCTGCCCCTTCAACATTTTCATTCTTTTGTGTACATCAGTGGATCTCAAACTTTTTTTACTGGTGACCCCTTTCACATCGCAAGCCTCTGAGTGTGACCCCCCCCCCCCAATAAATTAAACACATTGTTTAATATATTTAACACCATTATAAATGTTGGAGGCAAGTGAGGTTTGGGGTGGAGGTTGACAGATTGCGACCCCCGCCCCCATGTAATGACCTCGTGACCCGATCCCCAGGTTGAGAACCCCTGGTGTACATGAACTTGGAGGTTCTTCCCCCACATGAACAGTTACAACAGAACATCACCTTGTGGAACCTAGTGTACTCTTTGCCTTTAGCCCCAGCCCACATGTTCAGAGCTTAGGGACATGCTGCCATACCTCTGGCCCCAAAGCTCTAGACTACCTTTAAATCAACAGACAGGAGTCACAAGAGACTTGACCACCAGAGCCTTAGCTGAGACCAGCAAACTCATATCATGTAACATCAGTTTGGCTTTAAATCCTAGACTCAGGAGATGAGAACCAAGTGTCTTGCCGAGGCTCTCTATTTTCCCTTTCAAATCAAATCCCTCTTGGTGCCTCCAAAGTAGCTGACGGGGCAGGTGAGCCATGATATGTTCAGCAGGATTCCACAGGTCTCACTTAGCTGTAATTGTTCATTTTTTTTTTTTCCTATTTGACTGTGCTTTTGTATTGTATGAAAAAGGTTTCCGTGATGCGGCCCTTAGCCAATATACTAGTTTTCATGTGGCCCTCGTGGTAATTTGAGTTTGGGACCCCTGGTTTATGTGTAGACCAGGTGTCAGACAGCAGGGTAAGACCTAATGTGGGGACAGGTTATCCCACATCTGCCTACTGTGGGGTTCTTATACCCTTCATCTGAAGTAGCTGGTGTTGGCCACTGTCAGAGACTGGACAGTAGACCGAATGGACCTTGGTGCTGATCCAGTCAGGTAATTCTTATGTCTCATCACTTCTCTGCCCTAGAGAGGGAAAATCCCTCAAAGTCCAGTATATCCTTACCAGTTGGATTAACCAGACCACTAATGTTCTCATTCTGAATATGTATTTCACCTCCACTGTTGAAGCATTGTATTCACTGGATCAGACTATTGTATCAACCAGCCAATGGTGAGGAGTGAGAAGTAATTCTGACTCTTATTGTAATGAGGTTTGTTTTGCTGCTTTATCTGGCCCACGTTTGGCTTGTAAGCTCATTGAAATGATAACTGTTCTCCCTGTTATTCCCATGCACACACTGTAAATTGTGTAATTCTTCACCTTCCCTGCCTCCTAGACTTCTATCATGTTCTCCAGTCAGCTGTGGAGGGACTACACTGGCTGATGAATTGCCATGGCATGATCTCTGCTTTGTTTGCTTTCCCAGCTGCCAAAGAGGACGTGACTTGGTGATGGAGGCTTTGCTGGAGAGAATGCAAAGACAAGGGCATGGAGGGTATGTATACCACCATTTACAATGCTCTCTCAAACTCATGCAGCTTCACTTTTATATCAGTTCAAATCCTACAGTCCTTTGGTTTGCTCCTTAGTCAGACAAAATCTCCTTTGCTTATTGTAACAGCTAGGAACTACAGATAGGGACCGGGACCCATTATGCTAGGACAGGGGCGGGCAAACTTTTTGGCCTGAGGGCCACATCGGGTTTCCAAAATTGTATGGCGGGCTGGTTAGGGGAGGCTGTGCCTCCCCAAACAGCCAGGCGTGGTCCAGCCCCTGATCCCTATCTGAAGGCCCCCACCCCCACCCCGGACTCCTACCCCATCCAACCGCCCCTGTCCCCTGACGGCACCCCCAGGACTCCTGCCCCATCCACTGCCCCCTGCCCCTGACTACCCCCCGCCACCCCATCCAATCCCCCCTCTCCTTCCTGACTGCCCCCCGGAACCCCTGCCCCCATTCAACCCCCCTGTTTCCCGCCCTCTGACCGCCCTGACCCCTGTCCACACCCCTGCCCACCCCTTTGAACTCCCATGCCCTCTATTCACACCCCCCTGACTGGAGCACCGGTGGCTGGCAGTGCTACAGCCGCACTGCCACGCAGCACAGAGCACCGTGTCAGGCCAGACTTTGCAGCTGTGCTTCCCCAGGAACTTGCAGCCCTGCCGCCCAGAGCATTGCGCCGGCAGCACAGTGAGCTGAGGCTGCGGGGGAGAGGCCGGGGGCTAACCACCCGGGCCAAGAGCTAAGGGGCCAGGCAGGAGTTTGCCCACCTCTGTGCTCGGAGCTGTAAAGGGTGTTATGTTTGAGTAAGGTCTTCAGGATTTGGCCAGTAGGGCCTGATCGTATATCATTAACTTCAACTGGAGCAGGATCAAGGCCATAGTGAATTGCTTTTCCAAATAGTTCCTGGCTACAAGCCTTTGTTGTCTTAATAGCTGGCATTTCTGTACTATTATCCTTTTGCAAAATCTCTGTTCTATTTTTCAGCCTTCTTACAAGTTATTCTACTGCTAAGTGCAGTTATGGTCATAAAAGTGAATACGCAAAAATGGCACCACCTTACTCTGTGGATCTATTCCAGTCTGCTTACTTTACTGTCAGAAATACGGCTAGCACTGCATGTGGCTATAGGAGAGCGAGCCACATTCTCTCTTGGCTCCCACAACATCAACAGATCTTAACTAAGTTCCAGTTGCAGAATCCTACTGCAGCCAGGATAAAAACATCATGACTCATAGAATTTAAGGTCAGAAGGGACCGTTATGATCATCTGGTCTGACCTCCGGCACGTTGACCCCCTGCAGAACCTTGCCCGCTTCAGATCCTGGGTTGAGTCAGCAGCGCTGGCAGTTGAACGAGCATCTTTTTTTCTTGTCAGTTGAGCAAATGGGACATGAAAGTAATTGTTCCCCTTGCCTCAACGGCGTGTGCCACTTTTATATTCCTTTTGCCAGATTGTGCCCCAACTCCAAAGGTGGCAAAGACTATCTCTTTGCCAAGTAATGGTTTCAGAACTTGGATATGAATTGTACAGCTACTCTCACTGAGTGGGAAATGTTCTTAAGGACCATAATTACTGCTTAATGTTTGGTCAACTCACAGGACAGGGTGAACTTCAAACTGAACTGTGAGGTTGGCTCCTTTAAGAATGAGTAGCCTTCCCTCAGCTTCCCCCTGGTTTGAGCATTGGCCTGCTAAACCCAGGGTTGTGAGTTCAATCCTTGATGAGTTCGATCCTTGAGGGGGCCATTTAGGGATCCGGGCAAAAATTGGGGATTGGTTCTGCTTTGAGCAGGGGGTTGGACTAGATGACCTCCTTAGATCCCTTCCAACCCTGATATTCTATGATTCTATGATTCCCTATAGCAAAGCTGTCAAGTTCTGAAGTTTACGGATACTCCAGGGAGACAGAGGAATTTCAATCCCTTGACCTATTGATTTCCATTTCTTTTCAGTCCTTCCTATTTGACAAGCAAATTAAGGGGGTAAAGATCAGTATGGAGTTCACGTCTCTCTTGGGCTCCATCTTGCAAGATTTAATATTGTCCCAAGCTTAGCAGCTTGTAAGGTTTCAGAGAAATTAGTTGATTTGGGTTCAGTGATTACTGCCCCAAAGTTGAAATTTCAGCATGTCTAGGGAGCAAACTCTCGCCAGTAGACTGGAGATGTTTTATTCTTAATTATGGTGGCATTATCCACCCTGCTTCACTTAGGTGTTTGTCAGCATTTATGTGATAATCCTCTATTTTCAGGAGTTGATAAATTGGCTGTAAGATTTCTCTGATGATTGGAACTCTGTTCAAAAAAATTTCTGCTTGGGGACTGTGATAGTTTCAGGCTGTTTCCCGAGGATCCCGTGGGACCGTTGTACCCCTTAACTCTCCAGCCTGGACTGTCTCTCTCAATGCTATGCCAGTGACAAGCAGCTAGTTCCTACAGGTGCTATGGTTACTCAGCTGTCGGCATGTGGAGACTCACACCCAGCTAAATTGCATGAATGCTCTCCAAGCCACTCATGAATCACACAGAAAGGCACCAGCCAAGCACCCCAGCTCCCATCCTTGCACCCCAGAAATATACTGTCTTACAGTGCTCAAGACTCTCCTGGATGGTGCAAACTCATTAATTAGTTCGCCACTCCTGCAAAGGGTAGTAGATGTGCAACAGCCGTTGTTAACCTGAGCTGAGATGCCCCAAGCACTTCAACTGAAAACACATTGTTTTAGATAAAATATAAAGCAGATTTATTAACTACAGGAAGATAGATTGTAAGTGATTATAAGTAGCAGGCATAGAGACCAAAGCTGGTTACATAAGAAATAAAAATAAGTTAGCAGTCTAAATTCTACACACTGAGCAAGATTTGAATCAAGCAGTTTCTCACTCCACTAGATGTTCTAGGCAGTTTACAGCTCTTAATACATAGTGTGAATTCCCTTCCTAGCCTGGGACTAGTCTCCCCAGTTCAAAATCTTTGTCTTCTAGACAATCTTCCAAGTATTGAGATGGGGGAGGAGAGAGGCCAGGTGATGTCATTGTCCCTCCTTTTTATACTTTCTTCCAGCTGCTAGAAAGATCCTTGAAGTGACATGGGGGTTAGGCAGCCCTCGTTGCATAGGTGCCCTCTCTGAGAAGTCTTTTGCAGAGTAGATAGGTGTTGATGGGCCGTCAACACCTGTCTGGCTAGTGATAGCTGCTTCTTTGTTGCGAACGAAGGGCTGGCTGTGGGTGTCTTCCAACCTCACATGTTTCAGTAAAACACACATAGCATAACTTCAGATACAATGATAGTACATATGATTCAACAGAACATTAATGTTAAACAGATCAAGACTTCTT
This sequence comes from Lepidochelys kempii, assembly GCF_965140285.1. Lineage (NCBI taxonomy): Eukaryota > Metazoa > Chordata > Testudines > Cheloniidae > Lepidochelys > Lepidochelys kempii. The sequence continues at coordinate 53,271,693 of NC_136388.1, read as the reverse complement.
AAATGATACCTCACAAGGCACTTTCCACAAAACATATAATCATATACACTGGTGAATATGGGTGCTATTTTGAGATACAGTGTGTCATAGGAACAAAGTCGTGTTTTGTTTTTAAATTACAAAATATGAAAATCCCATTCAGTTAACTACACGTTAAGCAAGGAGTTACTGTACTAATCTCTGTGTTTTGACACTTGGGTAATGCAGTTATGTTCCTGAAAAATGCTACTTTAAGCAAAAAAATGTGAAGCGAATACAATTTCCCTATAAGAATTAATGTAAATGCGGGGGCTAGGTTCCAGGAAAATTTTTTCGCCAGACAAAAGACTGCGTGTGTGTGTGTGTATACACACACACAGTATAAGTTTTAAACAAACAATTTAATACTGTACACAGCAATGATGATTGTGAAGCTTTGTTGAGGTGTAGAAGTCAGAGGGTGAGATATTTCCCAGGGAATGCCTTACTGCTAAATGATAAACTAGCAGTCAGCTGAGCCGTCAGGGGTTAACATGTTGTTAATATAGCCTCACACTCTACAAGGCAGAACGAATGGAGGGAGGGGAGACAGCATGGCAGAGAGAGACAGAGACACACAGTGTGTGAGAGAGAGATGCGCATTGCCCCTTTAAGTACGCTGACCCCACTCTAAGTACATTGCCTTTTTAAGTAGATCAGCAAGTTGAGACAATAGCTGCTGCCAGCAAGCTCCCTCTGTCCTGAGCCCTGTTGTCTCGCCCCTGCTCTATGGAAATGGGGTAAGGAGCAGAGGGGAGGGGAACACTCTCACATTAGCACCCCTTTCCTCCCCCCCCCCCTTGCACAGCAAGCAGGAAGCTCCTGGGAGCAGCTCCAAGGCAGAGGGCAGGAGCAGCACATGGCAGTGTGGGGGAGGGACAGCTGAACTGCCGGCAATTGATAGCCTGCTGGGCGGCTGCTGCATAGGGAACTTAGGGGAGTGGGGAGCTGATGGGGGGCTGCCTGTGCAACCTGGTTCCAAGCCCCCACCAGGTAGCTCCAATGGGCTGCTCTTTCTGCAAGCAGTGGACAAAGCAGGCGGCTGCCAAATAACGTTATAAGGGAGCATTGCACAACTTTAAATGAGCACGTTCTCTAATTGATCAGCAACGAAACAATGTTAACTGGGATGACTTTAAGTGAGGAGTTACTCTATTTATAGATGCTTTTTGTGCTCCTGTGATTAAATAAAGAGAGGTTTTGCCTTTAGTTTAAATTGTATAGGCCATTTGTCCTGGTTGAGATTTTCAAAAGTGCTCAGCATTGGCCTAATTCTGCTCCCACTGAAGTCTGTGGTAAAACTTCACAGAAACCTTTGACTTCAATGGATCAAAGTTAGGCCGTGCTAAGCGCTTTTGAAAATTCTACCCCTTGGCTAGTGTCTTGACCTGAACAGATGGGGGGTAAAATAAATCAGTAATTTTGTTTAGAAGTGCAAAGTACTATATGTGCGTTTATTGTAGGATCCTTAGCTAATGCAAATCAGTGTGTCCAGTGGCTTCAGTTGGAGCTATGGCTGATTTATACCAGCTAGGGTTCTGGTCTCTAATGTTTGAGTGCTCTTTTTAGTTTAGTACACAAACAAAGCATACGTCAACATGGTAGTTCTAGCATGTAGGTGAGGAACCCCCTGTGATTCTGAGCTATACTAGACTGCCTGTTTAGCTGCCACAATGTTAAATAATTCTCTACTTATGGCTTTCCTTGATGAGGGAATGTTACACATTTTAATATATTGCCCTATTTACTGTGCCTACCCCTGCTCCCGCTGTAGTCAAGGAGTTCAGTTAGCCTGTTTTGGTGGAGATGCCCATCATCATGGGTGAGGGGGGTGTATGAGAGTGGAGGGAAGAAGTACTCTTGTTGGGCTAGGTTCAGTAGCTCTTTTGTCTACTGTGCGGTTTTAGCAAGCTGTCTTCTTGCCAGCAGAGGGTTCTTAACGTCCTGCGAGGCAGAGCTGCAGGAGCTGATGAAGCAGATCGATATCATGGTGGCTCATAAGAAGTCTGAATGGGAAGGGCAGACCCAGGCTCTGGAGACCTGCTTGGAGATCCGAGATCAAGAGCTTTCCTCTGTCAGGACTCTGTTGGATGAGAAACACAAGGAGGTACAGCCCCAGGCTCACTCTGTCTAACATTCAGTGATATTCCTGTGCACGTTGTCCGTCAATATAGAATATACAAGAGCCAGCATAAATTTTCATTAATGTTCATTGTCTCTGCACAAAAATGTATTCACCTCAGTTACTGTTTTGTCAGAAGCATCTTGTTTTTTGTTGGTGTTTTATTGATTAAAGCTCAGAGATTAAGTGGTGAAGACTTCAATGAAAAAATGTAAATGTGTAACATGTCAGGTCTGTTAACCCTGTGTCAGGGAAAGCAGGAACCCTGCTTCACAACTGCGGACTACCTGTCATTGGCAAAGGAATGAGTTGCCTAACTCGCAGTGTTATTCAATGGAAACTGGGTGCCGAACTTCCCGTTTCAAGAAACCAGCCTGGACTCTCAAAGTCCCTTGTGAGATCCTAGAAACACCTTATCTGGTCACAGAAGTCATAAGCAAACTGAATACTTCCAATCACAAGGGTAATGAGAAAGCTAATTGCTAAACTGCACCAAGTGATGATCCAGTGTTTCCAAACTGATTTGTTTTTTGAGGGCTGTGGCATTAGTTTTGTGGGGTTTCAAAAGTATATGTAACAAATTCCTGTGTCAGTACTGTACATATAGATCAAGTAGCAAAGCTTCTGTGGTCTGTGTTTATAATGATATTAAACTTAACTCATTTTACAAGGAGCAATGTTGCACCTTCTCTTGAGTGCTAGGAGATCAAGAGGACTGTGGTGGGCTGTGGGACTGTCTCTGACCTTTAGCTGTACTTCATTTATTTTAAAATCTTGCCTCACATTGTACAGCTTCTTTGTCCTGTTTGTTCCTTGTTAGCACATTGCCCTCCCCATAAGTAGCGTGTTAGTTGCACTCCAGGGATGTGGGGAAGGCATTCAAGTTTTAACATGTTGGGACTGGAATTTGCACCTTCATCACAAAACTTGTTTGTGACTGAGTATATAAATTGTGTTTTGGGTGCCTTTGTCACCGTGGAACTAGAGGTATTTCTATGGCCCCTAAACTACACCTAAGTATGTATATAACTACTAGTAGATCTGGTGTAGAATCTAGGTTAACAAGACAATGAGCAGGAGAAAAAAGAGAGTCGGGTAGCTTATATTGGTAATGTGTTGGGAATTTATTTTTTAGTGCCCTACTCTCTTCTCTAGATATTAATGATTGACAGGGTAAGTATTAGGATTAGCATGTCCAGAATACAGTTATTTTGTATCAGGCCACCAGTATTCACAACCAGTTTGAATGAAGTTTCTTTGTATGGGTCATGATCACACTTTTACCAGTTTTTTATTTCACTGAAAACTTTTGAGAGATTCCCTATCACCAGAGACAAACTATACATTTCTTATGCTGAGATGTGTTTGTAAAAAAATATATATATATATATATATTTTACATTGCCCAAATCTTTTTTGTTGTTGTTGCTTTTCAGACATACAATTAGACAGGTCTCTGCCCTAGAGTTCCGAGAAGGGGAAAGGATGTGAGGAAGAAGGAAAATGAGTTTTTTGTTTTTTTTTTTAAAAAAAAAGCCTTTAAAGGAGGAATAATCTCCCATTTGCCTGTTTTGAAGCCTGTTTTCTTTTATTCCTCTCTTCTCCCCTCCCTGCATATAGAATTTGAAGAATTTCTTCTTACTCCCTGCAGATGAAACAGCGGAGGTGGCTGTCTTTGTTGCTGACAAATAGTTTGAAATGATAATCCGCATTTCTGATCAGTCACATCTGCCCCCCTCCCCCCGACCTTTTGGCGTAAACTGAGTTTGGCAAATTTCAGCCCCAAAGATGCAAATTTTAGAAAACTGGCTGAAAACAAGGGGTTGAAATGGAAGCAATTCTGCAAATGTAGGTCAAATCCGGCAAAGAGTTAAGCACACACTTAAACTGATGCTTGGTGAGTAACCCCATTGAAACCAGTAGGACAATAGCATTTCTTGTACCAGGACCTTAATTGTAACAGTTGCTACCACTTATACTATAATGTGTGTTTATGTATGTAATATATACTATGAAATTAAAATACAGTAATCCTTCAATTTCCACATCTACTGGTGAGACAGCCAGCTGTGTTGAGTCTGCTGCTTCTGTGCTGATAGTCACTGTGCTGTGTTTTAACTCTTTCTTTAGGTCGGTAGGTTGCGCCAGCAGTTAGAACACACTGAGCAAGTCCAACAAGGCATGGTTGTGGAGTATGAACAGCAGCTGAAGAAGTTTCAAGAAGAGGTGGGTTTCAGAAAGATGAGATTTGGTGTTGAAACCCCAGTCTATGCCTTGTGGTCTGATAGATTAAATGTTTCATTTTGTCACTGTCCTTTTGAATGCTGTGATTTTCTTAATCCTCCCTTCCCCACTGTGTGCCAAAACAAGAGGATTGATTAGCAACAAAATAATATTTTACATTTATATAGCACTCTTCATCTCATTCCAAAGATTACTGTGAAAGTGGAAATACTTGCTGTAAACTGAAGTCAGGTCCACACTCTAAAGTTAAGTCGACCCAGCTATGTCGCATAGGGGTGTGGAAAAATCCTCACCCCTGAGCAGTGTAGTTAAACCAAACTAACCCCTGCCATAGACAGTGATCAGCTGACAGAAGAATTCTTCCATCGCCCTAACTATTGACTCTTGGCAAGGTGGATTAACTATGGCAATGGGAGAATCCCTCCTGTCGTTGTAGTGAGTGGCTACCCTGAAGCACTATAACTGCGCAGCTGTAATGTTTCAAGCATAGACTAGCCCTTATTGTGGCTACTTTCAGGTGTGTTAAAAAGCGGCAGAAGTTTACAGCCAAGGTTTCCTGTCTTCTCTCACCCCAGACACCCCTATGCTTGTGCTTATGTTGCTTTGTTGCTCTCCCAGCATAGCATGAAATTTAAAGAAAGCACAGCTCTGCAGCTGGCCTTTTTCATGTGAAATAAACATGAGATGATGACTTTTCCTGCGGCAGATATATACCTCCCTCTGGAAGTACAGTCATGGTGGCCGAGAGAAGGTGGCAACCATCCACCGCGTGGTATACTGACTCCACCAGTGCATGGGCATGTGTCGGGGGATTTGAATTGAGCCAAGGATACCAACCTCCTCCTTAAAATTGCTATGGAGTCTACGTCATGTCCTTGTAGATCAAAAATACTCTGTGTTTTACGGTCTCCTACAAAATTTCTGTATCTCCTTATTTTAGGATTTTATCCTGCCGCCCATTATGGTGGTCTGTGTGCACCTGCCATGTAAAATGGGTTCAATTTGGTAGTGACGGAATATCATTATTCTGGTGGCTTTTCAGAGGCTAGTGTGTAGTCAGTTGATCTCAGTCCTTTTACCAGTGAATGGGTATCCACATTCCTGAGACCAGCATGCCTGTTGATATTCTTGTTGATATCTCAGGGGAAATTCTAGCTGTTGAATCAGCATAGAGCCTGACCCTCGAGGCCAGGGCTGAAGGAGATTGGCAGAATGGGGTGTGGGGGGGGGTTACTACTGGTTCTGCCTGTATTCTTGTTCTTTGAAGGTGACTCCATTCTCCCAGGCATGATGATATCACTAAATTTACTTGACAAAGACTTTTAAAAAGAGTTCCACACTCTTCATTCCACAAAGGATGTCATGCCCACTGTAATGTAACAGATGCTGAGATTTTCTGCGGGTGGGCTGACAGTATTTCATGTAAGTGCCTTAATGATTACTTCTGTTTCCATTGGCTTGTCAGTAGTGTGGAGCTAAATGCCAGGAGAGGGTAGCAGTGCATTATCTCTGGAGGATTGGGCTCAGTTCCTGCTTACTGTAGGTCATAAGTATAATTAATTTGGTAGTCTCAATTTAGTGTGCAGAAGACATCTTTCCTCATTTAAAACCCCCTTACATTTCAGCATGATGAACAGTCTTTGTTCAGGAAATGTCCCCACTGGAATAGTAGAGATGCTGCTAGGCCAGACTGAAGTGCATTAACAGATCTGTCTTAAAGCTCAGGACTGGAATCGCAACTGTGGTGTGGGTCAAGACTGAGGCGCATTAGTATTGAACTCAAAAAGGGATAATGTGGTGGGGGTTAGAACAGGAGACTGAGGAATCCTGGGGTCTAATCCCCAAACTGCTTGCTTTGTGTCTGTAGGAAAGCCTCACAACCTCCCCCTGCCCCAAGTCACCCATCATTATAAATGTGATAGTTGATACTATATAATCTATAAATCACAGAGATGTTGCAAGGCTAAATCTATATTTGTAAAGCTTTCTGGCTCCCACTCAGCAAAGCGCATAAGTATGTGCTTAATTTTAAATGTGTGCGTAAGTCCATTCCTGTTCCGCAAAGCGTTTAATCACTTTGCTGAATCAGGAGATCCTCTTCTGAAAGGAAGCATGGCTTTGTGGGTAAAGCACAGGACTGGGAATGATGAGATTTAGGTTCACTTCCTGGCTCTGTTCATGTGTTTCTTTTAGAACCATGGGCAAGTCACGAACCCACTCTGTGCCTCATTTTATCCATCTGTAAAATGGAGATATTTCCCCAATTCACAGGATGTTAAGAGCTTTATTTTGTCAGTGTTTGTAAAGAAATTATCTAATCAGGTGGCAAATGCTCTGTTTAAGTTCAAAATATTTGATCAAAGATGCTATTTAAATGCAAAGTATTTATTATTCAAGTTTTTTAATAAAATTAGAATTCTAGCAGTAGACATGGGTGACGTTCTTCCTTATCTTTCTCCAGTCAGTGGGGAAATTTATGACCTAGCTAAGCAACCAGTATGACAAGATGAGTGGCTGTTGTATCGCATACACTGGAATTTCATGAATGTCTTTCACCTACATCCTTGATCGGTTCGTAGTCAAGCCTCACAGTGTTCTGTTTTTCTTTGGGTGCTGTCACTCCATGTTTCTGTAACCCATATCTGCTCAGCAAGGTACTTTGTCTCCCTCTGGTGCTGGGTGGGCACAGACAGAAGTTTATGAGCCTGGTACAGCCTTGGCTGACAGAGCTGGGTATTATGTATTTTAGCTCGGGCAGTAGGGGCTCCTGCCTTAAGTCCATAAGACCCAGGTTCAATTTCTGCTGCTGCTGATCCACCCCACGGCAAACCACTGTGGCACAATCCAGCATATTTTGATACATTATGGAGTACATATAGTACTTTTTGTTTATTATACAGGTAGAAATCTTCTTCTGCCAACCGGATGGTCTTGGTTTGAGGGAGTATCTCTATAAAATGACTTTATGTCCCTTCCTTCAGAATGCTTCATTAATTTAATGTACTGTGACCTTGACCAGCATTATCAAAAATTGCACTGACTTCCTTGCAGCTAGGCAGGCTGAAGAGAAGCTATGAGAAGCTGCAGAAGAAACAACTGAAAGAAGCTAGGGAGGGTCCCAAGAGCCACGGGGATGACCGGTCCGAAGTGAGCAGATTGACTAAGAAGATAGAGGTGTGTGGATAATAGAAGCCATGGCCATTGTTCATACAAACCAAACTGACTTGTTTCAGGTTCAGTAGCAACTCTGAATGTTTAATAAGCAAGTGGACTGTGAGTGCAAATACTCAGTCCACTCACCCCTGCATTCGCTGTCCTTGTGCTCTTGTGTAGCAAAGGCCATTTCTGCACTGGTCCTCTCCATGATGCTGCCCAGTTTAATTGGGATCGCATGTGAGTTTAATTGTGTCCGCCAGGATTTTATAAAAGAGCGGGGCAAGCTGTCACAGGTGTGTGTGTGTGTGTGTGGAGAGTAGGGGAGAACTGTTTGAAAATGTAAAAAGAAACATATGATTACTGGTAAACATATTTTTATCGCCTTAGCACAATGGTGCCCAATCTCTTTTGGGGCCTGCTGCTATTTTAATACAGTTAATAAATGATGATATTGTTATCCTGGATTAAATCAAAGGTGAGTGGATGTTTTAAGGACAAGACAGTATGTAAAGGTAGAAAATTCAAGCACGATGGGGTTGTTACCACAGAGTTTGGAGGAAATTCTCTGCATGAGTGTTTTCCAAGTCCAGCTTGTCTTTAATCTTACTACCATGATGAGACCAGCCATATTCTTTCATCTTTGATAGCACCACTTAGAAGTTGGTAACGAGTCTCCCCAAAACACCTCTATGAGGCAGTGTCTGATTTCTGGGTTAAGAATTATTGTTACTTCATACTTGCAAACTTAGTGAGTTCAGTAGCAACCTTTTCTTGTAAAGTTACAGGGAAGTAGAATTGTTAATGCTCTGACAGCAAATCTGTAGAGCTGGTCATGAATCAGCACTCAACATCTGTAAGTAGCAGTAATTGACATGAAGGTTTTAACTCAGAGAGAGCAATGCCACAGCACAGTGTGAGGGACTTTTTAATGCTGAGTCAGTGCATCAAATGACTGGCTAATGGTTTCCCTGCTGTGGAGGAAGGCTCACGAGTATACAGTGGCAGGAGAAAGAATGTTAGTGAGAGTTGGGAGGGGATGATCTTGACAACCAAATGGGTGGTAAATTCCAGGTCATCTCAATCATCCTTGCAGGAATTCCGTCAGAAATCTCTAGACTGGGAGAAGCAGCGGTTGCTTTACCAGCAACAGGTGGCGTCACTGGAGGCCCAGAGGAAGGCTTTGACAGAGCAATCTGAGCTCATTCAGGTACAATTAATGTGCGCTGAAAGTTGTTTGTTTGCAGTGACGAGCTAATGAAATCCCTCAAGTGTGAATCCACTTCAGATCGCAACTGAAATGACTTTATCAGTCCTAATGGAGTAAACTCATCTATACAGTACAAGCAGTGAAAGATCTGAAGTCTGTTAATGGAGGCTGGCTAAACCTTCCCCATGGCTCCCGTACACTCAATCTCACTCATAAATATTAGGAGGGGGAAGATAGTAAGATGAGGGTTTCTGGGAGTGGGGGGGAGATTACAGGACATGACGCTTTAAAATAACTTTTGTCACGTCCTGTTCAAAGCTATGTACCTGCCAATCCTCAGCTGTGTAGCTGCAGCTATACAGAAGTTGCTCTTTGAAAATAGTCTTGTCGTACAAAAGGCATTTGCCACACGGTAGCAAAGCAACAGCAGTTTCTAGCTCTGTTTTTGAGGCTCTTAAAACAGGAGCAGAATGGTGCTGTTGTTCCTGAAAAGTTAATCCATTCCCGAGCTAATGCTGCTGCAGCAGTCTGATGAGCTGACCGAGACCCCAGCTGTGAAGATGCTTACACTGACACAATTACAGCAAATGCTGATGATAAGCTCTTGTTGGGAGCTTTTCACTTAATGGGCACCTGAATTGCTGCTGAGTGGAAGCTCTGGCAAGGAGGAGTTTTGCAGTTTGTGTTGACAGGATTGGAGTTGGCACTAATGGCGCTTTATGAGGGGCCAACACTAGCAGATCCACAAATGCCGAGTGGGCCTTTGAGCAGAAGGTCTCACCGCTGCTGTCTCTCTCCTTGCTATTTCAGTCTTCCAAGGAGAGACGTGTCCTTGGAGCACTGGCCAGTGTGTTAGATCACAGTGTAGCAGAAAAATGGGACATTTACGTTGCAATTTCCAAAGCAGTCTCGGGGACTTAAGCTCACCTTTATTGGCAAATGTGATGGAAGCCTAAATCCTCATGACTGCGTTGGAAATCTCAACCTTAAAAAATAAAACCTGTCACAAACACATCCTGACAGCATTTTCTGGTTTTGTTTTTTTCTGACAAAGGCTTGGATGAGATCTGCAGATCCCATGCACACTCTTGCCCCCACCCAACCCATTAGTCAGGGGTGCCATTTTTCCAGCTAAGGACGACTGGATTCCATTTTGTCACTGTAACTGTGCAGGTTACTCTGGAGTAGACCGTGGCTTTCTCTTGCCCAGTGAGGAGTGCCTTCCCTCCATCCCTGCCAGCCTAATAAACTAAAGGCTGGCAACCAAAACTGGGCCTCCTACATGGCACCATAGGAGATTATGGCTAGGCCTTTCCTTTGTGGGTCTTAACTTTTACTTTCAGGCTTTCCATTTATTGCAGAAACTGTCCATGAATTCAGCCAGTCTGGCATGTTGGTTTATTGGGCCATCTCGGGCAACCACATGCTTTTACTTTCATAGCCATTGGTCCTTGTGATCCAGGTTTGTGTATTGTTTGCAAGGGTAATGACAACACTGCGTATATTGGGCACTACATAAAAAAGGTGTTCAGAAAGTGAATGTTCTTAGAGGCATATGACATTACTCATTTTTTTAAATTATGTCAGTCTGCAAATAATAGGGAAGGTATTGTTTGTCAGTGATATGTTTAATGTAAGTATTCTATTCCTTTCTCTAATTTACATTTAAAACAATAAAACCTTCAAATCTCAAGAAAGTGAGTGTTCTAGCAAGCTTCTAGTACCGGAGATTCACTGCATGAAACAGAACATGACTGGCTGTTGCCGTCACTCCAGTTTCTAATTTCTATTTGATTCCTTTTCCATCTGTCAGGAGTTGCTCCTTGTCTCCATGTGGGATTAACAGATTTGCCTGGCTTTGTAGTTCATATATGGTATTTCCAAATCTGCTTCCACTTTGTCCTCTGGCTAGATCTAACCCCTAGGTTGATGGACAGGGAACTTAGGCCGCTTTACTGTTTGTTCAATCTCTTGGGCAGTGTGGGTTGTCTGCTTCAGAGATTCTCTTTCTTTAGATGCCCTCAGAACCTCTTTTGGAATCATAAGGATGCCGTCAATTCCTTTCTTCTCCCCACCTCAAAGGCCTCACCTATGTACAATCCTGACGCAGCACCTCCTGTTGTTCCCTGAAGGGCAGCACTGCTTTCAGAGAAAATGGCATGTTGCATCGAGAAGTATCGGTGTGGAGCCTTCATGAAGCTTCGAATCTGTTTATTTCACCTCTCTTTATATGTAATTTAGCTATAACACAGCAACAACCTCTGTCAGCAGACTCAGCTCACCAATCGGAAGCAGATGCTGGAATCTGTGCAACTGGCCAGCCAATCGGAAATCCAGCATTTAACCAGCAAGCTGGAGCGAGCCAATGATACCATCTGTGCCAATGAGCTGGAGGTGGAGAGGCTTAACATGAGAGTGGATGACTTGACTGGAGCCAATCAGAAGATTCTGGAGGATCACCAAAGAGTCCAAGAGGAGCTGGGGCATTCTAAGAAAATGCTGGAGGTTTGTGAGAAGTAGCAGTGAGAGCTGTCCATGGAGGGTGCTGGGGGTAGTTCAGTGCATTCCCTTACCATCTCAAGATGCGATTATCACCTGGGAGGTACAGTCACCCTGGAGATCTCCCACCCTTCCATCAATGCCTTTGTGTGAGGCTCCAAGCTGGCCGTGAGGCCAGCTTTGTACCCATGTGGCATTGTGAGCCCATTACCCATCTAATGCTTCTTTTGGCATCTGAAAATACAATTCATTTCCAGCCCAACTATACTAAACTGATTCTGTCCATTCCTGCAACAGTAACTTCCATTTCCTCTCTTGTAGGTATTACAAGAGGAGAAGTTGGAGCTGAGAGTCACTCTGCAGTCCCAGGAGGATTTCATTAAGAGCTCAAAGATGCATCAGGAGCAGTTACATAAGGAGCTGGCCAGCGTAACTGAAACCCTGCACAGCAAGGAGCTCCTTACCAGGTCTGATCCTTGGCATCTAAATGTGGTTGGCCATCACCCCACTCAATGTAGATCTGTGACCTTAAGTGACTCTCTGAGCCTGTGGAGCTCTTTCTGTATGCTTGGAGTCTGAGCTCATGGCTGTTAGTATGCTGTAGGGGGACACTGTAAGGTAAGGGTGCCTGTTCTTCATTTGCTTCAAAAGCAGTCGGCATCCAAACAGCGAAGAAGTATTGTAAATACAGAGGGGTTCAGCCTTGGCTCTCTGGTAGGTTTCCTGAGTCAGTGAATTGTGGTTTGATTCCCTTTTCGTGCATTTCAGGTGAGTAGTGGAGAGAGAAAACATCCTTTGGCCACTAAATGTGCTCATTGAAGTCAGTGCAAAGGTCCCATTAACTTTAAGGGCATAGGGTCAAGGCTTCAGCAAGGTTATAATGATTGTGGCAAAGGCATCAGCCGCTTTCTGCCTTGATACTGGTGGAGAGAGACACTGAAGTATACACAGAGATCTAGCAGCTATGCCTTTCCCTGCAGCAGGGATTACTGAGCATCTGCCAGTGGGATTGAAATTGCCCAGTTGTGTTGGTTTTTTACTAATTTGATGGCGGCCTGTCATAATCTGACTGAATTCAAACATGGGCCTGTCATCAGGATGAGATGCTTGGGGCATCCAGAATATCCACAGATGCCACATTATAGCATTACATCTTGGTGGATTTTGTAGAGCTAGAGTAGAGACGAGATGGGTGAGGTAATGTCTTTTATTGGACTGCCTTGTGTTGTCAGAGAATAGAAAATATCACTGTTCTTATATCAATACACAGGGGGATGAGGTGTGTCAAGAGACTAAGGCCTTCTCGGATGGTCCTGTGTTTGTGCATAGGTCACTGGAAGAACACCTGCGTGAGAAATGGCTGTCACAGGAGTTCCCAGAGCTGGAGCACGTACTCCTGCAGTTGGATCTTGCACAGAAGAATGAAAAGAACCTACAGTCAGAGGTGGCTCGTCTTGAGGGCAGGTAGAGGACAACTTCAAAATTCAGTCACACACAGACAATATGGCATATATAATGTCTTATTCACCAGCACTGTTAACCACAGTAAAATCGTCCAAACCACTAGTATTTTAAGAGTCCATAGAAATCTGAGTCTAAAATCTTACCACAGTGGGATGTTAGGGTTGGTTTGTTTGTTTGTTAAATATACCTTTTTAAGTTTTAAAAAATATTTTCTTTAGTATGCTTAGACATGTCATTTTCCTTTGTAGTGGAGAGGGAAATCTTTGTTAAACTAAATAGCCAGTCAGCTGCTGAGAGCTACATCTCATCTTTCCTGTTCTGAGTAAAAACTGTGATTGAATTTCTCCACTGATGGATCTGTAGAGAAGATCCCCGGTTTACAAGGGAAGTTGGTAACTTTCCTTTGGTAAGGAAAAGAGAAATGGCTGTATCTAATCAGAAAAGATTGCAGTAGTCTTGGTCTGTCAAAATGACTTCGGTAGAGAGGATAGATGTGTGAATGCTGGTTTCCTGAGATAACCTGCATTGTGGCTCATGGGGGGTGTTTTTAAATTGTGATTTGTTTCTTTGTTTCTGCCCCCAGCCTGGGAGCCATAAATGCCAGGTGTATACAGCTGAGCAAGGAGCTGACAGAGAAGTGCAAAGAGCTGCGGGTGACGGAAGAACACCACTGCCTGGCCAAGGCTGAGATTAAAAAGGTAAGACCCCTGAGTCTTAGAGTGGGAGCGAGGTTTGAGGACTAACTAGCACAGTTGCCCACAACAACTCTGTGTGCTCTGTATTAGCAAAGCAAAGAAAGGGATGAAGGAACAGAGTATGTTGTGGGGGAAATGGTTGCTCAGAATGAAGGGGTGGGAGAGAACTGAGGATCCCACACGCAACTTTCCCTTATGTCTTTTTTTTTTTTTAACCTTGAGTGGAAGAGCGTAGTCTTGGTCTGTGCTTTTAAAAGTGGCAGTGGATGGCTGAAGGAAATAAGCAATGGAAGGGCCTCACTGACATAGCAGTTCGTCTTCGAGTGATTGATCATTGCATTCCAATAGGTGTGTGCACGCACTGTGTGCATGATCGTCAGAAGGGTTTTCCCCTAGCGGTACCTGTCAGGTCAGCTGTGGAGACCCCTGGAGTGGCGCCTTCATGGCGGTGTATATAGGTCCCTGCCGACCCGCTGCCTGCTCAGGTCGGTCTTACTGCCAGTGATGGTCGTTGTAGCAGCTCAGTCTCTTGCATTCTCAAATGGCTACCTAGTGGTTCCCTTTTCTTATTTGTAAATAGTTAATCAATAGTTGTATAGTAGTTAAGCTTACTTTGAGGGGCTCCCCCCCACCCTGGTTTTCCCCAGGCACCGGGGCATGCCTCAGTCACAGGAGTTTAAGGCATGCGAGAGGTGTACGAAACCTATGCCCAGAGGTGATCACACGCTGCTTGTGTTAAGTGCCTAGGAGAAGGTCATCAGACAGACAAGTGACCAATTTGCAGGAGCTTTAGACCCAGGACTAAGAGAGAGCAGGACTATCATTTAAAGCTCTTCCTGATGGAGTTGGCCCTCTGCCCTCAGCCGGTACTGGAAATGTCACCGGCATCGTCAGTGTGCAGCGCCCCAGCCTCAGTGCACCGAGGAAAGACCTCTTCACCGCTTACAGTCCCCAGTGCCTCATAAGAAAAAGAAGGCGGATGGGGGTCGTTCCCTCTGGTAAGAAGCCGCAAGGGGATTCCAGCGGGGTGCATCCTGTGGCAGGACACCCACGGCTTGGCTCTCAAGACCTGGCACCATTGATTCTGGCCCCGATCAGAGGTCCGTCGAGTTCAGTGCTGGTGGATTCCTCCAAATCCTCCTGAAGAGCTCGACCTTCCCTCCACACTGGATGCCTACAAGGCAATGTGGGACCTTATTGCCATGACGGCGCAGTCCCGGCCCCGCAGATGTGAGCGACGGCACCGCTGCAGATGCCGGCTCAAGTTCAGGCACTGTCAGCGGCACTGACAACGGCACCATCTGTGGCATCTATGACGGTGCTCCATGTGGCACCATCTCCGGCATCCTTCATGGCAGTGATGGTGGCACTGGCCCGTGTTCATCATCACAGCAAGCCCATGATGTTACAGCTCCTCTACCCATTACCCCGGTACCGCTCCCTGGCACCATCAGGCTCTCTCTCCTTGTGGTCGGGCTCAGAGTACTCTTCCAAGTCGGAGGCTGAGTTTTCTGTCTCCTGATGCAGCCAGTACCACTTGTGGTCCTGGCACTGCAGAGTTGTGGACTCGTCGGTACCGGTGGTATCCTGGCCACCCCAGTGGCAGGGCCGAGTACAAAGGCCCAAGCAGTCCAAAAGGGCCAATCATCAGGCTCAGGGCTCCAGGGCTGCATTGATGACATCTGCACCCTGTGCCCCATCCTCAGCAATGTCCGTGTCTCATCACACACCCAGGGCTCCGGAGGATCCTGCATGAGACAAGGACTCTGGGCTGTCACGCTTAGGAGCAGCACCCGAACCAGTACCACCAGTTGTACTGGAGCCACCTCCAGTCACGGAGGGACTGACACACCTGACCCAGCCTCCAGGGAGCCAGAAGGGCAGGAAGACCTGGTCCCACGGACCTCCTCCTCCTCCTCGCCAGACTAGGCGGTGGCAGGCAGCGCCACCACCCTGCCAGCAGTGGACACCAGGGGATACCAGGACCACCTTAGGAGGGTGGCCCTAAACCTCCAGGCAGAGGAGGTCACAGAGGAGTCGGACCCGATGGTGGACATCCTTGCCCTGGAGGGTCCATCTAGTGTGGCTGTGTCCCTGATAAGAACTATCCAGAATGCTACTAGGGTGCTCTGGCAGAGTCTGGCCCCTATACCACCCACTGCTAAGGGGGTGGGGAGACATTATTTTGTGCCGCAGAAAGGGTATGAACACGTCTTCACCCACCCACCAACCCAGGGACTCTAGTGGTCAAAGTGGCAAACCATAAGGAGTGATGGGGCAGCCAGGTGCCGGTCCAAAGTCACGGGATGCTAAGCAGCTGGACTTTTTCGGCTGAAAGGTCTACTTGACTGTGGGGCTCCAGCTTCGAGTGGCCAACCAGCAAGTGGTACTCAGCCACTATGCTTTCAATTCCTGGAGCACTTTAACAAAGTTTCAGGAGTTGCTCCCGGCTTTCTCGCACAAGGAATTTGATGTGCTTCTCGAAGAGGGCAGAGTGGTCCCAAGATCCTCCATCCAGGCTGCGTTAGACGTGGCAGACTTGGCGGCTCGGACTATGGCCTCCACCGTTACAATGAGACACAGCGCGTGGCAGCAGGTGTCCGGGATACCACCGGAGGTCCAGAACACCATCCAGGACCTATCCTTTGACTGTGCAGGCTTGTTTGTCCAAAATACGGACTCTTGCTTGAACAGTCTTAAGGGCTCATGGGCGACTCTAAAGTCTTTGGGAATCCAGACCCCTGCATCCCAAAGAAAGCCATTTAAGTCTCAGCCCCCATCCCGCTTCTATTCTGGGCCCCTGAGGCGAGACTTGTGCTGGAGACAGGGTCAGGAATCATAGGAGATGCCCGTCAGTCCTCCTCAGGCCCAGGCCAGGGTTCTTCCAAACAGCCCCCCCCGGGCCCAAAGCCAAACTTTTGAAGATGCGCCCGAGGACAGAGCACCAGTACCGAGCTCGGATCCTTACCCCCTCTTCGTGAATTTACTCTCACTTCTACTGTGCTTGGTCTCAGATCACATCAGATCACTGGGTTCTAAGCACGGTGGACGTGGGATATTTTGTCCAATTCTATTCCCTCCTACCCCCCTTCCTTGTCCCTCTACAGGGACCCTTCTCACGAACTACTCCTGCAAGAAGTGCAATCACCCCTCTCTCTTGGGCAATAGAGGAGGTTCCTCAGTAGTTTGGGACTACTCCCGCTATTTCTCCATCCCCAAGGCCAAGGGTGGGCTCTGGTCTATTTTGGCTCTGCGAGACCGTAACAAATTCATAAGGAAAGTAAAGTTAGAATCATAGAATCATAGAATATCAGGGTTGGAAGGGACCCCAGAAGGTCATCTAGTCCAACCCCCTGCTCAAAGCAGGACCAATTCCCAGTTAAATCATCCCAGCCAGGGCTTTGTCAAGCCTGACCTTAAAAACCTCTAAGGAAGGAGATTCTACCACCTCCCTAGGTAACACATTCCAGTGTTTCACCACCCTCTTAGTGAAAAAGTTTTTCCTAATATCCAATCTAAACCTCCCCCACTGCAACTTGAGACCATTACTCCTCGTTCTGTCATCTGCTACCATTGAGAACAGTCTAGATCCATCCTCTTTGGAACCCCCTTTCAGGTAGTTGAAAGCAGCTATCAAATCCCCCCTCATTCTTCTCTTCTGCAGGCTAAACAATCCCAGCTCCCTCAGCCTCTCCTCATAAGTCATGTGTTCCAGTCCCCTAATCATTTTTGTTGCCCTTCGCTGGACTCTCTCCAATTTATCCACATCCTTCTTGAAGTGTGGGGCCCAAAACTGGACACAGTACTCCAGATGAGGCCTCACCAATGTCGAATAGAGGGGAACGATCACGTCCCTCGATCTGCTCGCTATGCCCCTACTTATACATCCCAAAATGCCATTGGCCTTCTTGGCAACAAGGGCACACTGCTGACTCATATCCAGCTTCTCGTCCACTGTCACCCCTAGGTCCTTTTCTGCAGAACTGCTGCCTAGCCATTCGGTCCCTAGTCTGTAGCTGTGCATTGGGTTCTTCCGTCCTAAGTGCAGGACCCTGCACTTATCCTTATTGAACCTCATCAGATTCCTTTTGGCCCAATCTTCCAATTGGTCTAGGTCCTTCTGTATCCTATCCCTCCCCTCCAGCGTATCTACCACTCCTCCCAGTTTAGTATCATCCGCAAATTTGCTGAGAGTGCAATCCACACCATCCTCCAGATCATTTATGAAGATATTGAATAAAACCGGCCCCAGGACCGACCCTTGGGGCACTCCACTTGATACCGGCTGCCAACTAGACATGGAGCCATTGATCACTACCCGTTGAGCCCGACAATTTAGCCAGCTTTCTACCCACCTTATAGTGCATTCATCCAGCCCATACTTCCTTAACTTGCTGACAAGAATACTGTGGGAGACCGTGTCAAAAGCTTTGCTAAAGTCAAGAAACAATACATCCACTGCTTTCCCTTCATCCACAGAACCAGTAATCTCATCATAAAAGGCGATTAGATTAGTCAGGCATGACCTTCCCTTGGTGAATCCATGCTGGCTGTTCCTGATCACTTTCCTCTCATGCAAGTGCTTCAGGATTGATTCTTTGAGGACCTGCTCCATGATTTTTCCAGGGACTGAGGTGAGGCTGACTGGCCTGTAGTTCCCAGGATCTTCCTTCTTCCCTTTTTTAAAGATTGGCACTACATTAGCCTTTTTCCAGTCATCCGGGACTTCCCCGGTTCGCCACGAGTTTTCAAATATAATGGCCAGTGGCTCTGCAATCACAGCCGCCAATTCCTTCAGCACTCTCGGATGCAACTCGTCCGGCCCCATGGACTTGTGCACGTCCAGCTTTTCTAAATAGTCCCTAACCGCCTCTATCTCCACAGAGGGCTGGCCATCTCTTCCGCATTTTGTGATGCCCAGCGCAGCAGTCTGGGAGCTGACCTTGTTAGTGAAAACAGAGGCAAAAAAAGCATTGAGTACATTAGCTTTTTCCACATCCTCTGTCACTAGGTTGCCTCCCTCATTCAGTAAGGGGCCCACACATTCCTTGGCTTTCTTCTTGTTGCCAACATACCTGAAGAAACCCTTCTTGTTACTCTTGACATCTCTGGCTAGCTGCAGCTCCAGGTGCGATTTGGCCCTCCTGATAACATTCCTACATGCCCGAGCAATATTTTTATACTCTTCCCTGGTCATATGTCCAACCTTCCACTTCTTGTAAGCTTCTTTTTTATGTTTAAGATCCGCTAGGATTTCACCATTAAGCCAAGTTGGTCGCCTGCCATATTTACTATTCTTTCGACTCATCGGGATGGTTTGTCCCTGTAACCTCAACAGGGATTCCTTGAAATACAGCCAGCTCTCCTGGACTCCTTTCCCCATCAAGTTAGTCCCCCAGGGGATCCTGGCCATCCGTTCCCTGAGGGAGTCGAAGTCTGCTTTCCTGAAGTCCAGGGTCCGTATCCTGCTGCTTACCTTTGTTCCCTGCGTCAGGATCCTGAACTCAACCAACTCATGGTCACTGCCTCCCAGATTCCCATCCACTTTTGCTTCCCCCACTAATTCTACCCGGTTTGTGAGCAGCAGGTCAAGAAAAGCACCCCCCCTAGTTGGCTCCTCTAGCACTTGCGCCAGGAAATTGTCCCCTACGCTTTCCAAAAACTTCCTGGATTGTCTATGCACCGCTGTATTGCTCTCCCAGCAGATATCAGGAAAATTAAAGTCACCCATGAGAATCAGGGCATGCGATCTAGTAGCTTCCGTGAGCTGCCGGAAGAAAGTTTCGCATGGTCTCTCTGGCCTCCATCATTCCTTCCCTGGATCCAGGGGACTGGTATGCCACCCTTGACTTGAAAGATACGTACTTTCATATTTCCATTATTCCGGCCCACAGACGGTTTCTTTACTTTATGGTCAGTGGCCAGCACTACTAGTTCAGGGTGCTCCCATTTGGGCTTTCGGTGCCCCTCCTGGGTATCCATGAAGTGTGTGGCGGACGACTGGCTCATGAAGGCCAAGTTGCAAGCACAGGCTGTGAAGCATGTCTCTCTGTCTCGGGCCACCTTCCTCAGGCTGGGCCTCATGTTGAATGTGCCCAAATCTACACTAGTCCTGATGCAGAGAATAGAATTCATAGGAGCTCTCTTGGACTCCATGCAGGCCAGGGCATTCCTGCCCGAGCTGCATTTTCAAGGACTCAGGGACATTATTGAAAAACTTCACCGATTTCCCCACAATGATGGCCAGAAATTGCATGAAACTGTTGGGGCATATGTCAGCCTGTACAAAATGAGCTGGCCGATTGCCTCAGCTGGGCGTTTCACAATCACGAATGGTCCCTCAGGCTGGACATCGTGCATACGATTTTCCAGAGATGGGGCTTTCCCCACGTAAACTGTTCACGATGCGGAGCAACAGGAAGTGCCAGCGGTTCTGCTAGTTTCTGAACCACAGCCCAGGATCCATCACGGACGCCTTTCACCTTTTGTGGACGAGTCACCTGCTGTACACGTTCCCGCTCTTCCCTCTCATACACAAAGTCCTCCTCAAGACTCGCCAGGAAGGGGCTTCCTTGATCCTCATAGTGCCAGCGTGACCCCACCAGCACTGATTCACCATGCTGTTGAACCTCTCAGTGGACAGACCACAAGCCCTTCTTGTGCGCCCGACCCTCATTACACAGGACCATGGCCGCCTGCAACACTCAAACCTGGAGTCCCTCCACCACACGGTGTGGAAACTCCATGGTTGAATCTGCTTGAGCTTCAGTGTTCGGACCCAGTGAGGGAAGACCTGCTGGGAAGTAGGAAACCCTCCACGCATGCCACATATCTGGTCTCTGCAGAGGGGCAGCCCTCCACAGCAAGCGCCAATTCCCTTTGTTTTGGACTACCTACTATACCTCAAGCAGCAGGGGTTGGCAATATAATCTCTCAGGGTACACCTGGCTGCCATTTCTGCCTTCCACCTGGGAGCAGCAGGTAGGTCAATCTTCAGCAATCCCATGGTGGGCCAGTTTCTCAAAGACTTGGACAGACTTTATCCCCAGGTGCAACGGCCCATTCCCCAGTGGGACCTCAACCTGGTCCTGTCTGCACTCATGAGGCCGCCTTTCGAGCCCATGGTGACCTGCCCTATGTCCTACCTTTCCTGGAAGGTAGCCATAACCTTGGCTAGAAGGGTCTCCGAGCTCAGAGCGCTGACTTCCGAGCCTCCCTATACAGTCTTTTATAAAGACAAGATGCTGTTACGCCCTCACCCCATGTTTCTACCAAAGATAGTCTCCCAGTTTCATGTGAACTAGGACATTTTTGCCTGTGTTCTTCCCTAAGCCCCATGCTAGTAACAGAGAGCAAATGCTCCATTCCCTGGATGTCAGTCGTGCCCTAGCATTCTACACTGAGGGCACAGAGGCATTTCATAAGTCACCACGGCTCTTTATTGCAATCACAGAGAATGAAGGGGCTTCCAATCTTGTCCCAGTGCATTTCATCGTGGATCACGTCCTGTATCAGGACGTGCTACGACCTGGCTAAGATTCCAGCCCCTTCGCTGATGGCGCACTCCACAAGAGCACAGGCTTCATCCGCAGCATTCCTGGAACAGGTCCCTATCCAGGATACATGCAAGGCAGCAATACGGTCTTCCATCCACATCTTCACGTTGCATTACGCCATCACCTAACAGGCGAGGGACGATGCAGCCTTCGGCAGGGCAGTCCTGCATCCAGCAACCAAGCGAACTCAGGAAGAACTTCTCCTCCAGGAAAACTGCTTGGAGGTCACCTATTGGAATGCACATGAGCAATCACTCGAAGAAGAAAAAATGGTTACCTACCTCTCGTAAGTGTTTGTTCTTTGAGATGTGTTGCTCATGTTCATTCCAAATCCCACATGCCTCCCCTCTGTCCGAGTATTCCAGCAAGAAGGAACTGAGAAGGTGGCGGGTTGGCAGGGAGCTATATACGCCGCCATGAAGGCGCCACTCCAGGGATATCCATAGCCGACCCGACGGGTACCGCTAGGGGAAAACCCTTCTGATGATCGTGCACGTGGTGCGCGTGCACCTATTGGAAAGGACATGAGCAACACCAGTTATGAGAGGTAGGTAACCTTTTTTTCCATTTTACTATAGGTAGGAAAATGTGGTATAGTTCTGTGCAGAAAGTAACACCCAGAGAACTGTGGCTGTTTTTTGACATTAGTGTGAGGCTAACTGTCGTATATCCTGTCCATATATGTGGGGTTGTAGATTCCTTCCTGAGAGGGGATGTGTTTAGAGCGATTCTGACCCTGGTTATGACAGCAGATTCGCAAAAGTAGAAGGAATTGAGATGAGGAGGTGATATCTAGCAGGCCCAGTGGTATAATGTGCTTCCCATTTCACTTCTTGAGATCTGGATCTGAACATGTTTTAGGGTAGTAAGTGTAATGAGTGAGTTTGTATCCGTCTAGATATCTAGGTACACAGCCATATGCTAGCCCAGAACACAGCAGCCGTCTGCAGTGAACGCATCACCCTAGTGCTCTGCCCTTGGCACTGGCTCCCCATGGAATACACCGCTCATATTTGGGTTATCCCTCCATGGGATTGGTCCTAGCAACCTGAGAGATCTCCCCGCCCCCCCCCCCCCGCAACTATGACCTTAACAGCAACATCCTGCTGGGAGGGTGAAACAGTATGCCACTGGGGTTAGGCTTGTCAGTGTGACAGACAGAACTTTCCCAGGAGCAGGAGCTAGCCTACAGACTTTGTTCCCACCAAGAAGTAAGGGATAGTCACCACACCCCTTTCAGACCGTACTGGAAATCTCATTTCTTCTATGTAGCTCTTCACATACACAGACACCTCATCTTAGACATGCCTATTTACTTACACACACAAACAGCTCCACAGGCTGGGGAAGAGGAAAGAGAAAGTGGTGGTCCTATTATTTCTATGTTTAAGTACTTGGGAGGCCGTGAGATACTACAGTGATGAGTGCTGTGTGGTATCTAGATAGACAGACTGTGGTGCTGTAGAAATAGGTCAGATTAGGGATGTAAAATACTGAACGGTTAACTGGTAAGCATTAGTCTTACCGGTTAACTGATCCTAACCATTAACCCCCAACCCCGGGGCTGATTACATGACATAATTTTAATTGTTTAAATGGTTAACTTTTTAAACGGATATTTACATCTCTACTACAGATATGGCACTTTATAGATAGGTTGAGATCTGTGGGCTGATTTTCAGAAGGTTTAAGTGTTCACAGCTGCTATCAATGAGGGGTGTGAGTGTTCAGCCCTTTTGACGGGCTTAAGCTCTGCAGTGGGTACTTATTCACAACCCACTTCTTACCCCAACGGATAACTGGGGAAGCAGAAGACCACCAAAGGGATGAGATAGTTAGTTTGTTATAAGTCAGGATTGAAGTATGTTAACAGAAGATTCCGAGGAAGCTTGCATAGAGCTCTGCACCAGCCAGTGCTAAAATTATACATAACTCATGTGTCAGCACATCTGCTTTCTTGCTGTTTGTCCTTTAAAAATCCATGGGTGGTTCATACATATCTCTCTCCAGCTGAAGGAGCAGCTGTCTCAGGCTGAACAAACTCATAGCAGTGAGCTAGAAGGGATGAAAAAGGAGATCTCCCAGTTGACACAGGTGCTGCACCAGCGTGACATTGCTATCGCCTCGTCCAGCGGGTCCACTTCTGACATGGAGCAACGAATGAGAATGGAGATTGAAAGAGCAGAGAGAAAAGCTGTGGAGCACAGGGTAAAAATGACTGAAGGCTCTTCCTCTGATCCACAGCCCTTGGGGCCCTGAGGGTTGCAGCACAGAGTCCTGTATTTCAGCTAAGCTAATGCTTTCCTTCCCTCTTGTGTTTTTAGCCGTGGGATCCAGAGACTGGCATGATCAAAGCAAGGGACTGGAGAGCCTCCCAGGGAAGCTGTCTAACCTTGTTGTGTCCCCCACAGCCTCTTGCTTTCCTAACCAAACCTGTAGCCATTACTCGTCTTTCCTTCTAAAAGGGGTGTAGAAAATTTCTGAGTTTGATTTGGGTGAGGAGGATCCTATTGTAGCTGTCTATGGAGCTCTGGCATTATCCTAGGCTGTCAGCTGTGTGGAAGGAAAGGGGTAGAGAAGCTTTCCTTGAGCAAAGAGGAACTCTTGACAATCTCTGCTTGATCAAGGTGAACCAACTTATTGTTCCATGTGGTACCAAAGTAGCAGCAGCTTTCAGCTCAATTTAGAGACTCTTAAAACAAGAGCAGAATGGTGCTGCTGTCTCTGGAAAGTCAGTCTGTTCATTGAGGTAGATCTGGAGATTATGAGCAAATGAGGATTACCAGAGGAAGGCTTCGTGATCCCATCCAAACTGGAGCCCCTCTTAGTAACCATCCATATTTTGATCTCCATGCAAATTATCTTAGTGCGAAGGAAAGATAGGAAGAATATTAAGAGGCCAATATGGCTCCATAAGGAGCTCTGTAATGACCTGAAAATCAACAAAGAATCCCACAAAAAGTGGAAACATGGATGAATTGCTTAGGAGAAGTACAAAAGAAAATCACAAGCAAGGAGAGACAAAATCAGAAAGGCTAAAGCACAGAATGAGTTACACCTTGCAAAGGACATAATAGGCAATAAGAAGAGGCTCTATAAATACATGAGGAGCAAGATAAAGATGAAGGAAACTAGGTCCTTTACTTAGAGGGGAAGGAGAGCTAAGAAGCAACATCAAGAAAGTTGAGGTGTTTAATGACTATTTTGCTTCAGATATTCAGCACAATTAATGTTAACAAGGGGGAAGGAACACAAGCCAAAATAGGGAGAGAACAGGTTAAAGAATATTTAGATAAGGTAGATGTATTCAAGTTGGCAGAGCCTGATTAAATTCATCGTAGGGTACTTAGGGAGCTAGCTGAAGCAATCTCAGAACAGTTAGAAATTCCCTTTTGATAACTCCTGAAGGTCAGGTGAGATCCCAGAGGGCTGGAGAAGGGCAAACATAGTACCTATCTTTAAAAGGGGGAACAAAGAGGACCCAGTGAACTTTGATACCTTGCAAGATACTGGAACAAATAATTAAACAATCAGTTTGCAAGCACCTGGAGGATAACAGGGTTATAAGGAATAGTCAGCATGGATTTATCAAGAACAAATCATGCCAAACCAACCTAATTTCCTTCTTTGACTGGGTTATTAGCCTGACGGATAGAGAGGAAGCAGTAGAAGTGATACCTCTTGATTTTCGTAAGGCTTTTGACACAGTTCCACGTGATATTTTCATAAACAAACCAGGGAATTGTGGTCCAGATGATATTACTATAAAGTGGAATAACTGACTAGGTGGTAATACTGCTGAAAAGGATCAGGGGATTATAGGGGATCACAAACTGAATGAGTCAATAGTGTGATGCAGTTGCAAAAGAGACTAATGTCATTCTGGGGTGTATTAACAGGAGCGTCATAATGTAAGACATGGCAGGTAATTGTCCTGCTCTGCTTGTATTGGTGAAGCCTCAACTAGAGTAACTGTGTCCAGGTGCCACAAGTACTCCTTTTCTTTTTGTGTCCAGTTCAGGGCACCAAACTTTAGGAAACATGTGGACAAATTGGAGAGAGTCCAGAGGAGAGCAACAAATGTGATAAAAGGTTTAGAAAATCTGGACTATCGAGGAAAAGTCAACAAAACTGGGCATGTTTATTCTTGAGAAAAGAAGACTGAGTGGGACCTGATTAACAGCCTTAATACGTTAAGGGCTTTTATAAAGAGAATGTGATTGATTGTTCTCCATATCCTCTGAAGGTAGGATGAGAAGTAATAGGCTTAATCTGCAGCAAGGGAGATTTAGGTTAGATATTATGAATAACTTTCTAACTATTAGGGTAATTAAGCTCTGGAATAGGCTTTCAAAGGAAGTTATAACATCCTCATTATTGGAGAGTTTTAAGAACAGGCTGGACAAACTCCTGGTCAAGATTTACTTGGTCCTGCCTCAGTGCAGGTGGCTCGACTTGATGACTTTTCAAGGTCCCTTCCAGTCCTTCATTTCTATGATTCTGTGAATTCAATTTGAGATCTCTTACATTAATTAGACTCGGGCAATAAAATCCTACAAACCAATGTGAAAATAGGATGGCTTGAACTGTGTATACTAAATAAGTTGTACAGGTGCCATTGCAAACTTAGTGGGGACTACAACTCAGAACTTTCTTCCTAAGCTACATTAGCATTTGAGCTAAAAGTGGGAAAAGATAGCATGTAGGTCTTTGATTAGTTATTTGTGTTCATCCTGTCTTCTCAGGTGATTCTGGTTCATTTGGAAACCCTGAGGCTGGAGAACCGTCACCTCTCTGAGATGTTGCAGAAGGTGGAGTCTAGTGTGTTGGGGGTATGGAATGTGGAATAGCAATTCAGATGACCTAGTGTCCTGGTGGTGGGCTGTATGGTAGCAATAGTAGTAGTGCTTATATCGCCTTCCACACCTAGGCTGCCAAGTGCTTGATAAAACTGGGTAAGCATCATTCCCTTCCATTGTACAGTTGAGGAAAGTGAGACCCAGAGATTATGATGATAGCTTGCTCTTATACAGCACTTTTCATCAGTAGATTTCAAAGGACTTGAGAAAGGAGGTTGATTTCATTATCCCTGTTACATTATCCACAGGTGGAGAAACTGAGGCACAGAAGGAGGAGGTGACTTACTCAAGGTCACCCATCAGACCAGTGGCAGAGCTGGGGATAGAACCCAGGACTCCCAATCCCTGGTTCAGTGCCCTAGCCACTGGCTCCTGCTGTCTCCTGTCATCACATTGTAGTACATGCCATGTTTTTATCAGCTTGCCTTCAAGCTCTGAGCAGATTCAAGAGTCTAACTATAAATCCCTGGTGCCTCCTCCACAAGTTTGAGAGCTATAAGTACTCTGGCTCTTGCAGCTACTGCACTGAAAATACATTTTACTTCCTGGTGAGAGGGAATTTGGTAGACTTTCCCCCCTCTCTTTAGTCAGTAGGCACTGGTGGAATGTGGCATTGAAAAACATGTAAATTTACAGAAAATCTATTTGACTTGCTGCTACCACTAGATGTCGCTGTGGGTGGCAGTTCTGAATAATAGGGAGGGAGAGAAAGATGGGGCTTAGCATAAAGGGTGGAATATACTGGTCACTAATGCAGAGACTTCTCAGAGCAAAACATCCTTTCAGCCTGGGTTACTCCCCACCTGTGCAATGCACAGGAAAGTAAAATCAGTGACACTAAAATGAAGTAGCAGAAACATTCCGAGGGAAGATATTTCTGGGGCATTTTATTTATTTATGGAGAATACAAATGTTTGTTTTTCAACCAGCTCTAAAACGTACTAAGTTGTCGGAAGTCTGCAGTTTGTGCAAGAGAAATAGTTTTCTCCGGGGCCAGTCTGAGACTCCCAGGAACTAAAGACCATCCCAAACCTCACCATTTCCCATTGAAGTGCTAGGCACACATGTCCAACCTGCTTTCTTTAATATAAACCCAGAGTCTCACAGACCTCTTCAAAAAAAAACACCAACCCTGACAACCCCACCAACACACAATTGTATGCTGCATACACAATTCTCCTACCTGGGTAGAGGATGAGAAAGAGAACAAATCACATGTGACAGATGTTAGTCTCATTGATTAATGCACAACTAGATAGTGCTGAGATACTGTGGACATAAGGGCATCGTAAGAACCCGAATAGAATGGAATAGACGGTGATAGCAGCCAGTTTGAATTACCAAGCCTATCAGCAAGTTGAAGACTTAACTGGTGGTCTCTGAACTTTTTCCAAGGTACAGCTTTGGGGTTGTCTGTGAATGGACAAAAAGAAAGAAGGGGAAAGTCTATAGAGGAAAAACAGTTGGGAAATAGAAATTTCCTTTCCCCAGTTAGAAAAGGGGGCAGGGAGAGAACTAGATGTCAAAAACTGAATCACTATAGTTGTGTACAAACAACCCATTCCTGCTTTTGAATGGCTTAACAACGTAAGTAATTAATGTGTGAAACTCAGAGAAAAGATTGGAAGTCGTATTTCAGAACTATATACATTTCTGCTCATGCCCACAGACCTGGCGTTGGCTATGTTACGTGTGTGTGTGGAGGGGAGGGGTTGCACAGAGGGAGTTTCTTTTGTCTATAATATGTTCTTGGAGGCAGAATTCTAGGTTTGTCAGTCCCAAGTCCTTACTTTGCCACTTTGCTGCAGCAGGAAAGAAGTCATTCCCTATGTAAAGCCCATTCAAATAAATGGAAGGTGCCTAGTACATCTAGCCGCACCAGTGCGCAAACACTTGTTTGGGTGTGCCTGAGGAGTCATTTAGCAGTTAAGTGACTCCCAAATTTGGCTTGTAAGTTCACTCTCAGTGAGATGAATGAAGGAAATTCACATCTCTGCTTGTTTAGCTCATTCTGTCTGGTTGCAGACTCAATAAGAGAGCAGCAGTTGATTTACCCTCTGGAGGTGGTATTGCTAGTAAAAAGCCTGGAAATTTCACTCCTTAAAATGGGACTCCTAGAATATGTTCTAGGAAGAACGTGGTTTATCTGTGCTCTGGATCTAGATTATCTCTGTAAAAATCCTGAAAAATACAAGTTTGGATTGACTTCAACATCTCTCCCTTTGTTAGGCAAAAGATGTCCATGTAACAGACATTCAAGAAAGCTACACCACAGCACTAAATAAATTAGAGTCTGAGAACCAGCAACTGCAGAAGAACTTGGCAGAGACTAGAGCGAAGTTAGAGCTCTCCACTCAGGTCTGTCGGGACAAGTATGAGAGCATCGTGCAGCAAATGCAAAGCAAAGTGACTGAGATCAAGGATACAGAATGCAGGTGAGAGCATGGCATGGGGACAGTTTTTTGTTCTATTACAAAGGAAAGTCGAAGGCACACGAATAGATTTCTGATGCCACATTTGTACAGAATATCTACCCCAAAACTCTGACACAAGACCATTCTGGAATTTGCTGTTGTGCTTTAAATGGAGCAATAGCTTTTAGTCCCTGTTATCTTTGTTCTGCAGTGCTAGCTGGCATCTTAGGCTACGTCTCCACAGCATTTTGGATTTGACAGTGGGGCTCCCAGCCTGGGTTGACAGAATTGGATTAGTGGGGCTTGCACTAGCAGTCTAAAAGTAACTTTTTAGACTGCGCTTTGACTGTGCAACCTCGGGCTCTGAAGTCTAGGGAATGGGGCTGGACTTCAGAGCCCAAGCTGCACCTTCATAAGAACATAAGAATGGCCATACTGGGTCAGACCAAAGGTCCATCCAGCCCAGGCAAGGCGGATTAGTTTATCTTTTTGTTTTATGTGAATTTTTCTTGTGTTAAGAGGGAGGTTTATTCCTGTTTTCTGTAACTTTAAGGTTTTGCCCAGAGGGGGATCCTCTGTGTTTTGAATCTGAATACCCTGTAAAGTGTCATTTAGTTTTGTGAGATCTATTTGAAGTCCTTCACAGTCTGCTTTGGTCTTAACTATCTTGAGCAGGTTAGTATCATCTGCAGACTTTGCCACCTCACTGTTTACCCGTTTCTCCAGATAAGTTGAATAGGATTGGTCCTAGGAGTGACCCTTGGGGAACCCCACTAGTTACCCCTCTCCAGTCTGAAAATTTACCATTTATTCCTACCCTTTGTTCCCTGTCTTTCAACCAGTTCTCAATCTATGGAAAGGATCTTCCCTCTTATCCCATGACAACTTAATTTACGTAAGAGCCTTTGGTGAGGGACCTTGTCAAAGGCTTTCTGGAAATCTAAGTACACTATGTCCACTGGATCCCCCTTGTCCACATGTTTGTAGACCCCTTCAAAGAACTCTAATAGATTAGTAAGACATGATTTCCCTTTACTGCTAACTCACCGTTGAAGGCTGTGTAGACATGCCCTTACTGGTGCTCTTTATTGCTGCTATGCTTAGCTGCTTTTGTGTAGCAAAATTAGCACATATTCGAAGCATGCATGCATTCTCCTCAGTTAACTTGTACTGGTTTTTGTGGAGGAATTAGCTGTGGTACAGGAAGCTGTGGTCGTAATAGGATGTGCCACAGACTGTAATACTTCAAATGACTAGAACAATAGAATAAGTGGTGTTGTGAATTCCCTGGAGACTGGATGTACTTCTGGGGCCTTGTGAAAACAAGTGATAGCAGCCAGTTTGAATCGCCAAGCCTATTAAGAAAGTGAGGACTAACCTCTCTGAACTTTTCCAAGAAAAAGCCCTTGCATAAGATCTGTAAAACAGAGCCAAACTATCCTGATTTTAGATTTATGCTTTCTGTCCTGCTCTCCAGAAGAACCCAGGAGCTGCAGCACAAACATGAGGAAGAAAAAAGGAAACTGCAGGCCAGGCTTGAAAAGACCATTCAGCACTACAAAGGGGAGATCCAGAATCTGAAAGCCCACCATGTGTTGCCTGGGATGGGCGCTGTGTCAGATGCATCAGGCGGATCGAACCCCCATGTCAGTAGGAGCAGCTCTAAGGAATCCCTGTCCTCTGACTCGCTGCCAGGAACAGACCCTTTGTCCCCTGTGCTGGATGGAAAACAAGATTTCACTGACGATACATCCAGGAAGTCAGTCTCCAGTCAACGGAGAGAACTTGTGCCCTTGGTAAGTAGTAATATAGGAGCTGTTGGTCACTGTTCAGAGAGAAGGGATATAGTCAGGATTCTCTATTCTCTTATATGACAAATATAAGCAGGTTTCAGAGACCACCTTTTAAACACCACTATACTGTGTGTGCACGTAGAGGTACATTGTAACCCAAAGCCAGGAAAACTAATAGTACTGGGATGATGAATACTCTAATAACTAGAATGACGGTTTGGAATAAGATTATTTCCCAGAACACTTTGGGGCAAGACTTTCTGCTGAAATACGAATTCTAAACTCCGAGTTGGTTCAGCCTGTAGTGAACTTCTCCCTTGATACTGGAGTTGTGTACCAACTGACGGAAGCAACCTGCTTCAGTTATTAAATATTCTGTATCAGTATCTGTTTGGTGAAACTTGGCTCAGACATTTAATATTTTGTAGGAGAGGAAAAACTGCTATGCTGAAAATATAGGGGATGGGGGGGATGAAATCAAGTTTCTGAGGTAGGCAATTAGTTCACATATTTTTCCTAGTACTGATTGGAGGGCACATGGGGTTTTTTGGTTCTCTGCAACCCACACACTGTAATTTGTCACCATTTTATGGCTCTTAAAGGGCTGCCCCTGGTAGATCACTCCCCTACAGCATTAGTAGAGAAAGGGAGGTTGCCAGCAGGCAGCATTTGTCACCAAAAAAACCCCCAAAAAACGGTGATTGGAGAAGTGGCAGTAAACTGGATGAGACTAGCCCCTGCATATCCGTGAAAGGCCAGGATTTTCTGTCTTGGTGATTTCCACATACAGAGAAAGCCTCTTAGATTTCACCCAGTTGTCTTCTCTTACCAAGAAATTGAAGGCAGGCTTTCCCTGATGGACAACAGCTCCTTCCTGATCTCATATTTTACCTCCCCTTCCCTTCCCCCAACATTCCCTTCTCTGAAAGTCTCCCCTCATTTTTAATGTAGTTTAAAACTTAGCTTCGAAATGTCCCCCTTTCAGGGGGTGAGCTGTCTGGGGGAAGCAAGTGAGTGGCAGAACCAGCTTCTCTTTTTATTTGAAAGAACACATGGCAATTTATCAACAAGGGCTGGCTGAATAGGAGTGTGATGGGAGCTCAGCACATTCCTCCCAGCTACATGGGAATTGTGCATCACAAACCCGTACTGCCTCCTTGAACATTACCTAACAGAAAGCAGGGACTTCATAGTCTGCTCAGAAACTCATTCCCGCAGTAGCAAGAGACAGGCAGCGGCGGGTGGGTGAGTAATATGGACGGGAAAAGGTGGCTAAACTCACGTAATAAAACCATTGTAATGATTCAGACTTGCATTAGACAGTGGTTTTATATAACCTCTTTCATAGTCTTGAGTTACCCTAAAGCTGTGTAGAAAGTTCAGCACTGAGTATGAAATCCTTGCTCCATTGAAGTCAACAGGAATTTTACCACTGACTTCCCAGGGACCAGGATTCCCCCTAGAAGTGCAGTGGTCGGGTAGGTAACTGTGGAAGTCATTTTCCATGCAATAGTAGCTCCCACCCAGCCCTGGATATGCGAATTCCTTGTTATGAAGAGCAGTTACATGCGCCAAGATAGTGTTATGGGATTTTTCACTGCTGTTGGAGCCTGGCTGAAGCTACCTGGAGAGTCAGTATCTCTCCCTGTGTGCCCCACAACTAGCAAAATAGGACTGTATTGTTGTATCAGTGACTTGTCTAAGCATGAGACCCCGGTGCCTGACTTGGCCCAGCTCATGTAGTGCTGTACCTTTTGAAAGTATGGCTGGAATCCTGTTTTTGCTGACCTTCAGGCTGGCACTCTTTTACTGTGACAGACAGGCTGGAAGCACACCCAATCTCTGCATTATTGATTTCCTATTACTTCTGGCTTTTTGCGGCGTCCTGAGGGCCTTGTCCCTTTCTGATTCAGAATCTAGCCCCTTGCTGTGTGGCAAGGGACTTAAGAGCAGACATCCCAGCTATAGGTCTTCCAATGGGGCTTCTGCTTCTAAGTCATTTGTTAACTTAGCCGCCCGGGGCCTTACTTTTAGAACGTCGCTGTTTCCAGCTGACCTTTTAAGATTCTTAATCTGCTACCTCAATAAAGGTCAATAATGACATAACTTAGATTCTAGGTTCTCTCAACATGTAGAAACTGCTTGTGGTTCAGTACAGTTTCACTTGAATTAAATGCACTGTTTTTCCCCTCACAGTCAAATGCCAGAATATTGCATGTGTTGAAGCCTCCGGCTGCAGTTTATTTCTGTGCCCATGAGCCCTGTTAACATCTCTGTTTTCCTTTAGTGCCCCCTGCCTACAGCTCCGATTGGCTCAATAGCAGCAAGGTTTTTGGAGGAGGAAGAAGTGAGATCTCAGCGCATCCTGGAACGCTTAGATGCTCACATTGAGGAACTGAAAAGGGAGAGCGAAAGGACAGTGAAACAGTTCACACACCAGAAGTAACAGTTCTTCAAGGTCTGTGGATTTGAAGACTGGTTTAATTAAACCACATCAAACTGAGGGGGAGGTACCCATGAACCTAATATAACTCAGAGCTTGCAGGAAAGAAGTCTCCTCATTCCCCAAGCTGAATTAGCAGTGTGGAAACCAAGGAAATTGTGCTCGTCTCTGGAGCAAAACACTTTGCCTGGCGGGAGTGATTGTGCTGGTGAAAGTACATCTCCATCTGAAACACTGGCTCAGGAGGCTAGAGGTCTCTGTTCTAGGAGAGACTGTGTGCGTGTGTGTGTGTGTGTTCACTGTCATGGAGATTGTGATGTCTTCCCGGAGCAAATTCCAGTGTAAACTATTTATTTAAAACTATTTTTATATCTATAAAAAAGATAAATAAAAGCAAAACAGGAAAAATCCCTTTTCCCATTCTCATTCCCCCCCTCCCAAAAAAAAAAGGCACAAAGTAAATCTTTCAGCCAGTGAGTTTTCATTTGTATACCATCTCCAGGGAATTAATCTGACCATCTGCTTCCAAGAGGTTGTTATGCTCTTTTCAAAAAACAAGGTACACAGCAGGCCTAAGTGGGGGAGAAAACACTTTCCAAATGAGGCTCTCGTCTCCTAGTGTACTGTTGGTAAATATTTCCTGGAGCTTCATGCAACTCCTACACCTGGCTGCTTGCGTGCTGTGCTGTTCATTTCCATACGATTCCATCTTGCTCTTAAATTGCTTCCACAGATACTGAAGCAGCAAAATACACAAGCAGAAAACAAAGAAAGGAAAGGTGGCAGAATTCTCACTATGGTGATGGATATAAAAAAGGAGCAGTGGGAACAGAAGGTGAAGTAGAGTGTAAGGGATAAACACACATGAATGAGAGCCACTATATTTGTACAACAGCTGTTTTAGAGAGCACTGAGCAGCTGGTGGGAATTGTAAGAGTGGTTTTAGGAGTCAGGTCAGTGTGCCAGATAGCTTCTCAGAAGTCGTTTCATTCTGACAGGAGGAGTACATTTTAAGGCACTTGTCCTTGACTGTTTTCAGTGTGTGTTCTGTCACATCTAAGGGAACAGATTGGAGACCAAGCTTGATGCTTTTGTTGTTGATAAAGAATGAATTCCTAATCTATCCTCACCAGCTCCTTTGTTTTATGTACTAGCCTCATTTATAAAGTGGACCGCATTGGCTAACCCAGTCACGTGACAAGGTGGTGAGCTAATGCTGCCACATGGCTCCAGTAAGAGTCCTCACAATGAATAGGCCACTGAGTCAAAGTTATTGTAATAAATTGTCAGCTGACCAATCAGAAAGAATTTTATGCCCCTGTTATATATTAGGTGAGAGATTCAAAGATCCCTAGGGGAGTTAGGTTCCCAGTTGCCATTGAAAGTCAATGTGAGTTGCACACCTAACTCCCTAGATCCTGGCCATTGTCTTTCCTCCTGCTCCTTTGTTGTGCTTCCTTTTCCTGCTGCTCAGACTCCATTCCCCTCATGTTCATCCTGTCCCTCCTTGGCAAGGCTGTGGGTTCCCTGAGCATGGTCCAGGTGGGCATTGATTCACACTACTCCGCACCCTGCTGCATAGCTTGACTGATAAATGCAGTCTGATTTAAAATGTACACTGTGCTGTATTAGCATCTCCATCCCCACATTTGCCACTCCCTGTTTCTCTCTGTCCTTATTAGTTTTTCACAACTGTTCATCAGTTTTACACGCTGACAAGACCTGAAATCACAGACCCCATGAAGACTTGCCGTAAGTGATAATCAGCTCCATTGATCCAGACCATCCAGTGAAGGTGGTAAGTAATGCCTGTCGAAACAAAGGCGATTATATTCTGTTGTTGGAAGCTTTTGCCTCACCCACTCTCCTCCCCTCCCGTCAACTATAAGTCAGTGCATCTTTGAGAGCTCTCCTCATGTGCCTGGGGAATTTCAAAATGTGGAGGATTTGTGGGTCCCACCAGCTGTCCTTGATAAATGTGAATGATGGTTCTAGAGCCATTCCAGAGTCTGTTCTGTCACACAATGGGACCTAGTGCCCTTTTTTTCAATGTGATATTTATTATGGACACTCCCTTTCCCATATAACATATCGGGCCTGAAGTCACACTGTGGTGGCAGGATTTTCCAGCATGCATAGTGATGGTCTGACTCTCCTCTGGTTCTGACTTCAATTGGAGCAGAGGTAGGTCAATGAAAACAATTCAACAAGGCCCTATATATCGGCTAACCACTCAGGCCAAAGGGGCAACAATAGCAAAGGATCTCAAGGCTTCCATGAACTGGAGTATATAAACATTAGGGTGATGGAATCCTGGCCATTATCTAGTCAGTGGCAAAACTCCCATTGACTCCAATAGGTGCCAGGAGTTTGCCCTATGATTAGCAAAACTTGGTAAATCCTGAAGTAGATGATGGTTGCAGATGAGCAACACTAAACATGCCCAATTATGGAGGCTGTGGGTGGTAAGTAGAGAGGAAAGAAACTTAACAGACAGACTGTGCCATGAAAGGAGCAATCACCCCAGTTGCATCAGGTCAGGTTATACAGCCACATTCTGAGATATGAAGCCAATATACTGCTCAAAACAAAGCAAGATGACAGCTATCCCTACTCATTTGGGGATATCAAAGGCAATATGCCATTTGCTTGCACTGTAATAAAAGGCATGAAAATACTATTCCATCAACATCCCATGCACCTAAATACAAGCTGGATAAAAATCAATGATTTTTTTTAAATAAAATCTGATTTTTTTTTAATTTAAATCAGATTTTTTTGATAATTTTTTCCTCAAAAAGCAATCTAAAGATAGTTTTAATTAAGATACATTATAGCTCAAAGATATCTCACCATGGAATAGGGATTATAAATTCTAATTCTTATTATATATATTATATGTATATAAAATATGTTTGCTGTTGAAGAAAAAAATCCAGAATACTTAACCTTGTTGTTTTAGTTAAATAAAGCCATTTACATGTCTGTCTGGTGGTGATCTCCTCCTAATACAGCATGGCAAGAAAATCCTCCGAATATTAATGATTAACCTGTTGAATTGGAGATAGTTCACCTCCCAATGACTTCATAAATATCTGCTTCAATTACCATTGGTAAATGAATAACCAAGCAATCATTCATTTTCTGATACAGCTGTAAAACTAATCTGAAAAGTTTTCAAAATAAATCGCTGTTTAAAAATGTATATTGTGTACCTTCTAAAAATGAAACCTACATCAATCTCTGAGTTGTGAAGAGTATATATTAAGGTTATAACAACCAACAATGCACTTTTATGTAGAAATCCATGATTAAATCGAGTCTTCCTGACTAGTGATTTAAATCAAATTGATTTAAATCATGATTTGGTGATTTAAATCAATTTGATTTAAATCAAATCCACTCTGCCTAAATACGCTATTACATTTGGGCCATTATTGAAGCAATTAGCTATAATAATTGATAAATGGAGGAGCTGAGAGGCAGTTATCAAAGTTCTTCACTTGTATGTGTGTAGAATAATTTACCAATATCAAAAAGGATGAGACCTCTGACATTAGCAAATAACAGCTGGCAATGTGAATTCTTAGCTCAGAGTAATTACTCCTCTGCATGGCACAGGGTTACAGAAACTCTCCCAGTCCCCTTTCAGACTGAAGGATAATAGTCCATTTGAATTGGTGGGAAGAGTTGATGTATCAATAATGTGCGCTATAAAACTGTAAAGTGTACCTGTCGTTTTGTGAGGAGGAGGAATAGGGTTGTTTATCCTGGAGGGAGATGGCACAGCGAGTCCAGGCTTTATGGCACTTTTATCTGGGGCTGCAGGGTTTCCGTGCATTCATTTATGCCTTCTGAATGTTGAACATCCCCTCGGAATAATTACTTGGTCTTAGCAGTTTTATAATTAATGAAGCTGGAGGGTTTTTTTTGTCTTTGAACTCATCCTTTTTAATAACACCAAAGAATTTCTTACACAGTTGCAAGGCTGAGCCAGACGTTTGCCTTCTGTTTAATTAAAAACAATACTGTATGTGGAACCCAATTTGTAGTGAGTCGTGCCTTGATTTCTAGTCTGCACCACGTGAAAGGGAAAGGTTGCCATCTTGGCAAGACTTTTAATGGTGGTCTTACCAGATATGTGAGAGGGCATCAGATGTACAGTAGATTGTTCGTTATCCATGTGTGATATTGCATCTAGGTCATGTGTCTACTTAATCCAAGGAGTGGGGGTGTACACACAGAGAGAGAGAGAGACTAAAACAAATTGACTGGTTGTATTGAGGGTAATAACAGTATCCTGTAGCCTAGGGGACAAAATGAGTCCTGGAGACTGTTATCGTGATAGGTGATGGGGAATGTGTACAAAGAAACTACTTTTACTTTAGGGCAATTTCTTCTTACTGCTATTGCTCTCTGAGCATCTGTTATATGAATAATTCGGGCTTCTCCTGCCCCAGTTCCAACTCTCTTCCCCCTGCCACCTTATCTGTTGGGTGAAGGTCTAGGGACTTTCTTGTGACAAGCAGATTTTAGGGAAGAGGAGCCAGAGCCTTGTCTCCCTCTCGGCATTTGCAGGGGTTTTTCTAAGGTTAGACCTTGGGGGCAAGCATAGGCTTCTGGGAGCAGTGTGTAGCTATGTGTTGGCCTGGTCTGTAGAGGCATGGGGCTGGCTGCTGGACCCTGAGCAGGAGTACTTGCTGGGAATGATAGCAGGCTGTAGGACTGACCCTTGGAATTACACTCGAGAGGCTACTGTGCTCCTATCTCCCACTGGCAACTCCCAACTCTGGCCATATTGGATTCTGATGCCACTGTTATTGGATGGAACATGTGTAAGGGAATATGCCAAACTAGTCATTTCAGATGTTGAAATTCCCCACGGCTGAAGGCCAGCTGGAGAGGTAACAGTTCACCCAATGGGGTGAAGCTGAAACACTGCAAGGATCCACTTCTATGAAATCAAGAGGGCTCTGTCAAACCTTGTGACCTTCTCCAGCTGAAAGCTGTGGTCCAAGGGAAAAGGTATTCCTCGGCCCACACTGATGGTGTCATAGGAGTCTTGGCTCATCCTTCACAGAGCTCGTCAGAGCAAACAGAATACCCCTGGGTTTCCCTTTCTTCTGTCTGCATCCCTGCTGTGTTATGTACTCTGCGCTCCAGGGAATCTGCTCCCTGCTGGCTAGGATTAGCACCAGTAGCATTTCTATGGGGAGCAGCTGGCAGTCCACCCAGACCTGCCATAGGCCAGGGACAGTAGACTGTTTGAGGGCAGCTTTACTTTGCTCCTGGATGCTGCACGGAGTCCCTTCACCACAGCACAGTGCACGCAGTCCCCCCAAGCACTGCTTTCACTGGCATTCTGGAAAAGGAATTGCCCAACAATATTTTTGCCAACAGAAGGAGCTCAGATTGTTCCATGAGTGCAAGAAATAGAATAAGAAATTATAACTTCGTTGTTTTGGGGGAAAAAAAATCAAGTTAAAACAAAATGCTACCCCTTGGAATATACTGAAGTATATGCACACTGACATTTTCATGAAAGTGAAGTGTATTTTGTGGGGTGCTTTTTAAAAAATTTTTTTTCATCAGCTATTAAAAGTGAGACCAACCAGACTATTCCTCTTGCCTTCTGCATGGAAGTTCCTCTATGAATAGGACATCTATCAAAATTATGGTTCCTATAGGATATTAGCAATAATGTGTGTTTCTATAGAGCCAAAGTTCCACAGATTACTCTTGTTATGGCAATACTCCAGCTTTCCCATCATATTCAGCAAGTCTATCTTGGACAGACAGGTTGGGTTATTTTTAAATGTTGGCTTTGAGAACTAACATTCCCAGTTTAACTGTAACCTCCCGTATGGCAGAAAGCTCCTTTTGTGGTTGAAATAAAAGAACTGTAGTGTGCTAGATAGAGCCGAGTTACCACTCTATAGCAAAAGTGTTTACAACTCAAACATCCAAGTAATAAGGTAAAAATTAATGTATTTATTGAATTGAAGATCTAGTGTAAAAACAGTCATTTCGCAGTATCATGTAAATTTGTAAGACAATGAAATGCACAAGAAAGCCTTCACTTAGTGTATCTTCTTTCAGTAGCACATCTC
This sequence comes from Lepidochelys kempii, assembly GCF_965140285.1. Classification (NCBI taxonomy): domain Eukaryota; kingdom Metazoa; phylum Chordata; order Testudines; family Cheloniidae; genus Lepidochelys; species Lepidochelys kempii. The sequence continues at coordinate 53,233,113 of NC_136388.1, read as the reverse complement.
TTCCCCTTAAGAATTTTGCTACTATGCTAGAGATACACAGGAACCCTGGTTTAAAGAGTCTTAAACTACTGCAGAGTCCTATTGTGAAAGCATAAGGTGCTTCCTTTCTCTATCCCATGACTATTCAGATTCTTCTCGGAGTAACCCTGATAAATGTTTTTGGTGAAAAACAATAATTCAGAAACCAACAGTTACTGCTGATATGTTAATGAACTGTGGACATAAAAAGTCAATCGCTTCCCTCAACCCATTTCTCTGGAAGGTATCACCTAACAGTGTCTGTAATAAATTTGAATTCCGTACAGCAGTTGCTCCCTTTGTAACCATTACAGATTTTTGCTAGTTTTGATCTTGTAGTATTGCATTAGCTCTTCCAAAGATACCTGAATGTTGCTCCATATTTGTTGGATTAATAGATTTGGTGGAGGGAGCTAATGGGCACACAAAATGATGTGGGTTTTGGACATGTTGAAATTTTGTTGTTTTGTGCATGATGATGAAAAGAATGGGAGAATGGTTTACTGGGTATCTACTTTGTATTTCAGGATGTTTGAGTAGAAATTGTGATTGGCATTCTCTTGCACCATGACACGCACCTCTGTGCAGCTGGAAGTATTACAGGTTCCCTCCCAGTAACCATCTTTACTCAAGGTCAGAGGAGAAGTGTTTTCAGCCTCAACAAAGGCCTTTGCTATACTATGCATCTTGAGCTTAAACTGAACATTGCGATTGGCTGGCAGTAGCCCAGCAAGTGGCTCCAGTATTTCATAGCCTTCTGCCCAGTTGCTATAATTCTGCGGAAAAACTGGCCACTTCACTTCGGTGTTTGGGCAAGAGATGAGGTAGTTGAAGATGTAATTGTAGTTGCCTGGATCTGACTTCTTCTTGGTATAGATTTGAAGAACAAACTTTCCTGCGTGGGGGAGATGGATCTTAAACTCAATTTGGTTTCCTCGATGGATTTGCATGATGTGCCGCCTTCTCATATCCTCGGTCAAGCTAGTGTTATCCCACTGCAGTGAGGGTAGGACACTTATATCTTTACCCAGTGTGAAAGTGATGGAACACCGCCCATCATTGGTGTGAATTATGGGGTCAGGGTGTGATGGCCTCAGGAATCCTTTCCGCTCTGTGAACCAACTAGGTCCAACAGGTTGATATAGGTCCTTTGGAAAATGCATGCTCTTGTCCACAGAGTTGCACTCTATGATGCATTCTAACACACAGTTGTAGAGATCCTCTGAGCCTTTGCAGGGCTTGGCAAAGACCTGTAGTTTGTGATTCCCAGTCTTCTGGGGATAAATCTCCAGCCTCATCCCATTCTTTTTTAATGTCATTAAACCATGTTCCTTAGTTCCCTGCAGGCTAAATGTAAATAATAGTGGAGTACGACTCTCAATAGAAATAGTTGCTTTTCCGTTTACTGTGAAATACAAAGAAAAGAAATTGTTCAGGAGTTTCCTCCAGTCTGTTTATATAAAACCCCTGCACAGTATAACCTGAAGGACTGAATCAGTGAAATGAAAGGGCTGCAGTTGGCTGGATCTAACTTGTCAACCACTAGCCAAATCAGTGTGTCCCCCTTCCCTCCCCCCAAGGAACAAGATGGGGTTGTTGTTTTGGGACACTTGTTTATCCGATTTTATATTAAGTGAGATGAAGCTGGTCAGTGCTCATGGATCCTTTGGAAGATGGAAGCCTGTGTGAACTCTGGTATTACAACTCAAGCTGCCCACCCTTTTAGGGACACCGGAACTGCCAGGCTGGATCAGACCCAAAATCTAGTCCAGTATACAACAGTGGCCAGCACCAGCTGCTCTAGAGGAAGGTGAGAGAGCCCCGCCATAGGAAGAGATGGGAAAATCTGCTCTCTGTGTTATCCTCATCCTGATCTGTAGTACCTCAAGATTGATTTAAGGCCTGAAGCATGAGGGTTAGTATTCATTATGACAACTCTGGATATTTTTATCTTTCATATAACTATCCACTCCCCTTTTTAATCTTGCTAAGTGCTTGGCCTCTTGGTTGAAGCCCCTGAACAGCTTGAGACAGTTCTACTTTTGCAACCCTACAATAAGGCCAAGATTTAAAAAAAAAAGGGGGGGTACCCTAAAATTCAACTCCTAAATTAACAGCTAGCACCTAAATAAATGACTGATGCCAAAGGGACCTGCTGGTGCCCAGTCCTGAAAATCAGGGTGCTTATTTAGACATTTATAGTAAATAAGGATTTAGGAGTGGAACTGTAGACACCCATTTTTTAAAAACTCTTGCCCTTATTTTCTAGCTGGAGTTACAGCTAAGTGATGAAAGAGTTAACTGGAGCAATTAATGTACCTAGTGGCACCTGGAGGGTGAGCGAAGCCCAAGTGAAGATGAAGCCCATTGTGGGGAGGGCTGCATGATGAGAATAGAGGGAGGAAGCCATCTGAGAAAGAAGGTGCAGGGAGAGGGGAAGAATTATATAGTCCCTTTCTGGTGGCTACGGAATGGAGGAAAGGCCCAGAAAGAGCCAGATGTACAGAGAGCCAGGTGAGGGAAAGGGACTGAAGGAAGGCCACAGTAGGAAGAAGTCCAGGGAGGCAGCAAGGAATCTGAAGGAGCAGATCTGTTGAATTTGGAGCTGGGCTTCCAGAGAGAGCCTGGAAGGTGTTGCTCCACACATGCAGAGCCCGGGGAAGGGCTGATGAGTCTAAGAATGAGCTTAGGTAGGGACAAAGAGCTATGTTCAATTAAGTTGAGTTTATTGTACTCTGTTCTGGAAGGGATGGGACTCTGTGACCTGGCTGGAGGGTTGAGTCCCAAGAAGAGGCAGACCATTGCAGAGCCAGAGAGGCTGGGGATGCTGAAGGAGGAGGGCCTGCTACACCACACTATGAGAGGGTGTGCCAGTGATGAGTCCACTCTATGAAAAGCTGCTAATATTGGGCTACTTAAACTAGCCCCTATGGAATTTGCAATAACATTTCTGATTTCACACGGTTGGGATTGAAACCGCAAGCAGATGATATTCATTGGGTATTTCTGTAGTCCCCTTAGCCTCATGTAACTATGGTTTACCCCAAACAGCCAAAAATTGGGCCCGCTGGGGAAGAGAGCCTCTCATGCTACCTATTTGTCAGCAGTGAGTGGGGAATGTAACTCATCCAGATCTGTACAAGACACGAGTGCTCTGTAATGTCTCCTGTTGGGTGACGTTCTGTTTGGTGACGTTACCTGTTTGGATGATGGACGTGCCTGGATGTGCAGCCAGCATGCCCAGCTTGTAAAAGTGAGCCTTGTATGACATGTTGCTCTCAAACTCTTTCAGTGTCAGAGCTGGCTTCAGGAGCTGCCAGTTGCTGTTTTCTGGGAAGTGATTATTAATAAATAGGGCCGGGTGCGTAAGAAAATAAAACTCATTATATCTGGAACAAGAGGGAAGAGGTTAGCAAAAAATGGAAAGTATTTAATAACTTGTAACAACTTTCAGCCATGCATCTCAAAAATTAAATGTAACACTATTCTAGAAGTGAAAGCAGTGTGTGGATTGTTGGCAATATGCCCAGCTGCTATTGTCTCATTAAATAGACTGCTGCCACGTGAATAGTGGGGGAGAGGAGAAGGGCCCACTCCTACATTGCCTGTGTAACCCAAAACTCCCAACCAAATCCCATTTTCAGTCCACAAGGCAGTGTTTCTTTATTCAACCCCCTCATCCACAAACCACCACATTAAGGCTTATCTCTTGCAGATATATATGCACATGTTTATCTTTAAGCACAAGTGGCCCCCAGTTGACTTCAGGGGGAAAGTTTTTATACATCAAGTTAAGCATGTGCATGAGCATTTTCAGGATTGGAGGCTTAATTTCCAGATGCTCGTATAACATGCTCCAAGGCCCCTTTTTACATATATGAAAATGCAAACTCATCTGGGATATCAGGCTACAGGATTCAGAAGCAGACTCAAACCATTCAATCAAAATACAAGATCTGAGAATGATGCCCCTTCTATAATTGCATTTGGGGTGAACCTTACACCAGTTTTAAAACTAATGGCAAAGTGCTCTTAGGAGTATGTGGTCTGAATTTTTTTTTTTCCCAGGAGCAGCTGTAAGTGTTCAGCACCTCTGAAAATCAGACTGATAGTTTGAAAAAGAAATAGTGTCAATTTTTTTAAAAAGCCCCCAATATTTCATTTGCTTTCTCCTTCTGCCACTAGGCAATTGTATTGGAATTGCCTGTTTAATTAAAAAATAGAGGATTTAGGAATTTGAGACAATTGAGTGATTTAATATACAGGGCACACCTTAAAGCTTTCCCATTAGGCTTACACTACTACAAAACCTAGTTTTACAGTATGTTTTTTGGCCATTCATTTAAGTATATGAAATAACTAAAGACCCAACCACATGTATATACTTCAATTTTAATCCAGAATAAAAGCAGAATTTTGAACATTTTTGAAAGGCCAAATACTTTAATGTAAGTATCTGGGGAATATATTAGCAGGTGTTGGGAATGGCTCACTGCTCATGTTACCCCATCTTTTTAAAAGGTAGTCAAGATCTGCTCCATGTAAGGACAATAGAGAGCGAGGATTATCTTCAGTTCCAAGTATAATCCCGCGGTGAGTTGTTGAATTCTGGAGCTTTATTTGTTCAAAGGCCCAATTGTAGGTGCTTTTGAAAATTTTACCCCTGCAGCCTCCGTCCTGCTGGCAAAAGTGACAGGCCCATATCTTCAAGCACCTTTAACTCCCATTGATTTCAGCTCCTCAATACTTTTTGAGGATTTGGCCCTTAGAAGTCTTAGGTCCCACTGACTGTCATTGAGATTTAGGCTCCTAACTGGCTAAATTATTTTGGAAAATGAGAGTGAGGCTCCTAAATTACTTAGGGGCTTTGGGAAATGTTACCTTAGGTGTCTTCGTCATAAGTTAAAAATACAGATAACAAAAGGACTGAACCACAAGCAGCTGCTTCTCCCCCCAAAACCAGAAAATACTAAACTAAAGCTGAATCCAGACACTACCCCCTTGCTACACACATTGGCCCTCTTTGTGCCCCATGTTGACCTAGCTCTGGGTGTTAAAATAATAAATGGTACCATACTGAAAGGTGAACTTGCTGCATGAATCATCAACTGAGCCACTTCCCCAGGTGCTGTCCAGCAGATGCCACCTTCCATCAAGGTAAACTGTATTCCAGGCATGGTTACAACCCTCTGTAAAGGACTGTCCGGGTCTGTAACTGTACCCTTTAGAGTATCCTGATAACGTCATGCACTGTACACCTGCAACGCTGAGGGAAGGAGGGTATTACAAAGCAGCATCTTATTCATCGGGGCCTTTTCATTTTTATACAGTTGAAATCATGGAGCTGCACAGGGGTGACCATGAAAATTAGTGTTTCCATCAGCATTATAACCCAGAATCCTGTAGTCACCTAGTTCTTTCTTCTGATTGTTAGCCCATATGCCCTTATTGCTCACAGATGAAATACTGATTTCATGTGCAGTGTCTATCTTCTTGGGCTCAACTGAACTGCGGTTATAATCCTACCATCCCAGGTTGGACAGCGTTCCCTCAGATATCTCCATGTAGGAGATACATTCTGTTTCTTCCAGTCATGAAACATGCATTCTGGTTGAGCCCTGCATGGCTAGTGGACTTAAGCAGAGATTGTCTTTACTGGGCTGTGACGGATAAAGCCTCCCAGCAGGAGTCTGAGTACCATCATTGATCCAACTGTGTTACAGTCTGACGCCTTTCTGATATAGAGTAAGATCGATCTCTGACCATACCTTTTCCTGAGGGCTTGGGCAGTGTATTCTATTTTAGTAGAGGGTATCTTTTTTTCCATTCCTTGTATGATTCCTCTCTCTAGTTCAGTGTTACATCCACTATGACAACCGAGCATGCTTAATTTCCTCCATCTTGTTACTCATTAGAGTCACTTCCAACGTTACCCAAAATTAGAGACAGCCATTAATTTTCAAGATGGTGGCTATCGGTCTCTTGACTGATTATCATCTTGAAAATTGATGGCTATCAGTCTCTGAAATAAGTGATCCCAGATTTTTAATGTTGCAGTAAGGCATCCTAGATTTTTCCTAAATGGAGGGAAATTGGTTTTAAAAAAACAAAACAAAACAGTTTGAGTTTTTCTCTGAGAATGCATTAAGGAGGTGGTGGGGGAAAGATCAGTTCATATTATTTTTATACAGAATGAGACAGAACCCATCCACTGGAATAGACATTGTTATGCAAATAAAATTAAAATAGATTTTTGTATGAATCAGTGTCTGTGCCATGGGAGATCAAACAGGATCTAAACACATTGGAATCCTGTGAATGGTTTGTCCAAATTTGCTTCATTTAAGCAGAAGATTGTCCTCTGAATAGGTTGGAACTGAAATTTTTCTGCTTTATTGAAAAATCTTGTATTAAATGGAGCAGATCCTTAAAGCAATAAATTATTTGTATTTTAGAAACAAGATTATCTGTGGAATGTGAATTTAACTCGGTGAGATGCAAAGGGATTCATATGGCAGAAAGAAGGAGAGCTACACAATGACGGATGGATATTTGGATAGTAGCAGGTGATGTAAAGAAATTTAAGGTGGACAACTGACGCACCGGCTGTGAGTTCACAGTGTGCTGCTGCTCCACAAAAAAGTAGAGGCATTCTTTGATCTATAAAGAAATCTCCTGTAACATTAGGGTGGTAATAAGGCAGTTTTACACATCGGTCTAGTAAAACCTTAATTTGGATTGTTATGTATTATTTGTGTTGTGGTTGTGCATAGGAGCCCCACTCATGGACCCCAGGATGCTATCGACTTCAGTAGGCTTTGTATCAGGCCCTAAGAGGAAGATACTGTTTTAGGGAAGGATCAGAGACTGCAGTGGTACTAAAAATGGAGTGTGATGAATTGAGAGCCAGTGAAGGAGCTCAAATTAGGTAGTCTGAGGAGAAAGGAGAGATGAGGTGTGACATGCTACCACTATATAAACACATTAAAGGGCAGAGACTTCTTTATATTATCTGTGAAATAGGGTGATCAAGATTAAAGGCCTTCAAAGAAAAAAACGAAGATAAAATTCAGGGTACACATGAGTAAACATTTCTTAAACATGTGCTTAAGCCTGGCATGGGATAGACCATAAAATAGAGATAATGAGGGATGGCCTGTCAGTGGAAGTATTAATCAACAGGCTGATCAAGACTAGAGGGAGAATTATATCAGAAACCTTATTGATGGTGCAGAAGGCCAAACAAAGTGACCTACAATGTCTTTGCCAATCTTTGATCACCTGTGAGCCAAATTCTGCTCTGTTTCACGTCAGTAAATCTGGAGTAGCTCTGTTGATGTGAATGGAGATAGCTTGGATTTACACCAGTGTAACTGAGATCAGGAGCTGGCCCATTGACTTGAAGGAAGATTGAAGATAGGAATTGCCAAGTAGTCTAGGTGAGTTGGGTATCTAATTCCTGTAAGCTCTCTGAAAATCCCAGCATTTAACATATCTAAACAGAATGCCAAGGGTCATATTCTGCCCAAAATTACCACCCCTGCAATCCCATTTAGGATGAAATTAGTAAAACTATCCCAAGGGTGAGAGAAACTAGAATTTATTTGCGATTCCCAAGGGAAGTGGTAGATGCACTACTGCTAGAGTCCTTTAACAATGGACTTGGCGAAGTGCTGGCTGAATATAAAATATAGGAACAACCCTGTACTAGCAGGAAGATGAACTAAACAGGGTTTCTTACATTTGTCATCTAAATGCTATACAAATAAAGTAAATTGTTCAGAGTAATAGGGAGAAGTGTGAGGAACTCAAGAAATACCCAACAAAGCTAGAAGACTGGACCACATGATGGTGGATGATGACATTAAGTGCAATGTAACGTGGATTGGAAGAAATGATTAAGCTGATTGCATGTGGTGATGCTATCATTGTAAGTTCAGTGAAAAATCTGCTCAATGCACAGAGATAATTAAAAGCAATAAAAGATGCTGGCCTTTGTTAAAAAGAAGATAAAGAACATGCGGACTAATATGGAGAATGTTACACTGCCTTTATGTATCTGAATGGCACATCCTTCCCTTCAATTCTGGGCTCAGTTTCGGTGAACTCATCATAAAAAAAAGAGGGTGGGTGGGTCAGAGGGGAGAGAAATGTTCCAGAGAAGGACAACAGCAATGGTACATGGCACTTAGGGGGAAGGGGATTCCATATTAGAGACTAAAATGATAGGACAATTGACTATGGAAAAGGTAGAAAGCAACAGGAGAAGGCCAGTTGGGTGCCTGCATGTACTCAAACCCATAATGCCTGCATGAGGGCACTCTATGATCAAGTCTACACTGGAGACTCCAGTCAGTTCGGCTGAAAATTTATTGTATTGAAACCTGGGAAGTGCAAATGCTTGTGTATATTAATACTAGCCATGTTGAGTCAGGTCCCATGTCCATGCTAAGGCTGTCCTAAGCTGATTTATCTCACCATCACAAACAATGGGGTCACAAAAAGAAAAGGAGTACTTGTGGCACCTTAGAGACTAACCAATTTATTTGAGCATAAGCTTTCGGGAGCTACAGCTCACTTCATCGGATGCATTTGATGAAGTGAGCTGTAGCTCCCGAAAGCTTATGCTCAAATAAATTGGTTAGTCTCTAAGGTGCCACAAGTACTCCTTTTCTTTTTGTGAATACAGACTAACACGGCTGCTACTCTGAAACCTGTCAATGGGGTTACAGTGGTCCCAGAAAACAAGCCATTGCATTTTGCTGACTGCCACCTGATAAGCCAATTTTGGATAATTTAATATTGCTCAAGTATTTGTAAAAACTCATGTTTACATTCATTTCCAAAAATGTTTGATTTCGGTGCTGACCTCCCAATACCAACCTCCTAAAAATGCCCTGGTCTTCATTAATGGCCTTCCCTTGCTACGGGACTCTCATCTGGTCAGTCATAGGAGGTTTGCCAGCTGAAGAGAGATCCACCCATCATTTGTGCCTTGAACCCTTGTCCACACTGGCACTGAAGCGACTGAGGATCAATCAGTGACATGAATGGGAATTGTGTGGTGCTCAGTTCATTCATTACGGTTGCTTCAATATGGATTTAAGAGACTAATTTTAGGTCCTCATTTTTGAAAAATGTGGCCCTTGAAACATCCAAAACCAGGAGTTCTGCTCTTTCCCTACTGCCTTCATAGTTAAAGACTACCTGAATTGTGTACAAGGAGAGTAAGATGAGGAAATTAGGTCCTCTTTCTAGAATGGAATGTCTTTGTCTGGCAACAGAAACAGAGGAAATGTATTATGGGTTGAGTTAATCCTTGTAGGTTGGGCATGGCCTCTGTCTTGCATTCAGGATAAATGTAAAGAAACCATTACGATTAGGTGGCTGAAACAATAGCAGTAGCATCCAAAACACAGACACATGCAAAAGCTGAATAGAAGCTGAATCATGTGGCCCAACAGGTTTCAAATATAGGGGCTAGGCCTTTGATTGGTGGAGCTGGTTTTACTCCTGGGGGAATTCTGCGCCAAAAAACTAAAAATTCTGCAATAAAAATTAAATTAAAAATTCTGCGCACAATATTTTAAAATTCTGCATATTTTATTTGTCAAAATAACACAATATAATCACACCAGTTTCAATTATTTTTGGTCATTTATTTCAAAATATCTATCAGCAAATATGTCTGTAACAATACAGACAACAAAAAAGATTCGGGAAATGTTTTTTTGACAAATAGATTCTTTACTAGGCATATTAATACAGAACGGTGAGTGATAATTCATTTAAACTACAATATGCAGCTGTATTTCCCGCACCCCTGAGAAGCAGAGCAAGGGCTTGGGGGAGTCAGGGGTAATGAAGGAGCTGAGGGAGAGGGAAGTAAATTGCTGGGAATGAGCCTGGGTGTGAACTTTGCGGTTTGTTGGTTATGGGTGGGAAAAGTATGGAACAGGTTTTTTTCAGGGGCGGGAAGGGATGGTTAGGGAGCTTCCCCCATGCAGACCCTGGCTGACCCCTAGCCTCGCCCATTCAGTCAGGCATATCTTCCCCATCCACATGTGTCCCTCCACCCCCACTAAGACACCCACTCCCCCCATCCCCATTTGGCCCTGTACCCCTCCCCCTGTCCCTATGTGTCCCTGTACCCCTTCCTCCTGTCTCCATGTGTCTCTGAGCCCCCACCAGCCACTCTCGTGTCCCTATGTAGCTCTGCATCCATCACCATGTGGCCCTGCGCCTCTCTTCCCCCCCCCATGGCCTTGCGCCTCAACTCCCATTCATCCCCTGCCCCAGTCTGTCTTCTCCCACTAGCCCTTATGAGCCCCTGTCTGACCTCCACCCTCCAGCAGCCCCATACTGTCTGTCTCCCCATAGCCCCTGACCTGGCCTGACACGGGCTGCAAAGACGGCAGGCTCTTTCTCTTCCCTGGCTGGCCGGGTGGGGCTGCTTTGTTCTATCGCCACCTGGTGGGCAAAGGGCGGAACTGCAGCAACATTTTGGCAGAAGCTTTTTTTCTGTGCAAAAAATTTAAAATATATGTGGCTCACTAATTATGCGCACATGCAGTAGCGCAGAATTCCCCCAAGAGTATGGTTTTGCGTGTGTGTGTGTGTGTGTGTGTCTGAGAGAGGGCACAAGCTGAAGCAGGGAGAGAAAGCCAAGCAGACAGTAACAGAAGGCTGATAATGTGACCTTGAGACTAAGAAAGCTAAGAGAAAAAGCTTTTAGGCTTGGAACAGCCAGCAAAGAAACTGGTTTTGTTTTATTTATTTTTTCTTTCCCTCAGCTGTGTTCAAGGAAATGGGACCTCGTACATTCTTTGTAAATAAACAAAATTGCATCAAAAAATACCTATTACCAATTTCTCCTAACTGGAACAATCTATAAAACACCAAATTTTTGGCTAGCCACGTGAGTGAAAGGAGGTAACAATTGTCTGTCAGGAGGAGAGTGTACTGGGCCAATATCTGGTTGGTATTTGATAAAGACAAAACAGACTGGATGCCTGGGGGTTTTGTAAAATCACAGAATGAGGAATCTGTGTGGAAATGTTTCAGTAGTGAGTAGATGAGTGGAGAGTGTGAATAATACAAATACCCTTGGGAATATTAATTATTAATAAACAAAAGGGTTTGTTTCTCAGTACATTTTTCTAATTACATTTGGAAAATCTAGCAATAACTGTTACATAAAATGCAATTATAAAATCATAGTTGATTATCAATTCGTAATTTTAATATTTTCTTTTAAAAAGCAGAATAGATACCCGGAACACTGAGTTGTTGGCTACAGGCATTCTCCACATAAGCATCTTACAGAATATTTTTAAAATGTCAGTTTCCCTCACAGTAAACTTCAGTTACTAATGGGAATATGCTTCCGGTGGCTCTTGGGTGGGGAGAGAAGTCAGTAATTACTGATATGTGCCAATTAAAATCTGATTTTCCCAGGCTTATATAAAATGGGAGTCAGTGTGTCAAGAAGTTGATGGAAGGGGCTCCATTTGGAAAGGGACCTTGGTAGCCCAGGTTTCTGCTAAGTGCAAAATTAATTTCTTATCACCATCATTAGTTCATGAAACCAAACTATTACAAACATTTGGGGCATCAGCAGTGATTCCCAGGGTTTACTTTATACAAGAGCTGTATCCTTTCTCTACTGGGGATGGAGAAGTGCACTGGAGAAGCAATTTGTGCTTCATTCATACTAAAGGAATTTATAGTTTCTGCAATGAAATGAGCCTCCTTTTACATGAGCTGGATATATAATTGGTTGTCAAGCCCTATTCTAAATCCTTTGAGAGCCAAACCCTGCTCACTCATTGAAGTCAACAGGGCTACTGGCATGCGGAAGGTGAACAGATGTGGTCATGAAATTACAACACATCTGCAAAATGGGGTAATGATACTGACCTCCTTTGTAAAGTGCTTCGAGATCTACTGATGAAAAGCATTATATAAGAGCTGGGTATTATTATTCTGGTTTAGGTGTGGGGCGTTTTGCAGAGAATATTGGAAAAGCTTAAGCCTGGGCTTCAATGACTACCTCTTGCATGTGAGTTGGTTGCAGATAATGTTCTTCAGTATTTCAGCCTTGCCATTCTTTTAACCTTCAGATACACAGCTACTCCAAGAAAAAAAACCACAGCCTCTTCTAACTAAATTATCTCCATGTATTCATCTGCCATTATGTTAATGCAATGCGAAGCTCAGCAGATGGCACAAAGTAAATTATGGTGGGGGGTGGGGGGTAGGGAAATCAAAATTGACCTTTTGAGGACTTGCTGTTGTTCCACAGCATAGTCTGAAAGAGAAAGTTTCAAGTCCTGTTTAAAGTCATTTTAGGTGATGTAAAGGGAGATAGAGTAGGCACAGAGATGACAGTATTAACTCTCCCGGGGGTTGAACGTTTGTGATCTTATTTACCTGCACATTTGTTGAAAGAGCCCAGCGTACCCTGCACAAACGCTCTTCCCAGTGCGAAGGACGTCCTTTGGCTCACAAGACCTCTGGGCTTTGTTATGGAAGCCCACAACATCGTATTCTAGAGAAATGAAGACAAAATAAAGGTCCTCCAAAAGCCTGGGGCAAAGGGATTGACGAGCAATAGAAAATGTTTGGATCATTTTCATCTCCAAGAAGCACAAACAAAGAGAAATGATCTGTATTAGGAGCTGTACGAAGATGTTTCCTCTGTAAATGTCTGCTTTGGGTTCTCTCTGCATGCATCTCCTAAGGAACTAAGTTGCAAACCTAGGCTCTGATTCTTCAGTCAGATCCAAATGGGCAGACACTTATTTCTGTGCAGAGCCAGTGTGTCTCCTTAAGGATCCATCCCCAATTGCAGGATCATGGCAGTAAAGGGTAAAATGTAAAGTCCTCAATATCAGAGAAAAATCCTTGAAAGTATCTAATCAATGAAAAACATGGAACAGTTTGTTGTGAGTGCATCACACATCAATGTGGGTAGAACTGGGTAATTGTCACCTTTCCATGGCACCAAAACTATTAATGAATTTGGGTCAAATTTGGCAAATTTTTGCCCTCCCAAAATAATTTTTTTAAAAAGTCAAAATAGTTCATTTGAATCATTTTGAAACAAATGTGTTGAAAGATGTTTTGTTTAGAAGTTTATATATAATTTAAAAAACACTCAAAAGAAATGAAACACTGAAACCAATTAGTTAGGGATCAAAAAACAAAAAATAAACTAATCCCTCCCCCCAACATTTTTTAAATTATTTTGTTTCATTTGGTTTTTTTTCCCTTTTGTTTTTTTGTTTTCTTTTCAGCCTGAAAAATGTTAGTTTTGGTTCAAAATGAACCATTTTTTTTCGTTTTGCTTCAGTCACCCAACTGTAAAATCAATGATTCGCTCAGAGCTAAATGTGGGCGGGGACTTTATAGTTTGAGCTGCAGGAAATATTATTTTCAAAATAAATACAAAAAATGAAACAAACCAGGGTTTATTCCAGGCAGAGCTAGAGAAAGTGGCCCAGGAAAGTTAATTTGAATACCTAGTAACCTTGACTATGGCCATAAGTCTTTATAAAATATGAACATATTTTTCTGACAAAGGGTTAAGGGTGCCATCAGCACTCATGTAACATTCCTCCTTCCTTGAATGTTGTTCAGGAGAAGAGAGCCTGTGAGTCCTGCACAGAGTGATGAAATGCTGCAACTTGACTTTCATCTGAAAGACTCCATTAATATAATTGCCTTTAAGTCTGCTCCTGAGGGCATGAGAGAAGGGAAGCTCTAGAGTAGTGATTTCCAAAGGCCCCTTAGTGATCTGCGGAGCACTGGCTGTTGGGATACATAGAGAAAGATGGTCACATGGTGCTGGCTCCTTGTTTCCAGCTGCTGAAGTGCATGAGATGACACAGCTAAAAATACATGCAGTGCTTTTTTCTAGAGGGATGATACACATGGATGGGAGGCGAGATGTTCAGGAGACGTTCTCTTTTTTAAAATGTGGCCCAGACCATGACACAGTTTGTAACAGCTGCTCTAAAGATCTCCTTTAGAGGAATGAAATGTGCCAATCCAAAGGTCATCTACTAGCCAGAACTTAAATTCCTGGTTCCAAATTGTAATCCATTGTTTGCAAAGGGGAAGTCAGAGTGTCTGCCCTCCTGCATGCCCATCACCAGGGAGGATGGAAAGGGAACTGGAACAAAGAGCTGTGAAACAGGGTGGTGGGAATAGCACATAACAGTGCATCAGAGATATCCTAAGAATGTGAATGGGAATAAATGGATTCCCAGGTATTATAAATCAAGCAAGTTGTTCTGATGGGATCTTCAGTTATAAGAGCATTTTTTAGTTTTGTCCTACAATGAACCTCAGAACAGAGAGATTAATGCAAAACCTTATAATCCTTCTCTTCCCAGCGGCCTCCTTGTTATACAGAAGAATCCTCATCTTTTACTAAATTATGGTATTTGTTCAACATGTGATATGTTTTCATACACTTTTAGGAGGATAGACTTTATGATCAAATACAACTATTCCATCTCCATACTGTATGTTTTTAATTGGCATAGGTATGTATAAACATAAACGTCAATTAAATAGGTGCCTGAATTATTAGAGGCCCACTGGAATGCGTTGTGGTAGCATGACTCAGTTTCTCTGTTACATTGCTTATTTTAAGCATTTCATGAATAAATAACAGGCATGTCATCTAAGAGTGAATATAATGGGGGTGTATGAACCCCACACTGATTCACTGGGGTCTCTAGGAGACTGAGCCCAATTAGGCAACAGGGTGGCAGCATAATTGGTGATCAAATGCACCTGGGAAGGAGCACAGGGCAGTGGGGAAAAGGCCAGGGATGAGACCCTGGAGAGGTAGCTGGGAGTTTTATCTTTTGGACCAAAGGCAGCAAGAAGTCTGGGAGGCCTTGAGCCAGAACCAGAGGGTTCTGAGCCAGGAAAAAGCCTGGGATGATGGGGACATGGAAGCCTGGGGCCAGAGCTAGGTTGTCCTGAGCTGGGGGAAGCCCGAGGCAGTTGAAGCCCCAGAGGCAGTACTGGTAAAACCTAAAGCCACTTGGATTGAAGTTTGAGAGGCTGCAGAGAGAGATGAAAAAGAACCCTGTAGTGCCTCTCTAGATAATAGATGGCAGAGGAGCTGGCCCTGTAAGGGCTTGTCTACACTTACATTTTATAGTCTTCTAACTTGCTGTCTCAGGGGTGTGAAAAATCACCCCCCTGAGCGCAGCAAGTCAGAGCGTTTAAAGCGCTAGTGTAGACAAGCTCCAAGCACTAGGGAGCTGCGCTCGGAGGTGGATTACCAGAGGTGGATTACCAGGAGCGCTGGGAGACCTCTCTCCCAGACCTCGCACGCAACCACACTCGCACTTCAAAGTGCTGCCATGGGAGCGCTGCCTTGACAGCACTTTGAAGTTTCCAGTGTAGCCATGCCCTAAAACTTCACAAACTAGGGGGGCCTCCCCCTCTCTATTTTAAATGTCTTGATTTGTAAGCCAATCTCATGTCTTTCTAGGGTTTGACTCATAATTTTTGAACAAGTGGGGTTGGCAGCTCCATTATTTATCATGGTGGTGGTTGACTGCACAAATCTACAATGTATATTTTAAAATGTAATTCAGGTGGAGTTGAGGAAAATGTTTTTCCTTGTTTTAAGGCATGTTCAGTCCAGTCGAACCTCAGAGTTACGAACACCTTGGGAATGAAGGTTGTTCATAACGCCGAACAAAATGTTATGGTGGTGGTTTTAAAAATTTACAACTGAACATTGATTTAATACAGCTTTGAAACTTTACTATATAGAAGAAAAATGCTGCTTTCCCTTTAATTTTTTTTTAGTAGTTTAATACAATACTGTATTTGCTCGTGTGTGTGTGTTTGTGTCCTGCTACCTAATTGTGTACTTCCAGTTCAAAATGAGGTGTGTGGTTGACTGGTCAGCTTATAACTCTGGTGTTTGTAACTCTGAGGTTCCACTGTATTGGGCAGTTTTTTTGTACCAGTGGTAAATCTACTTTGCACCTCTGAGGACTGGGAAACTCCCGCTCTGGGAACGTTCACTTCTTGGCATGGGTAGCTGCAGCTCATTTGTTGCCAGAAACAGACTTTTACTGGAAATTCTGTGTTCCAGTATGAACAGGCTTCACGCTGAGGTTTTTAGTTACATGCTTTCGGTAGAAGAATACATTCGGTCTATAAGTCTGGGTGAGAGAGAGGGAGTTAAACATGCCCTTCTCTTGGGCCCTGATCCTGCATATGCGTAATCTTGCAGGCAACTAGTGCCACTGACTTCAATGAAGTTGTGCAGGTAAGGATCGTTTGTGTGCTTTGCAGGGTCAGAGATGGTTTGCAGACTCAGGACTTAGCTTCCTGGCAAATTAAACACTTAAAGAATCACACGCATGTTATAGAAAGTAGCTGAAAAAGAATATTTATCACACCTTGCTGAGCATGCATGCTCTCTTCTGCATGTCTCTACCCACTTGTGCATATGAAAAAACAGAGGAGCCCATTGCTTGTAAATGGCAGTCATCTGCCTTATTTGTTCAAGGCCAGAGTCTGCCCAGCCCATACCTGGTGGTGCAGTGTGTAAAGAGCTTCCAGCCCCACACAAACCCACTTGTGTGGTCCACGTAAAGGTCAGGCAGAACTGCAGCCCCTAGTAGGGTGGGGCAGGCACAGTGTGAGATCATGGCTTTTCTCTCTCCCTTTTCCCCCTGCCCCTCAAAATAAATGTGTGTGAGCTAGCAGAGCTGGCTGGCAACAGGGGAGAGGCTACATGTCACAATCATGGTCTTATTGATGTTACAACCTAGCATTTTTGACGCTGCAGTCACTGGCATGGTGGGGACTTGTGCTGTGGCATGTCTGAACAAATCAGGTGGAAACTCAGGCTTGTCACATAGGAGGAAATCATTGACACACCACCCTGGTGGAAACTGGCAGGGATGGGAGAGGAAGTACAGACGTATAGATAGCAAGATAACCTCTCAATAAAGTTCTGGATACTGACAGCAGACTTTATTTATCCAGAATGAATTGTGGGCTCCCCTTCTCCTCCCCTGCCCCATGTGCCCCCTACAAACCTACTCACAACATGCAATCACAATATAATGAGAGTGACAGCAGCAGCATTGTCTGCCAAATGCTGTGGGAGTCCAGGACCTCGGCCTACCTATGTGATGGCATATCCACATCCAAACAGCTCTGACCTTCTCCAGATCAGTCCGGGCTTCTCGGAGCAGGGCTTTCACCAGTTCCTCTATGCTGTTCTTAACACTCACCTGTTTTTGTACAGAGTAAGATTAGAGGGTTCAAGTGAGAAAATACTAAAGGGTTTCTACCTTCCTGTTGAAGTAATAGGGGCCCCTCTATGACATTTCTTTTGTTTCTGCATGTTTGGCAGCGCCTCTGATCATTTCTGCGTTTCTTGATGGGCAGTACCAGTACCTGCTCTGTAACAACTGCCTTTTGAGTTTGCTCATTCCCCAACTTACTGGAAGCTGTCTTGGTGAGGGACTCCAATGCTCATGAGACTAGTTCCTTTTAAAGGCAACACAGATTAGGATTATTGTGGGCCAGACATGTTTAATCTTCAAGGCAAAGATCACCTTTTCATCACAGAATAGCTACCCTTACCAACCAAAGTACAGTATTGATGCATCTATGCTTATCACCTCCTTCACAAAGCATATTTTGCTTTTAGATCTACACACACACACACAAAATCTTCATCGATGTCACTGTTTGTTGCAAGAGCCAATAGTCATATATCACCACTAGTATTCCCCATCATCCCCTGCACACACTCTGATTTCTATTATCTCTTAACAAAGCAGCTGTGTGTTTTTTTTTAAACTTGAGCTTCAGATGAGTCATCAGTGGAAATTCAAAGCTGTAAGTCCACATTGATAGTGACAGATATTTTTGGTCATGCTTTTTTCCTGAATAGGCTATTTCCCAGTTGAAATGGCCAGGGAAAGGTATTTTCAGTGTAGTTTTGGGGCAGACATTCTGAAAGCCTAGGTCAAAATGAAGGACATCATCACCTCATTCCCCTATGGAGCACCTCAGTCTTCCAGGGAGGGAGCGAACTCCTGAATGACTGAAGACAGTGTGGTCTTGTAGGAAGACTGAGTTAAATGAGACGTACCTTTGATGCATAGGCATCCAGTTTCTCAAATTGCTGCAGGTCTAATGTCATGGATTTCAGACTGGATTTGTCCCATGGATATGCTGGAAACAAACATGGAACAATCATTCCAGAAAGGAGAGGCTTTGTAACTGGCCAAACATCAGAGCAAGAGCTATCAGCAGAGTTTCCCATCCGGTGACTGAATTTGATGTTTGTGCATCAGATGACATTTGAATAGGACCCTTCTGGTCTGTAGGTATCTGCTTTATCAGTTCCTCCCATCCAAGACAGTCAGATCTGCACTGTGCATGTCTGAGCTGGGAGTTCCTCTTTGCATATTTTGCACAACGTAAACTGCACAGAAAAATCTGACAGTAAAAATAGGGTCTGATCTCCAACAGGTGCCAAACTGATAACACTAGAATATCAGACCTAGAGCTGGTCAAATAGTATTCACCAAGAGCAAGCTCCATAGTCCTCAAGTAGTCTCAGTAAAATATATGGCACTATTTGACTGATAAAGGCTCTGATCCTGCAAAGCACAGGAGTAACTTTACTCATGGAAGCAGTGCCAGTGAAATCAATGAGGTTACTGCTGTGAGTAAATTCACTGATACATATAAGCTTTGCAGGACTGAGATTTAAGATTCTACTCAGCAGGGAAAAGGAAATAAAATTGCCCTAAATTTATGTGATGAATACTGTAATACTTTCAAATGAATTATTCTAATATTTCCCCCCTTATTTCACCAAGTATATATATCTGATTGCATATTCCACACATAATCACTTATTCAATGGATAGCACCCCAAAATTCATTTGAATAGTGAACAAAAATCTTTTTTTTTCCTGCAACCACCACTTAGCAGGCCATTCTAGCAAGTCAGAGCTACAAGAATCATGCCCTTTGCGATGCTGGGATTAAGAGATTCTTCCAGATATTGCTTTATGGCTGTTAAATTGCAGGGAGGCAAGAGGGAAGGGGGAATAAAAAAGATAATTAGAGTTTAAATTTTTATTGTTTGAATTCTGAGTGCCAATAAATAGCAAGGGAACTGCTTAAAGTGTAAGGGTTGGTAACCTCACGGCACCCAGCTGCAGTGGCATGAAGAAAGACTAAGTTATGTTACCAACCAAGTGGAGAACCAGGGATGTGGAACTGTTACACTATATGTACTGCTATGCCGCTGGAGGTGAGGGTCATCTGTCAATAGCAAGGATTGAACCTGTGACTCAGGATCACAGAAGCATGAGCCTTTACTGCAATACGCAGCTCTTAAAGCCTGCCTGAAGCAGTCTGATCAATCGCTATCTGTGGCCTAGGCACCACTAGAGGGGGATAGAGCACCACATTGAGCAGACAAGAGTGGTTACATACAGAGCATTTATTAGCTCCCATCTGCAGGAGCACCATCAACGGGAGGCAGGAATGACAGTCCCCAGGCCATCCCAGACATGCAGGGGCTGCCAGAACAGGCTGCCTTCTGTGAGGTGATGTGTGAGTACAACCTCTCCTGCATTAGGAGATAGTGAGGAGATACAGCTTCACCTGCTGCTAAAGTGCTCTGTTCAGGTCCTAGTATCGACACTCCTAAGGTTGGGACAGCTGCTATCTCAGACATTGGCTTGTTTGCTGCAACCTTTGACTCCTGCATAGGCCATAAGACCACCCTTCAAAAGGATGGCCCCAAGTAGAACTCAGTGAGACCCCTTAGTGGACTAGTCTCTAGTCCTTTGGGGAACTGGGGCGGGTCTCCTCTTTGGCTCTGGTTTAAGGCTAAGAAGTAAATTGGTTTCCTCATCCTTAGTGGAAAGTGTGCTCCCACGCTGGATCTGGTTAATGGAAGCATCTCTGTTCTCAGAAGCCCCGCCGTCACTGGCCAGTTAAGTGAGCAGAAATCTCTGAGCCTGGATTCCTCAATATTCCCCCAGATTTAGTTCAACAGCCTTCATTGTAATGGGAGAGCCAGCCAGCCAATCCAATCACAAGCAACAGGCATCTTCTGTTACCTACTGGGCCAGATTTGCCTAAAACAGTGTGGGAGGGAACAACATCTGTTTCTCTAACAGGCTTGTTTGTTTATCTAGGTTTTCACTGAAAAGGGGCTATTACAGTGACCTAAAGAGAGATAAAGCAGATTTACACATTTGAAAGGTTCTTATTCTATTCAGCTCTGAAAATTACTTCTTGCCTTTTGGGAGCCAAATGGGTTTTTAAAATTGGTTATCAGTTTTCGTCTTTGTCAGGTTATAGCTGCAAAGGCTCCCCACAGACACCAAATCCACAATAACTCATGTAGTCTGAAACTACTACGTTGGCAGTTAGAAATGTGTAGCAGGCCCATTTGCAAAGCAGACTTCTCAGTTATGTTGCACATGCAGTCTGTCTAAAACACGCTTGACATCCACCAAACCATCCTGACTTTGAATCCCAGACAATACAGCGTACAAAGCATATTTAGAGTGACAGAAATGAAATCATTCATTTGCTGTCAATGTACTTAGATATAGTTGTTTTTAGCCAGTGCCACATCATTTTTGTGATCAGCATGAGTCCTATTTCTAAAAGTGAATCTGTGTCCCGTTGGGGGTGCTCACTGCAGTGAGGAAACTATGCTGTGCTAAGCAAAGAAAGCCGCAATACAGCGGATAGTTACCATGCAGGTCTTTTCCACCAGGCAGGGGCATTCTGCTCTTCCTGTTCTCTTGAAAACCTAGAAGGTTGCCAAAATTGAGGTAAGATAAACAGCAGAGAAGTACAAAAGGGTAGAGAAAGGTAGTGTGTCTATGTGAAATACATGGAGGGTTGAAAGACAGGCTTTTATTTCCTTGTCCTTAGCACTATGGTTCATATCATGTTGCATACAGCCCATGAGGGAGGTAGATGGAAGCAGCACAAGATAGAGATGAGTAAAGAGAGCTTCCCCTCCCACCAGTCCTATGATCATGAAGGTACCAGACAGCACATTCACAGTCAGATATCTTCTATTGTAGGCTGAAGGCTGGGAACATTGTGCTCCATCTTGCCAGTGAGCCAGCCAAATCACTTACTGTATAGAAGAAATTCAAGTCTGTGTTCCAGAGAGATCTTATCTTGTGTTAACACCTGCAGCACAGTTATTAAATGATATCTTCCCAGAGTGAGCTACAGATCAGCTGGAGCATGTTTTAGGGGTGATGCAGCCTCCAGAAGGTCACCAAATGTGAGATATCTGTAGTTCTGGACGAGGCCCCACCTCCACAAAGAAAAGGATTTTGTTCTCACTACCAACTGCTCCTCTTGATACAAGACTCAAGAGCTGGCAGAGCACAACCATCATCTGCACAGCAGGGAGTCTGGGCACACGTCCACCTCTGAGTAGCGCAGTCATCATCTGAACTCAGCTGCTGGCAGCCTCTCCATTGCCCCAAGAAGGCAGGCCCCATCATGGTAGATGTTGGGCCAAACTTATGGCTGGAGCAACTCCACTGAAGCTGGACTAGTGTTTCCACTCTCACAAAATACGCTGTAACCAAGCAGCCTCACCTTTGTTATCCAGGCCTGTCAGACTGGGCAGCTTGCAGACTCCTGCAATAACCCCCAGACAGAATTAGTCAAGAGTTACCAGTGGAAGAAAACTCTACTCGTCATCCCAGCAACCTCTCCCTGTGCCTAAACAGCTCTGCGAGCACCACGGGCTCCATCCCATTCCTATTAAAGCCCATGGAATGTCTTAATTTGTACTCAGTGGGTTCAAGCCACAGACACACTGTGCATTTTCTCCTTTCCTCATGGAGGCTGCCACCCAGGCACACTGTCCTGAACAGCCCAGTTAATGCTGTTACATTGATCAGAATGTAGAGGGTGCTGGACACTGTAGCTTTCTCTCTATCAAGGCTACTTCCAGTCAGGAAAAAGTGCATCTGTTCCTCTCTTTAACTGAGTCTAGGTCAGCCTGTGTCTGTTCTGTGAGCTGGGAAAATATTGAACAGATGGACTTGGATTACCATTTTATTTGCTATTGGGTACTACAACAGGAATGGTGCCTTACGTTTCAATAGTTCTTTTCTTGAAGAATTCCAAAATGGTTTATCCGGAGTGTTCAAAATTCATGTACACCCTTCCAGCCTCAATGATCTGCTGGCTTCAAAGAGTGTAAATAAGGGTAAAATGTGATAGTGTCTGACTACAGAAATCACTTTGCCCACTACTAAAATGCAGCCACCTCTGGGGCCAAAACACAGATGCCATTCTGCACCAGCAGCACTACGCAACAGTCCTGCCAAGGGGAATGCATAGGAATCACATAGGAATGCTTGAGATTGATTGTAGTGGGAGTGGCTGATCTAGCTACATTTGTATAGGCCTTTCCACTTCAATCCTCCTGTTCTGGGTTATGTATAACTTTCTGAAACTTTCAACTATTGGGCTGCAATTTCCCATTTGGTCTTCAAAGCTGAAACTTTGTTTTGTTTTAAATGTAAGTAAAAATGGTTTAGGTTAATCCATTTTTAAGAAGGAGGGATTTGAAAAGGGAACCATACACTTATAATATCTTTTTAAAAATTATTTTTTAAGTTATAAAGCAGCTGGTGGTTGGAAGCTTAAATGTGGCATGGAAGTAGTGGTTATTGAGGGGAACAGTCATTGGGTGTTCCTGTGACCATTAGTTTGGATTTGACTGAGTTATGAACTTTGGAAAATCACACTTTGAGCAGTGTCACCTTTCCGTTACTTTCATCATTGATATACACAGACAACAAGCTAACAGGTTTAACACTGTGGTAACCAAATGAGCTCCTCTTCTCCCTGCTCTCTAGTGCAGCTGATATGCCATATTTTAGCTGGCCCAAATGTTTTAAAAAAGTGATGTACCTTTCCCAAGGGAGAATTTCTTGAACAGCTGTGGGGTGGTATTTCTAGGATGTACCTCGACAGTCACATGAGTTCCTGCAATGAACAAAGAGTCAGAAGTGGGCAAGGAATGAAAAAGCAACTAGCAAGTGAAAACATATAAGACTGAAAATATCAAAAATTACTTTTCCAAGTGCAAACCACATTCATTAATATTGTACCAATACTAAACTAACTCATAGGGCCTCCATTTCTTCCTTTCTACCTTAACATCCCCCTTGTCTAACTTTCCTTCCTCTGCCTGTTTCTTCTCTGTTTGAAAACCAGAATATCTTTAGTGGGCTGGTGCCTCAGTGCAAACGATTTGTCCACATGCCTTCCATGAAGATATATTTGTTCTGTTATTTTTAAATGAAGTGTACGGGTTTGCAGCACTATGGACAGAATAAGTGGCAAAACAGTGAAATAAGCAAATAAAAAATGATCTTATGCACTTCAGATTCCTGTGCAACAGATATTAAAACATTCCCCAGCCTCTCTCCCCTTAACAATGAATTGGAAACTGAGTCAGAATTCTAAGAGTGCATAGCTTGGTTTGAAAATATTGTTGTGTGTTTGACTTGATACCGCACAACATTTTGATTAAAAAACTAGAATTATATTAAATTAACATCTGCAGGGTTGTTGTAGCCATGTTGGTCCCAGGATATTAGAAAGACGAAGTGGGTGAGGTAATATCTTTTATTGGACCATCTTCTGGTGGTGAAAGAGACAAACTTTTGAGCTACACAGAGCTCTTCTTCAGGATTAAATGGATTAAAAACTGGCTAACTAAGGACTCAGAATGTAGTTGTGAAAAGGGAATCATCATCGAACGGGTGTGTTCCTAGAAGGGTCCCACAGGGATCAGGTCGTGACTCTACTCTGTTTAACGTTTTTATCAATGACCTGGAAGAAAACATTAAAATCGTCGCTGATAAAATTTGCGGATGACACAAAAATTGGGGGAGTGGTAAATAATGAAGAGGGCAGGTCACTGACTTAGAGCGATCTGGAATGCTTGGTAAACTGGGCACAAGCAAACAATATGTTTCCATACAGCTAAATGCAAAAGTATACATCTGGGAAAAAAGAATGTAGGCCATACTTACAGGATGGGGGAAACTGTCTGGGAAGCAGTGACTGAAAAGGACATGAGCCACCAATATGAGACTCGCCAAAAGAGCTAATGCAATCCTGGGAGGCATAAACAGGGGAATCTCAAGTGGGAGCGGAGAGCTAATTTTACGTCTGTATTTGGCACTGGTGTGACTGCTGCTGGAATACTGTGCCCAGTTCTGGTGCTCACTATTCAAGAAGGATGTTGATAAACTGGAGAGGGTTCAGAGAAGAGCCATGAGAATGATTAAAGGAGTAGAAAACATGCCTTGATGATAGACTCAAGGAGCTCAATCTATTTAGCTTAACAAAGAGAAGATTTAGGGGTAACTGGATCACAGTCTGTAAGTAGCTACATGGGGAACAAATATTTTAATAATGGAATCTTCTGTCTAGCAGAGAAAGGTCTAAGATGATCCAATGGCTGGAAGTTGAAGCTAGACACATTCAGACTGGAAATATGGTGTAAATGTTAACAATGAGAGTAATTAACCATTGGAACAATTTACCAAGGTTATGGTGGCCTGTCCATCACTGCCAATTTTTATATCAAGATTGGATGTTTTTCTAAAAGCTCTGTTCTAGGAATTATTTGGGGGAAGTTCTCTGGCCTGTGCTGAACAGAAAGTCAAACAAGATGATCACAATGGTCCCCTCTGGCCTTGGGATCTATGAAAATCAATAATGTTACAATAATGACCTTGCAGGAAAGCATTTATCTGCAACGTGGGTATTATACTGTACTGTTCATGCAATATTGTGACCTCGGGGCTCAACACTCAAAATTTAGGCCAGAGTTACACTAGAAACGTTGCTGACATAGCTTATTTTGTCCATCAGGGGTGTGAAGAGGTGTGGCAACAAAAGCCCTTCGTGTAGACAGCTGTACTTTTGCCAGTATAGCTTATTTTGCTTGGAAGGTGGCATGTGGTGGAATGAATTCTACCAGCAAAGCTGCACTTGGTTGGTCTGAGCAGTGTCCTCACTAGGAGCACTGTGCTAGCATAGCTATACTAGAAATGCTTATTTGCAAAAATAACCCACTTTGGAAACCAAAAAAAAGTTGATACAAAAATTCCACAGAAAGTTTTAAAAAGCAAAAAATCAATTTTGAAAACCAATGGAATGAAAGTCTCTGAAGTTTTTGTGATTTATTATTATTATTATTACTACTATTATGCATTATTTATTAACATCATCATCCCTAATCAAGACCTACTTTTTTAAGGACCAAGAAGGCTTTAAATATCAATTTTAGTATAGTACAGATATACAGGATGAATCAAACCTAAGATGGCCCCATTATAAAATGTAAAGAAATAATTTGAACCAACGGACAAACTCTTGTTACTTTCCATGTTCTCTCAAGGTCTGCTCTACACTAGGAGGGTTCTGCTGGTGGAGTTTTGCCAATATAGTTCTACCGACAAAAGCCTCTCGTGGGGATGCAGTTAAAATGGTATGAAAGGGCTTATACCAGTATAGCTTATGCTGGTTTGGGGAAGCAGCATTAGCCATATTGGTATAAGTACAGTTATGTCAATATAAAGTCATCTATACTATGTCAGTATAAAGCCATCTACACCAGCTTAGCTATGTCAGGTTAAAAAAAAAAGCCACACCCTTAATCAACAGCAATACTGGTAAAACTTTAAATTGTAGACCAGGCCCAAGATTCTTGAAAGAATTGTCCAGTGACTCTTCATCCTTTGCAGTCAGATTATAAAAAAATCTCAGATTTGTCTCTTGCTGTGGTGATGTTCTGGGCAAGTTTTCTCTCATACGAGCATAAATAAGAGATGAATGCTGCATTGCTACAGAAAATCAGTGTTCAATGGCTTACCACCTACCTTCGTTGGTGTAGGAAGTAATGACTGGTGCCTGCTCGTCAGGCTGCATCTGAACTGGCTGGCCTGTTCATATGAAGAAAACATCCCCGTGATTAGAATAAAATGGAATTTTCTCATCCTACAGCAACGGAGCACCAACCACAGAACCAGGTTAAATCTATAAATGTGGAGCACCAATGAGCTAAATGGCACTGAGATTCTATTCTATAGCTTTTATAGCTTGTAAAGCAAATTGATACAGCAGAGCTCAATATGTGCTGTGTGAAGCAGTTCCTGGGCTTCAAATGCAAGCGGAGTGAACAAGGGAGTACTAGTTGGGAATAGTCCATGCAATTCAGGCATTGGTGGCAAGACCCTGGCTGAGGAAGTAAGGAAGGAGGGAGAACTCTCTGGAGAGGCATGGCTGGCATCAACTGAATTCCGTTTTACTGAAATGTATCATACTTGCATAAATAGTCTAGTTCAGTGTTTCTCAACCTTTTCAGATTGGCAACCTCATATTTGAAGTCAAAAATTTGCACTACCCTCTTACATTTACTATATGAGTAAAACATTTATCAGTAATTAGTATGTGAGTGTTTCAGTAGGTTGACAGAAAATACGTGACCTTGAAATGGAAAAGGTGTGCAGGGAGTGGGGAGTGAGATTTTCTTTGCTTCAGATTGAGATAAAGTTTTGAATGTCTTGTGACCCCGATTGCCTTTCATGAGCTCTCTGAGGGCCACACCCCATCTCTTGAAAAACATTAGTTTAGTGGTAAGGACCTGGACTGGGTGTCAGGAGACCTGCATTCTGTTCCCAGCTGTATAACGTTGAGTAACCTCTTTTCCTTTTGTTTGTGTAGATTATAAATTCTGTGGGGCAGGGACTGTCTCTCATCGTGTGTGTATACAGCACTGAGCAGAATAGACCCTGATCTCAGTTGCAGCCCCTAGGTGATGTGGTCATACACATGGTACTAAATAACATTAATCTATCCCACAGGGCTGCAATGACATTAAGCTAGCACAGTCAGCAAATGCCATTTAACACTGAGCAATATCTCGCATATAGACTTGGACATTAGAACCCGATTCACTGAGGATGAACGTTGGCCATGACGCTGGGGTTATCCCTTACTTTTTTTCAGAAAGTGTCATGGGATCTGTGTCCCAGAGAAGCTGGGTGAGAGAAGCTACATCAGAGCTGTAGCTCACAAAAGCTCATGCTCAAATAAATTGGTTAGTCTCTAAGGTGCCACAAGTACTCCTTTTCTTTTTGCAGATACTTTTTGTAATTCACAGCTGACATGGATCAGGCCCGTGAATTATGAGATTTTGATGCACTGTATGCGGCAGCAGTGTGGGTTTTTTTAATGTGGCTCAATCTCAGTTAATGTCATACCGTTTGTAAATATTGCAGCAGCACCAGCTGCTCCATGGTGTCAGAGTCCTCATAAAGACAGGAATGTGGCTGATTAAAGGGAATTTATTAACCCCTTTGGTGCTGGTGCATTAAGAGCTGGCTATTCCTTTTGGCATCCGTCTGAGGGCATCAGTCTGAGCATATGGCTATACTTGCAGATTTAGAGTGCTTTGAGTTAAACCAGCCTTCGTAGAGCGCAGTCGGGAAAGCGCTGCAATCTGTCCACACTGACAGGTTCAAGCGCACTGGCGTGGCCACATTTGCGACACTTGCAGTGGCATTGGGAGCGGTGCATTATGGGCAGCTATACCAGTATACAATTGACTGCAACGTGCTTTTCAAATAGGGGCGGGGGATGGAGTGTGACAGGGAGTGTGTTCTGTGTATGTGGGGGGAGAGAGAGTGGGTTTTTGGGGGGGCTGAAAGTATGTCAGCGTGCTGTCTTGTAAGTTCAGACAGCAGCAGACCTCCCCCTCCTCCCCGCCTCTCTCTCTCTCTCTCACACAGCATTCCACAGTAACGGCTTGCTTTGTCTCGGAGTAGGCTGTCAGAAATGGAGCTTTCAAAGAGCATATCTGCATTCCTAGGTGAGTTCAAAACAATGACAAGAGTGGCCGCTTGACTTAAGGGGATTACGGGACATTTCTGGAGGCTGATCAGAGTGCAGTAATGCAACACCTTGTTCACACTGACACCCGGGCGTTTCAGCCACCACGCAACAAGTGTTAATTTTCTCGCCAAGGTGGAGTACCAGGAGCGCTCTAGATGTGGAGTCAGAGCGCTCTACATGCCTTGCCAGTGTAGACGGGGAGTGAGCTAGGGTGCCCGGGGCTGCTTTAATGCGCTCTAACTCGCAAGTGTAGCCAAGCTCTAAATTATCTTCAAGAGGACTCATCTTGTGTCCTGAAGGCAGGGCTAGAGGAAAATGTATTGATACTCAGATTTGCACTGAACTATTAGAGGTACTTCAGTTAACTCTGTGTGTTGGGTAATTAATTCACCCTTCTAGTCCTGGTGAATTGCCTGATCTCCACTACGTAGCTGTCGTTGAAAACCCTCTCAGGCATGAAGGAAGAGCATGTTAAGGCTCTAAAGATATTAATATTTATCTGCTTTTCTTATTTGCCATCTGTGTGTCTGGTATAGTCAAAGACACTTACTGACAGTACCTTGCCACAAGATATTGCTTGCTTGCTTACTGTCTATAGGCTGAATCTGCTCCCATTGATTGCAGTGGGAGCTGGATCAGGACTCACATTAAGCAATGCATCAGTAACATACAGGATTTTCATATAGGGGTTATTAGTAATTCTGTGGAAGCAAAACTCTGTTTCTTTCACTTGCCTTTCTTCACTAGAGACCAAATTATGTTTTCATACAGGAAAAATGAGGTTGGTGGCCTGAGCTCATTCCCTAGGGGCTGCTTATGTTCCCTAACAAATCCAGGGCATGGTTTTGTACAGCTGGTGGTATCCTCTTAAGAAAGGCTTTGAGTCGGATTAGTGGGAGGGGGCATAGGTCAGATAAGAAGTGGATTGGCTGAGCTATAAGGAAGCTCAGGACTAGGGGACAGATTGTTCCTCATGCCAAAAACAATTGTGCACCGGACTGGAAAGTTTGGATTTGCACCCAACTGTTCCATTAGGGGTTGAAGTGAGGAGGGAGTCACCTTCTTAATAGGACAGCGTTTTCTACCTCCACGCACCATGAACTACACGGATCCTGGGTAAGCTAAGAGCTCTGTGTGACTGTTAATACTGCCTCAGGCTGTGTTAGCTTTCAGGAGGATTCTTTATTGGTTATGATAATACAATCAGAGAAATGTAGGGCTGGAGGGGACCTCCAGAGCTCGCCTAGTCCATCCCCCCATGCTGAGGCAGGGTTACATATATGATAACTATGATGTATGTATGCAGTAGTGTGCCCAGCACCTAGCCATCCCACCATATTCCCGGCGCATGCACACACACACCCTGACCTCCACTGGCTCCTGCTGATAGCTAGAGATAGGAAAGTGGTATTCTCCCCCATTATGCGTGAGCACAGGGAGACCCATGTCTGAATGGAGCCTCCCTGTGCACATCAGCCAGACACAATAAGGCCTGGAACGGAACGGGCTGTGACAAGCACATTGTTAGTGTGCAGAGCCATAGCTGTGCATTGGCAGCCTGCAAAGCATCTCCACGCACTCTGCCTGGCTCCAGCCAGCTCTACGATGCCCTCACTATCACTTGCCCTACGTTCTCAC
Organism: Lepidochelys kempii; assembly: GCF_965140285.1. Classification (NCBI taxonomy): domain Eukaryota; kingdom Metazoa; phylum Chordata; order Testudines; family Cheloniidae; genus Lepidochelys; species Lepidochelys kempii. The sequence goes on along the minus strand of NC_136388.1, from coordinate 53,203,464 downwards.
ATACAAAATGGACGGCAGAGAAGACAACGTACCAGGAAGGCCATTCCCTCTGGGTTGCTGCGATCTGTCACTTTCATTTCCATCACTTTGAAAACCTACATAATGACAAGCATGGGCATGAGAGTCAGACAATATAATTCATGGGTACTGGGCAGCATGTTCGATACCAGCTAGTGGGAAGATCACATCAGACCCACTCCTGTTCCCACTGAAGACAAAAATAAAATTTCTGTAGACTTAGCTGAGACAGGACCAACTCCATGATGATGACACATCACTCAGCTAGGCATTATTTACCCAGGAGGATTCAAAGAATAACTGTTGACCCATGAGAATGGAAAAAGTTTCTTTGAAAAATGCCAGTCCAAAATTTTCCTTTGCTATTTCTGCTTTTGTCCTCCAAACTCAGACTCCTTTTCTACTTACTCCTGCAATCAAAGAGTAATTTATGACATCACAGTCAATTGCAATGGGAATGGTGAATCACATTTTTAATATTTTGGACTATATTCATCCCTGATGTAAATCCACTGACTTCAAGAGGAAGTCTATTTTTCCCAGCCATGGCCCTATTTTAGTTCCCAAACTCTTCCTGATTACGCTGTGTTTTCATTTAAATATTAGACAAATCCCCTCCCAAAGTAACATGTTGCAAGGCTGTCCAAGGAGAATCTCTCACTGGAAAAGTTTGAAAATCATGATGGTTCATGGTGGCTCACCCTGAAAGTAAGTTTTAAAGCACTTTAGAGATCAGCAGCAGGGGAACACTACTACTGATACTAACTAGCTCTTCATCCATAGACCCCAAAGTACTTTACAAAGGAGGTCAGTATCATTATCCCCATTTTAGAGACTGGGGAAACTGAGTCACGGAGTGATGAAGCAACTTGCCCAAGGTCACCTAGCAGGCCAGGGGCAGAGCCAGGAATGGAATCTAGGTCTCCTGAGTTCCAGCCCAGAGCTGTATCTCTTAGGCAACACTGCTTCTTAGAGGCTATGACATTGTTTATGAAGGAGAGATATGCCAGTAGAGTTGGTCAACATTTTTTAATATTTTCAACAAAAAAAGAAAGATTTTCATTTGGATCGAAAATTTGCAGTTTATCAACAAAAAATGAAAATTGAAAACTGAAATAATGTTGGTAAAATGTTTTGGGTTTCGGCAAAAATGTAGTTTTCAAAAACAAAAGTTTTACCAGAATGAATGTTCAAAGCCCTGAAACTTTTCAGCTTTCTATGGCAAGTTTTCATTGAATTTTTTTCCCCATTTTTAGGGTTATTTGGAGAAATAAACCACACTCAATTTTTAAATAGCCAACAAAAAATAAATGGGCATTTTCTACCAGGTCTATCCACTACCCAAATACTCCCTCCAGTAGCACCATTAATCTAAATACAAGAGAGTCCATAGAAAGAAGTTATCCAGCTATTACCCTCTCATGGGAGACAGCTAGAGCCAGGAGTAATTAGCTCCCGGAATTTCTACCCTGAACAGTTGATACCTATCCCTTCCCCCTCTTCCTGCCACCTATCCATTGACCCCTGTTCCTCCACATAACACTGCTTTCCATGCTCAGTCTCCCCTCCTCCTGTTTGTGTCCCCAGAACTCCTGAGCCTTTCTAACTCCCTTTGCCTGCCTACAATGGTTCAAGCCAAAATGGCTTGGAGAGCTGATTTTGCTGTAATTTTGCAGAGCAAATCCTTCTGGGGCATAGCATTGCTGCTTGAGGTGGGCAGACAATTCAGGGGTAATTGTACTTGCCGGAAAATGTTTTAGTCAAAAATGGCCCTTTTAAATAAAATGAAATGGTTTCATTTTTCAATATCTTCCATCTCCCCGCAATGAAAACTGAAAACATTTTCAGTTATTGTTTTAGTGAGGAAAAAAGGGGGAAGAAAGAAGAAAGCAAACTGGGAAAACAATTTCAGAACCAAAGATCTTTGGAAAATTGAGACTTCTCAGTAAAAAAGCAGTAAATTTTTTTGAAATTTGGTCCTTTTTGAAACATTCAAATGAAAATGTTTTCAAAATGTCCAAACTCATCTCACCCCCACCAGCTCTGTAGGAGAAGGCTGAAAAGGAGTTGGAGACATTGGTGCTGGTGTAGGCATGAAGTAGACAGAAATCAACTATAGCTAAAGATTAGATTAGCCAGATCATCCACCTTTTCCTGTCTTTTTTTCTGTATCTATATAGCCCCAATCACCAGCATCTGAAATACAGTTAAAATCTGGGATTAAACCAGATTGCAGCAATGGAGTGTTTTCTCTTTTCAGTTTTGCAGTGAGAGGGGGGTTCTCTCCGTTGTCTGCAAATAGCCCATGATTTCCAGGGTTCCAAAAAGAGCATGGAAGATCCCCTGAAGGGACAGGAGATAGGCCAAGGGGATTGTCACAAACTGTAGCTATAAATGGCTCATGGTGATATTCTTTGCAGACAAAGTATGCACATGCTCACACACACACACACTAAAATAAAACCATGTTGCCCTATGTATCGTTTTGTGATAGCCACCAATTTGGGATTAAATAACTGAAGCACAGTCAGTTTAACCTGCTCACTGCTTTGCCTTGTAAATCTAATGCATTTTTGGAAACCCTTTGGCAGTGTCTCACACTATATAAAATGTTCCATTGTAATAGGGCTTGTTTAAACACGGTCCTCGGAATAATAGCCACATGCCGCTCCATGGGTGTGCCACACAGGTGCTGCACCCTGAGTCACCTGCAGTGTGTGGTATGCAACATGCAGAGGCTCTTGTTCGTTAGACAGGATCAACGAAACTAAGTTAAAACTGGAAAATTTTAGAGGGGAGTTTGCAGGTTTGGGTTTTCATTGCATGTCTTTAAGTTAGGGGGGCACAAAAGAAAGCCAAAAAACCCGTTGTTCTTTCCTGAGAGCTGATGGTTCACCTCTCATTCTACAAATCACTTGCAGCTTGGCTCTGCATGCATTGCAGCTGCACCCCTCCACTTGAACAACTGCAGATATTGCTTTACCTTGGATGTGGTGCGAGGCACTGATTTCCATCTGTCTGTCTGTCTGCACCCTGTGCACTGTCTTCCTCTTCTGAGGGCGAACTATGAGAAGCATCTCAATTGTTACTGCACTGGCGTCTTTTTTAAACTCCATGGTACCCATCAGAGCATTGCCACCGCTTCCTTCCTCACCCAGACCTGCTGCTGCTGCTGCTGCAGAACTGGCAGTGTTTATTTTCCAATCTTGGAAAGGCAAATGCTCCCCCTCACCCAAAACGAACTCTGCACACACACAAATAACATGTGCCCGACCCTGCTCAAATGCACCATTACTACCCTGCCAAAATCTAACCTAATGAACAGATTACAAGTCACCTTTGAAAGGAAATCCCAGCAGGGATCCACTTCCTAAATCTGAGTAAGGAGCCACATTTCAGAAGGAGAGTTCTAGTTTCAGGACAAGCGTTCCTCTCCCCCTTCACCTCTCTCTGCCCTTTCAGATTTAAGCACTTGTCTACCCTCAAATCCCCCTACCAGCACTCTTACGCTAGAGGGAATTCATTCTGCAACACTTGCAGGTTCTTTAAAAGGATGCCTCTCTGATTCTCCTCTGCCACACCCAAAGTGGAAACTTTAAAACATGGCTAAAAAAACCCCAAATCAATGGCTTAGAAATAAAAACTAACAAAAGGAGCGATGAGGAAGGTGTGCAATTGTGAACAAAAGCCTGTGACTTTGTGTCCTGGGATGAAGGTGTAAAGTGGGCCATAACAGCCATTTTCAGGGGGAATAGCGCTTCCAAAACTGATTAATAAATAACGCGAACAAATTAATAAATAACACTAATAAATAAATAAAGAGAGGTCTGCCCTGAAAAAAACAGACACTCCTTGAGAGGCAACAAATGGATCTCCCCACCAATCGGCATGAAGGACATGGTCTCTGAAATCTGTAGGTGACAGAAAACACTAGCAGCAAAAATCCTGCCTCAGCTGAAAGTTTCATAGCACACAAAGAGGGTAGGAGAGGGAGTACAGCGGTCTGGTTTAGCAATTAACAGCAACCCAGTTTAGCTGGCCCCTACCATTTGTACAAGATGCTGGATTAGAAATCCTTTCTAATTTTATCTTGGGCTTCCATCCTGTCACAGAGCTGCCAGCTGAGGGATGTTTGGCTGGTGGCCTCAGGGGAATGTTAACACCTGTGGGTTGACGGACTCTCTCCGGCACAGTTACACAGTTTTGCGCGCTTGCAGTACTCATTCATCATGCTGACGCCAGCCCATGCTACTGACACAGGGGATAAAGCTATGTCTAATGGTGTTTACTTTTTGGTGTCACTAGCTCTAATTGCTGTTGGAATTTTTGCCAAGTGGTTTTTTCCCCTCCAATGATTCTGGGGTAAATTTACTGCTCCTTAATCTATAGACAGGGAGCTAGTACTGCTGACTGGTGTTGGCGGAGTGCACACAGGTACACCTCCCACCCCCCTGATCTACAGCCCCTACTGTGAGCTTCTGCCAAGGCACAGGTAGCCAATAGGCAGCCAACCTTCCCTGCGAACCCAGCGGGATGCCTCTGCTCAGCAGATCCAGAAACAGCATGCGTGGCTCTGTGCATGCTGCCTCTGCCCAGCTTTGCCGCTGCCCCCTTCGTAATCCACATGTACACTGCTTGCAATATTCCTGAGCTGTTCTGATGCCCACACTCCCATGCTCAATACTTCAGTTCCAATTTGGAGCCTCCCTGCTAGCAGAGGAGCAGTCATGGGTCAGGGCAAGGGGTCTCATGGGAAGGAACAGATGGTTTTAGGGCTATTGCTTTGTAACCCACCTTAACACAGTATGCTATGTGGGTCTTTGCCTGCTCTGGTGTCTGGACCACATAAGTATGCTATCGTTTCCCCCTGGGGGAATCAGCTCTTTAGCTCAAGCAGCAGCAGCATTGGTTTTAGATTCAGAGGTCTTAAATGCAGTCCCTGCTGATGACCTATCCAGTGAGGCGTTACGGCTGGAAGGAAGGAGAAGAAGGGCATGGGGGATTCATAAAAGAACTCAAAGTTCTGGAGGCTCAGGCAAACAGAGCCTCCAGTTCTTCAGGGGCTCACCCATCTGTGTGTCAGGTCCCCTGAGTTAATGAAACTCTCCTGTGTCCATCATTCTAGCAGCTCCATTGTCCTCCTCTCAGCTGGTGCCACCATTTTGGAGCCCTTCTCCACTCTCCCCTCTGCCACCACATCTAGGCTGTCGGTCCCAGTGCTTTTTTCCTGCACAGCATCCCTGCAAGCACCCTTTCTTCTCCATTTTGCTGTCTAAATCCCTCACCCAAGCCTTGGTCCTTTCTCCTCTAGACTATAACAGAATTCTCCTCTCTGGCCTTCTTGAACATCACCATGTCCCCCTACTGCCCAGGCAAAATACACCTGGTATAATCATCATCTTCCTCACCATCTACTCTGCATATCTCACCCCACTTCTTGCATCCCCTGGCTCTCCACATCTATACCCCTTATCTGGGCCGTCTGAAGCTCCTCGTTCTTGCCTTCTATACTGCATAAAACTTGGCTCTGGCCTATACTCCTCCCCAACAGCTCCCTTCACTCCGTCAGCATCTCAAGCCTCCTCACTCTCTCACATTCTTATCTCCATGCTTTCTTCCACACTGCACCTGACGCTTGGACCTCCATATTCTAGTGACACAAACCTCTCCTTCAAATCCCTCCTCCAAACAGCCTTCTTCTGGCAATCCCATTAGACAGCCCCAACTGAATGGGCAATGATTCATTAATAATTAGAGGGGAAACCCCTTTTGGTACTAGATTAAGGCTTTGTCTACATTAGAAAGTTGCACTGATTTAAACTAAGGTATGGATTTAAACCGATCTAGTTAATCTGGTGCAAACCCCTGTGTGGCACCCATTTTAGTTTAGGAGTTGCTTTTTTCAGTATAGTTTAAGTTGATTGAGATAGCTAACCTGCAATACAAATTTAAGTTAAACCCCATGCACCCTTCCTAAAAGCCTCCACCACCTGGTGTCCTGGTGCTTTTTGTTTTTCAGTTGCTGCTGACCCTCATCTTCTTAGGGCTAGATTGTAAGATTCAGACTCTAGCCTCAGAAGTGGGCACTGGAGTTGCACTATCCCAAGGGGAGTTCTATACCCATCTATCTAAATCCAGAGAAGGCCCTCCTCACTGTAATATGTAAGCACCTCCTGTCTCTGGAAAAACAACAGTGTTCTCTCTCTCCATTCCTTCCTTTCCAGAAGAATGGGGTTCAGGATTTTCTCTTTTTAACGAATGAGTCTGTGGGAATGCGAACTCTATTGTGGGGAAGGCTGGGAGAAGAGCTGGGGTTTTGGCTCTGCGCGTGGCGAGGTTAGTGGTAGTTTTTATTCCTTCAAGCAGTGACTTTGATACGTCTGAGCTGGCTGTTGTCGTCTCCCATTGTCACTGACCTCTTCCTATCAGTCGGCAGAATTATCACTACAGCTCCTCTCTGACATCTTGAATAGGGATATTCGAAATGTTTCCATCCAAATGTATTTTCAACAGAAAATTTGGGCTTTTGACTAAATGAATATATTCGTGGGAAGTGTCTGCATTCCTTCAAAATGGTCAAATTCAAATGTTTCCGTTTTCAGACAGAAAATGTTGGTTGTCAGGCTTTCCAGTGAAAAGTTCCATGGAACCCTCCCCACTCATTTTTGGACCGTCATATAGGGCAGAGTTGCTTGCCTCTTCTTGTGTATCCGGGCAGCTCAACACATTTGTGCCTCCCTGTCCATCCCCTTTGCTTTTATGTGCACTCCCCCATGTAGCACTGGGGCAGCAGCCCATGCTCAATGGAAGAACTTACCAAGAGATGTGTTGGTCTCTTCATCACCTGGAATCTTTAAATCAGGATGGGCTGTCTATCTAAAACAGATGTTCTGGCTCAGTCACCAGAGATGGGCTTGAGGTAGTAATCCCTGTGTGAAGTTCTCTGGCCTGTGCTATGCAGGAGAGCAGACTGGAAGATCAAAACGGTCCCTTCTGGCTTCCTAATGTATGAGCATGTAGCAATTTAACTCATTTAAGAACCACATCTTTTCTTCTTCCCATTGGTGTAAAGTGCCTGTCTCTAGTCCGGTAGGGTTGGGAGATCTTTAGGCCATGACACTTTTATGCATAAAAAACCTGGCACTGGCCCAGGACTAATTCCAGCCCCTTATCCTGGGCCACAGGCAGGTGTTATCTGGAGGCAGAACTTTCACATCTTGGGGGAGGAGGAGGTTACTGCCAGGTTGATTTAAAAATAAAGCAACTCTTTGAAGTTGATCAAGGGTTTAAAATGTAAGAATAAGTCTCAGGGTGATGGATCAGTGGCCAGGGTACAAGTAAGACTGTACCATTGAGTGTGAGAGAGAGAGAGAGAGAGAGAGAGAGAATATATACATAGTGAGAATTATATTATTAAATCCCACTAAATATAAAATAAAACTACAGACCAGTGTTTTTGAAGAAAATGCAGAATAATCTGGGCCCTCTACAAGACTTCTGGCTCTAGCAAGTATGTGATGGTACTGGCATTACGCATGGTGGGAAGATCCATTCTGCCACAGATCTGAGACATTGATAAAAGACTGAAATCAGTGGGAATTCAGTGCTGCCATGTTTTTGAAAATCCCACGAGGTGCCTATCTGAACCTTTAGGCATCTGAATACTTTTTAAAATCTGACCCTGATGACTTTGAGCCCTCAGTTTTTGGGGGCTCACTGTGAGAGACCTTAGAGGGGCTTGACTTTCAGAAAGTGCTGTTGTGTACCTGCCCTCTGAAAAGTCAGACCCCAAAATCACAGCACTGGAAATCACTACTCACGTTTGGAAATCCAGGCTCTGGATCTTGAATTCCCCTCTTGTTAGCTGCTGCATTCAGCAGCTCATTGAAATTGTGGTAGCTGTCTGATTTTGGGCAGTTAAAGCTTCCAAGTGTGTTCCCACTGCATTAGACATTCCAATGAGGAAGGGATAGCTCAGTGGTTTGAGCATTGGTCTGCTAAACCCAGGGTTGTGAGTTCAATCCTTGAGGGGGCCATTTGGGGCAAAAATTGGGGATTGGTCTTGCTTTGAGCAGGGGGTTGGTTGGACTAGATGACCTCGGTCCCTTCCAACCCTGAGATTCTATGATACTGTAATGGAGTCCTTTGGCCTGCTTGTCCTTTCTTTCGCCCTCTAACTGAATTGCAACACATTGAATTTATTCCCCTTTCATAAGCTACCACTCCATGGATTGGTCAAATGTTTCATTCATTTTGCAGCTTCTGCTGTGTCAGCAGCTGTGCTTTATGATTTAAGACGCAGCAGAACTTGCCACTGAACTATAAACTCCTGTATTCAGTTTCCTGGTATCCACGCAACCAGGGATCTAATTGATGGCTGGGATATTATTGTGAAAAGCGATCAGGCCATATTTAGGTTGCAGAAAGACAATGAGGATTGTTCATTTACACTGAGCTAAATGAAATGGCCGAAACACCACAAATAAACACAGCGATGGGCATAGACTTTACCGGAATCAAACATAACATGACATTATACAAAGTGCTGGTAATGCCCTCAGCTGTCACCTGTAGGGACATACAGTCAAGACTGAGAAGGCCCAAAAAAGGGCAATGAAAATCGCTAGTAACAGGGGCTCAGATTCTTAAAGTTATGAAGGCACCTAACTCACTGACTTCACTGTGGTGTTGTCTGATCAGCTAGGGCAAATCCTGTGTGTCTTGACAAAGGGAGAATTCAAAGTACAGCATCAGTAGAGGAACCTTCCTGAGGCAAAGAGCTGGGATATGGGGCATATGATTTTTCTTTTAAAACACATCCATTCTACCCACCCCCTGCCATTTTTGTTGCTTTATGATAGATGTTATTTCTCCTCTTTGTGCAGAAGCAGCTGGTTACTAAGTGTGCAGGATGACTAGCACAGGGACAGCGGTTCCCACATGAGGGATCTCTTTTCTCCAGAGCTCATACTCAGGTGGCTGCAACTCGAGACCTCTTTCTATAAAAGCGAGGGAGGGGTCTGTTGGCAGGACATTTGCCATGAATGGTTGTCAGCATTTGGATTTTCTTCCCCCTTGTGTGCCAAAGAGTGGATCTGTTGACCTTCAGGACACTCTGCAAAGCTTTTCTTGTCTCATTGGCCTATGTTACTAGTCCTTTATAATCACTGGGGAAGGGAACTTATCCCTACAATTCAGGTTTCAGAGTAACAGCCGTGTTAGTCTGTATTCGCAAAAAGAAAAGGAGTACTTGTGGCACCTTAGAGACTAACCAATTTATTAGAGCATAAGCTTTCGTGAGCTACAGCTCACTTCATCAGATGCATATCGTGGAAACTGCAGCAGGCTTTATATATACACAGAGAATATGAACCAATACCTCCTCCCACCCCACTGTCCTGCTGGTAATAGCTTATCTAAAGTGATCATCAGGTGGGCCATTTCCAGCACAAATCCAGGTTTTCTCACCCTCCACCCCCCCACACAAATTCACTCTCCTGCTGGTGAAGGAGAGTGAATTTGTGTGGGGGGGTGGAGGGTGAGAAAACCTGGATTTGTGCTGGAAATGGCCCAACTTGATGATCACTTTAGATAAGCTATTACCAGCAGGACAGTGGGGTGGGAGGAGGTATTGGTTCATATTCTCTGTGTATATATAAAGCCTGCTGCAGTTTCCACGATATGCATCTGATGAAGTGAGCTGTAGCTCACGAAAGCTTATGCTCTAATAAATTGGTTAGTCTCTAAGGTGCCACAAGTACTCCTTTTCTTTATCCCTACAATGCAGCTTGGACACGAAGGGAAGGTTACTCCCCAACAACTGTCGTTTTTTAAGAGCATTGCCTCTGGACATTTGCACTTGTCAGAGGTGCTTTCCCAGGCCAGACCATCAGGAAGACCAGTGGCTGCTGGGATTGCCCTAGTGTTCCGCCATGGCACTGAATGCTCAGGTTATGAAAGGGCTTTGTGGAGTCAATTTGGGTTTAGTAGAACTGAGCCAAGATTCCTGTGAGAATAGAAATCTGAGGAGGAGGGTGGGTAGCGTGAAGACAGATCTGCTTATTTCAGGGTATCTTTGTAAGTCGGTCCAGGGCACCCAGACCATTGGATGGGCTGCTCTTTGAGCACACTTTATGAGCTGCAGAAGTAACATTCTGGAAGCACTAGTGACCAGTAAGGAACCTGACTTTCTTCTTTGAGCTGCTCTTTGCGTAGCTCCCACTTACTGGAGTACAGCAAGAAATATAAACCCAGGAATGTGGGTTGAGCAGTTCCAACTAAACGTTCTCCCAGGGCAAACATAAGATCTGGATGCCAAGCTGAGAGAGCAGTGGTGTGTGAACAGAACTCCAGGACGCAGCCCTGTGGATCTCCAAAATGGAGATTTTCCTGAGGCATGTTGTCAGTGCCTCATTAGCTCTAGTAGAGGGAACTCTCAGGTATTGTCACCCTCACTAACCCATAGCTTGTGGCAATGCACAGCATGGTCTCTTTGAGAGATGAGTGGAAATGGCAGTCACCATGTACTGAACCCTGAAAGGTTACAGGTTCTAGATCAGTCATGGGCAAGCTTCAGCCCGTCAGGGTGATCCACTGGTGTGCTGCGAGGCAGTTTGTTTACATTGACTGTCTGAAGGCACAGCTGCCCGCAGCTCCCAGTGGCCATGGTTCACTGTTCCCAGCCAATGGGAACTGCAGGAAGCAGTACAGGCTGCAGGGATATGCTGGCCACTGCTTCCCATGGTTCCCACTGGCCGCGAACAGTGAACTGTGGCCACTGGAAGTTGTGGGCGGCCATGCCTGTGGAAGGTCAATGTAAACAAACTGTCTTGCGGCCCACCAGCGGAACACCCTGACAGGCCACGTGCGGCCCACATGCCGCAGGTTGCCCACCACTGGTCTAGATGAATTCCTATATGTCTAAGTCCTGCCCAGGTACGATCTTGCAATCCTTTAAACTTTAGTATATAAAATCTACTATCTCCCAGGTGAGAATGAGGTTTCAGGACACCATGGAAAGCTTGATGACCTAATTCAGGTGGAAATGAGACACCACTTTTGGTACAAATTGGTATTCAAGCACGCAAGGACTGCACACTCCAAGTGTCCCCAGGGACACACATCACCCACAGGGTCCTCAACTTGGTTTTCTTGGGCATTGCTGATGCTAGAGATCATACCTATTACAGATCACACTGATTATAAATGTGAAATTGCAGAACTACTAACTGTAGTCTGTAACCTATCATTTAAGTCAGCTTCTGTACCAGATGACTGGAGGATAGCTAATGTGACGCTGATTTTTAAAAAGGGCTCCAGAGGTGATCCCGGAAATTACAGGCCTGTAAGCTTGACTTCAGTACTGGGCAAACTGGTTGAAACTATAATAAAGAACAATATTGTCAGACATATAGATGAACATAATTTGTTGAAGAAGAGTCAACATGGTTTTAGTAAAAGGGAAATCATGCCTCACCAATCTACTAGAATTCTTTGAGGGGGTCAACAAGCATGTGGACCAAGGGATCCAGTGGATATAGTGTACTTAGATTTTCAGAAAGCCTTTGACAAGATCATAGAATATCAGGGTTGGAAGGGACCTCAGGAGGTCATTTAGTTCAACCCCCTGCTCAAAGCAGGACCGATCCCCAATTAAATCATCCCAGCCAGGGCTTTGTCAAGCCTGACCTTAAAAACTTCTAAGGAAGGAGATTCCACCACCTCCCTAGGTAACGCATTCCAGTGTTTCACCACCCTCCCAGTGAAAAAGTCTTTCCTAATATCCAACCTAAATCTCCCCCACTGCAACTTGAGACCATTACTCCTCGTTCTGTCATCTGCTACCACTGAGAACAGTCTAGAGCCATCCTCTTTGGAACCCCCTTTCAGGTAGTTGAAAGCAGCTATCAAATCCCCCCTCATTCTTCTCTTCCGTAGACTAAACATCCCCAGTTCCCTCAGCCTCTCCTCATAACTCATGTGTTCCAGTCCCCTAATCATTTTTGTTGCCCTCCGCTGGACTCTTTCCAATTTTTCCACATCCTTCTTCTAGTGTGGGGCCCAAAACTGGACACAGTACTCCAGATGAGGCCTCACCAGTGTCGAATAGGGAGGAATGATCACGTCCCTCGATCTGCTGGCAATGTCCCTACTTATACATCCCAAAATGCCATTGGCCTTCTTGGCAACAAGGGCACACTGTTGACTCATATCCAGCTTCTTGTCCACTGTAACCCTAGGTCCTTTTGTGCAGAACTGCTTCCGAGCCATTCGGTCCCTAGTCTATAGTGGTGCATTGGACTCTTCCATCCTAAGTGCAGGACTCTGCACTTGTCCTTGTTGAACCTCATCAGATTTCTTTTGGCCCAATCCTCTAATTTGTCTAGGTCCCTCTGTATCCTATCCCTATCCTCCAGCGTATTTACCTCTTCTCCCAGTTCCCTCACCAAAGGCTCTTACGCAAAGTAAACTGCCATGGGATAAGAGGGAAGATGCTCTCATGGACTGGTAACTGGTTAAAAGATAGGAAACAAAGGGTAAGTATAAATGGTCAGTTTTCAGAATGGAGTGAGGTAAATAGTGGTGTCCCCCAGGGGTCTGTTCAGGCACTAGTCCTATTCAACATATTCATAAATGATCTGGAAAAAGGGGTAAACAGTGACTTGGCAAAATTTGCAGATGATAAAAAATTACTAAAGATAGTTACGTCCTAGGCAGACTGTGAAGAGCTACAAAAGGATCTCACAAAACTGGGTGACTGGGCAACAAAATGGCAGATGAAATTCAATGTTGATAAATGCAAAGTAATGCACAGTGGAAAGCATAATCCCAACTATACATATAAAATTATGGGGGTCTACATTAGCTGTAACCACTCAAGAAAGAGATCTTGGAGTCATTGTGGATAGTTCTCTGAAAGAAACCACTCAATGTGCAGCGGCAGTCAAAAAAATGAACAGAATGCTGGGAATATTTAAGAAAGGGATAGATAATAGGACAGAAAATATCATGATGCCTCTATATAAATCCATGTACACCCACATCTTGAATACTGTGTGCAGATGTGGTCGCCCCATCACAAAAAAGATATATTTGAATTGGAAAAGGTTCAGAAAAGGGCATCAAAAGTTTAGGGGTATGGAATGGCTTCTGTATGTGGAGAGATTAATAAGACTGGGACTTTTCAGTTTGGAAAAGAGACGGCTAAGGGGAGATATGATTGAGGTCTATTAAATCATGACTGGTGTAGAGAAAGGAGATAAGGAAGTGTTGTTTACTACTTCTTATAACACAAGAACTAGGGGTCACCAAATGAAATTAATAGGCAGCAGATTTAAAAGAAATAAAAGGATGTATTTCTTCACACAGGGCACAGTCAACCTGTGGAACTCCTTGCTGGAGGATGTTGTGAAGGCCAAGACCATAACAGAGTTAAAAAAAGTACTAGATAAATTCATGGAGGATAAGTCCATCAATGGCTATTAGCCAGGACGGGCAGGAATGGTGTCCCTAGCCTCTGTTTGCCAAAAGCTGGGAATGAGCGATAGGGGATGGATCACTTGATGATTACCTGTTTTGTTCATTCCCTCTGGGGCACCTGGTACTGGCCACTGTCAGAAGACAGGATACTGAGCTAGATGGACCTTTGGTCTGACCCAGAAGGGCTATTCTTACGTTCTTATAACTGATTTGTGATGCTTGAACACAACACATATTTTTAACTCCTTCCCTGCTCAGCAGCACTTTGCACCTGCTAATCCAACCAAACACAGTTATGTTTTTCAAGGCAAGAGAAAATGTTGTTGGCTCACACATCACCCAAGGGGGCAGAAAGGTGGGACGGTATTTATTCCAAAGGGAGCAGAAAGGGATATTTATCCATGAGAGGCAGAACGGCAGCACGGTATTTACTGCCTGCCTCCACACACACACAGACCCCTGTGGCTGGAAGGGCACACAGGGTGAGAAGGAGGAAACAGGCCGCATCATCCCAAAGCACAGCCCTTGAAGTCCTGTTGGTGCCAGGGAGCTGGGGAAATAAGAGCCTCCTGAAGGGGAATCCCTCCCTGAGCTCTTCTTATGGGTAGTCCGGCTCTGCACTGTCCCACTGCAGGCCAGGACCTAAAGGCACAATCCTGCCCCAAGCATCTGAGCCTTTTAATTTTGCTAAATGGCATTTGTGGTAAATGAAGGGAGGTGGGTAGCTCCCTTTTATGGACACCCAGCCAGCCAGTGACTATAAAATCTCTCTTAGTAGCTGTTTTCTAATTGCTCTACCTGTAAAGGGTTAAAAAGTCTCATTGCTGTGCATAGGTAAAAGGAAGGGAGTCGGCACCTGGCCAAAAGAGCCAATGGGACGACTAGAACTTTTTAAAATTGAAATAAGACTTCCCTTTTGTCTGTCTGTTGTTGTTCTCCCGAGGAGAGGCAGACAGGGCAGCAGCTATGCTGTAAGAAGCTTGGGCCAGGCATGAAAAAATCATCAGTATCATACCTAGAAACTACTCATTTAAAACCCCAGACATGTAAGTAGATCAGGAAATGTCTAGGAAGACGCAATTAGGTTTATCCCTTTTATTTCGTTATGGCTTGTGGATTCATCTGTGCTAACCCAGGTGCTTTTGTTTTGCTTGTAACCTTTAAGCTGAACCTCAAGAAAGCTATTCTTGGTGCTTAATCCTTGTAGTTGCTCTTTTAAAATCTAGCAATATCCTAAGTTTCCAGATGTATTTTCTTTCTTTTTTTTATTAATAAAATTTACCTTCTTTAAGAACAGAATTGGATTTTTGTGTCCTAAGAGGTTTGTGCACATGTTGTTTAATTAGCTGGTGGCAACAGCTGATTTCCTTTTTTTTTTTTCTTTCTCAGCTCTTCCCCGGAGGCGGGTGAAAGGGCTTGAGGGTACCGCACAGGAAGGAATTCTCAATTGCGCCTTCCTGGGCTCTCAAAGGGGTTCTGCACTTGAGTGGTGGCAGCATCTACCAATCCAAGGTCAGAGAAAAGCTGTAACTTTGGGAGTTTAATGCAAGCCTGGAGTGGCTGGTATTCATTTTTAGAATCCTCGCAGGCCCCCACCTTCTGCACTCAAAGTGCCAGAGTGGGGAATTAGCCTTGACAGCATTTTTCCTTATTACATTTAAAATTCTTTTCTAGTGCCAGTCAGAACCTCTCATAGACTAATAGCATGATACTCTCAGGTTTCACTTCAGACCAGAACATCATCATCAGAACCTGTAGCATCATCAATTCCTTCCAACATCTCCGCTTCCCTCATGTGGAACACTGCTGGTGTACTCAAAATACCAACAGATAACCAAACAATCCCTACCTGCCAAACATGGTGTATCTAACTCTTCCTACATCAGTGGTGTTTGTCAAGGTTCATGGGCTTAGTCCAAAACTCTGAAGCATTTTGCTCCAACCAAACCTGTGCATATTCTCAGACATGTTGTTACCACATTGGAACACCCAGTCAGCTGGTTCAGCAGCCAACGTGTCAGAGCAACCACTCACTCTTTTGGTGCTAATTCCACCTACAGACTTACAGCCCGTGAATCAGAGTAATCAGACATCTTGATTCAGATTTCAGCTCTGAACAGCCAATTAATGTGCAGCCACATAGACTTCCATCTCTAGAATGAACTCAGCAAGCTGTTAAATTCCATCCAGAGCTTGCCTGGAATGTGCATCCCTTGGTTGCCATGGGGATGACAGGTGGGCATCTCCAACTTCTCACAGACCAGCAGGATACTGTTGCATCACAGTGAACAATACTTCTACAATGCAGAAATATACCCCTCTGCTCAGGGGCCTGGGGACCCAGGACAGTAAAATGCATGAGAGAGTCTCCGATTCAGGATACAAAAGTCTCACCTGTGAAGCTAGAGTGTTTCTGTGTTTCAACTGTCTTTCCTGCCTCCACGTGAGCTGTTGGAAACATGAGCAACTGTTATTGATGTCACTCCTAAAGCAGATGATCACTGTCACATTACACTCTGCCTTCTGCTGTCTCGGCCTCATGGTTTTAAGCCCCCGAGTGCTGACTGGTATAACACTGCACGTCTGCATGAGAAAGATGTGGTTCTGATAGGACGGGGAAGTGTATTCAATGCCAGAATATGAGGATGAGTTCTGGGCTGGGCATAAAGGCTTAAAGCAACCCAGGAAAGGTTAGCGAGCCCTCAGGACATGTCGTGAGCAGTCCAAGTAATTAATTGTCACTTCTCTATTTTCACCATCATTGTTCTCAGCTGGAGAATTTCCATTCGCCCCTCTCATCTCTGTGGCAGAGTGTGCTGTGTCATTGAAACAGTCAGCATCGCCTACTGGAAATGTGATTGGGCTCTGTTCCTGCGAGCTCCTGAGCACCAGGGAAAAAGAACAGTGTTTGGATTGTTATCCAAAGAATGTTTTTTTCTGCTTTACTTTCCATCCCTGATCCTCTCCCTGGGACAGAGTGATTCTTTTCCAGTCTCACCTTAGCGCACAACTCTCACACAAGGCCCTCAACTTGGTTTTCTTGGGCATTGCTGATGACTAGAGATCACACTGATTATAATAGACTGTCTTGTCATGCTTAAACACACCTATTTTAACTCCTTCCCTGCTCAGCAGCACTTTGCACCTGCTAAGTGGTGGTGGGCAACCTGCGGCCCCCCCCACGGCCCGACAGGGTAATCTGCTGGCAGGCTGCAAGACAGTTTATTTACATTGACCTTCTGAAGGCACGGCTGCCCGCAGCTCCCAGTGGCCATGGTTCACTGTTCCCAGCCAATGGGAGCTGTGGGAAGCGGCACAGGCTGCAGGAATATGCTGGCCACTGCTTCCCGCAGCTCCCATTGGCCAGGAATGCCAGCAGCCCACCAGCAGATTACCGTGTCAAGCCACATGCCGCAGGTTACCCACCACTGTGCTAATCCAACCAAACATAGTTATCAGAGTAGCAGCCGTGTTAGTCTGTATTCGCAAAAAGAAAAGGATGCATCCGATGAAGTGAGCTGTAGCTCACGAAAGCTTATGCTCAAATAAATTGGTTAGTCTCTAAGGTGCCACAAGTACTCCTTTTCTTTTTGCAAACATAGTTATGTTTTTCAAGGCAAGAGAAAACTTGGTTGACTCCCACATCACTCAAGCCAATGGGAGTTTTGCTTTTGACGTCAGTGCGAGTAGGATTGGGCCTTATGTTTCAGAAGCAGCTCTGTTTGTATTGCAATTTAATCAATATTTATTTTTACCAGGATACGTAAAAGGGAAGAGGAGGGGACATAACATTCAGAAATACAGGACAATAATTATATAACGTTTATATTGCTACATTGTCAACATTTTGGCAAACCCTAAAACTGCTGCTGAATCAAATGGGTTTTTTTGAAGTTTTCCATGCCAGCTATATTTAGTGTTATTTATCAGGTGCCTGAGGCTACCAAGCCTGGGAGCATAGCATTTGTTATTTTTTTATCGCTCCATTCAGAGTAGTAACAGCTGTTCCTTTCATTCTGAGTTTGTCATTTCCACTCAAGATGGGTCAGTTTTTTTCAAGAGCCCCAGAAAGTCAAGAGGCAGAAGGTGAAAGTAGTTTCCTCCACCCCAAACCTCCCCATAATGCTTTAGGTGAGATTCCATTTTTGTGTGTTCACATTGCCTAATCTACAGCAGAAGGAGGTCCTGGTATTCACTTACCAAGTTCAGCGGGGTTTCCTTCCTCTTGTTTCTCATGACTCCTTGCATAGCCTATAGGGATATCAGAGCTGTCACAAATCCATAGATATGCTGTTATTCTTACCATGAATTTCCTTTACCCATATTCAAAAATATCCATTGGCTGACTGGGGGTTGAGGAGACTTCCAGTGTCACTGGTTGTTTTTAGAGCTCTCAGTTTGCCAAGACACAAATGTGTGAGTGACAGGTTCTATCTTTAAAGATGCATATTTCACTTGTTTGGCCCAATTTACCTCAAGATGGGTCTCATCTCTGAGCAACCTCTTCCCACCTAGTCACAGCATTAATAAAATTACCACCCCCTTTTTTAGAGCTCTTTATTAGCATTCTGGCAGTGATTGCCCATAGAGGAGGGTGAAATACAGAAGGCGTGTATGGTCAAGTGGATCTGCTACTCACAGAGAGCACAGAGGTAGAAGGGCAGCAGAGGGAAGCAGAAGATGGCCAGCAGAATCCTCTGTGTGTGGGACAGATGGTCATGAAATGCCATTTCCTTTATTAATGTTCACCTGGAATGAACAACCAACATTAAATCAGTGTTCATTTTTTGCAGCTCGGCATTATTTTCATCATCTGAAATGTTCCTCTCTGCTGCCTAATGCAACCAGTCTTTACACATCATTTCCCACTTCGATGGAGGGGAAGCCACAACCTAAGTATGGAAAGTTAAGTCAAAGAATCTGATTTGGATGAGTCACAAGATGTTTAAAGACAGCTGAAGCCTCTGCAGTGTTGCTAGTCCAAGCATCGAAAAATCATGAGATTGGCTTACAAACAATGAGGTTTAACAAATAAGAAATGCTGGGTTCTTTTTATTTTCGTTCTGCTGTTGGGGCATGTAGAATGGTTTAAGATTCTCTTCAAGCAGGATGGTTAGACATTTTTTTAAAAATACTGTAAAAGCTGACAGTCTCAGGTAATAACTGGATTCCAGCAGCACCAAATCTTGCAAGATTCCTGGTAAAATCGCCAGAGATATCAGCACTGTAATTAGGATACCTACGCAGATTCCAGTTTGTTCTTAACACATGCCATCCCTGCTAGCTTCCTTCTGTGCCACCCCAGCAGTAAAATTGGCAAAGTCCTTTTGATCCTCCCTGCAAAGTGACTCAAAAGCTTTGGATGAATGAACCTCATGTGCTTGGTGCTCTGCGGGTCAATGGCAGGTTTCAGCCTTTTGTTGCTGGTCTTCTGAACATGTGGTGCCTCCACCCATGGGGGGCTGAATGAATGAATGCACAGCCCCCTGTTATATTAACCATTTCTATACTGCAGAAAAATCAAGGACCAAGAAGTTTAAGAAGGAAAAACACATTATTAAGGTAAAGAAAAGGGCAAACTTAACAGAAGTATAGACAGGAACCAGGAATGAAATGATGTTGCAATGCAGTCGGGGTGAAAGTAAGCCATTACGGCATACCAGTAAAAAGTGGCCACTGGTACCGGCCCATACGCAGTTGACGGGGAGGTAGAGGGGGCAAAAGGAGTGGCTGTCCTGGGGCCAGCGATTTAAAAGGGACCAGGGCTCCGGCCACCACTGCCGCTACCGCAGCAGCAGCTAGTGCCCCAGGCCCTTTAAATCACCACTGGAGCCCCAGGCGGCACAGGCCAGGCAGCACGGATGGGCTGGCTGGGGGACACTGACCCCCAGCCCTGCCCCCTTCCTGAGGCCCGCCCCTTCCGGGGGCCAGAGCTGGCCCCCGTACCAATAAGTCCTCTGTGTTACTTTCACCCCTGAATGCAGTGCACTCAGAATCCCAGGAGCAGCAGAGAAGAGTAAGGGGTGCAGCCCCAGAGTTTCGGTGGTCCAGGCCACAGTGGAGCTCTGTGGGGATGACGGAAAGAAAGGCAGGTTTACACTGAATCATCAAGGAGTGTTACAGGCCTTACCTGCTTGTGTAAGGTCTAGTGCTGACACACCCTTTGAGTGAGACTTCCTCTGTCTATGCACACACCAGTGGGGTCTTAATGCACCCTGAGCCCTTTTCTAGCTACCGACATGTAGCAGACAGTACTCACAATAGTGATGTCCCACCCAAGGCAGGCAGATCACTCTCTGGACTGGAGCAGGCCCTTAGGTTGCTTAAACCCTTCCCTTCCCTTGGCTTCCCACAAAAGGGAGGCCTAATGGAGAAGGCTGCCAGCAAACCTCTCTGCTTGGACAGTGGAGTTCTGGAGCAACCTTCCCTCCTCTTGCGCCAGGCCTAGGCTGTCTGGCTCTCTTCTCTCCCTTCTGGTTCTGGCTTGCGGCTAATAACTCTTTGGGAGAGGAAGGCTGGCTTCTCTTCCTGCCCAATGCCCTCTGTCATTGTGGTCTTTGGAGGACTCCCTCAGCATGGTTGGCAGCACTCCTTGGGGTCAGAAGCAAAATGAACTTCCCTCTCAACTAGCCTGCAGTGAGCAACCAAGGGGAGGTGTCTCCTTCTTCTCTTTTCTCAGCATGTGCTAGTCAGGCCCAGACACAGGATCAGCAAGCAGTGTCAGTTTCCCAGCTGCTGCATGTCTGGCGAACTGCTTCCCTACCTGAGAAATAAGACATGTGGCTCACTGGCCTTTTAGCATGCATGACAGATTCACAAAGTAAAGGGTATGGCTGTTTCACTAGCATAGCGCAATGTGGCAGCCTGCTTTGTGGGGAAGAGATCTTTGCTAAGCATGCTGAGAGGCCAGCATTACATGCTGAGACTCTAAGGTTTATGATGTAGCAGCCGCACCCTGGCTTCCATTCCTGAACCCCTGATGTCACACCAAAAAAGGTCCCCCCTGAAAACTGACCAGCTTTCTCCAGTTCCACTCATTCTGCTACAACAGTACTAGAGAAAAAAGCTAAAAGTGATGTGGGGTTCATCTCTCACACACTGGGCCTGATTCTCCTCTCAAACTGGGGTAGATAAAGGCTAACTCCATTGAAGCCTGTGCAGTTACACCAGTATAAAACCATCTAAGTGAGAGGAGCGTCAGGCCCATACTGAATGAAGTACAGATAGATTTTAGCTAAATGCTATAGAGTATATGCGCCAGGTGAACTAGTAAGTTCCAGCTGCTTTATGCTGTTTTGACAGCTGTGACGGGGAGTGTACTTGTCGTGGTGCAGTTACCCCGCTCGGGTTGAGAAAGGCTAGGCTGATTGCCCCAGTCAGGTCACATCTGGCCCTGTTATAAGGGCTCAGGGAGGAGCTGGGTCAGTCTCTCTCTAGTAGTGGAGAGAGAAGGACCTAGCTGCCTGGGAATAGGGTACCTGGACAGAGCAGTGCTGGGGAAAGGCAAGAGGAGCTGGGGAGCTCCAGCCTAGCAACTCCCCAGGCTGAGGCCTTGATAAAGGCCTATGAGGGTACTGGGGCTGGGTGGTGCAGCCCAGGGTTAGGCAGAGGCAGCTGATCCAACCTCCTTGCCAATGATGAGTGGCCATTACAGACTACAAACTGCCCCAGTGAATGGGGGCTAGATGATGACTGGTAGTAGCCACTGAGGCAAGGTGCGTATAGAGGGTTGGGGGTTCCCCTGGCAGGAGAAACCCAGAGTAAGGGGTACTGCTGGCAGCAGAACCATGAGGAAAGGGGCACTGGGGTCTGGAGGGACACGGGACCTAAGGCAGGCGAGACATTGGCCAGCAGAGGGTGCTCTGGAGCTGGAGTTGAGCTAATTCCCAGGATGACCAGAGGAGGTGCCGTGCTGATGAGTCCTTAGCTTTGCTGCGGTACCCCACACAGACTCTGAAGGGGTTAATGTGGGACTGAGAAGCCAATTAACAAACCTGGCAGCACCTGATAGACAGTGAAAGGCAGGCTTAATTGATACTGAAGCCCAGCTGGGGTGGGGCTGGCTGGTGATTATAGAGCTAGGAAGGTTGTACTAGAAAGGGGCTGCTAGAGTTGAGGATAATGACATACTTCAGGGCTTGGATAGGAAAAATGAAGTGGTTTTGTTTAGGGTATTAATTGTCTGTTGTGGCATAAATGAAAGTCTTTTGATTAAATAGGCACAAAGATGGACTATATATGCTTGCTAAGGTGGAAGAAACAACTCATCACTTTGTATGGTTATGTAAGGGCTTTGATAAAGAAAGGGAAAAGCTTTGTGTGGAGTTCAAACATTGTAAGGTATAACAAGTTACAATATGTTGTTTAGTGAAAAATATTGGGGAAATGGGGTAGGATTAGGAAGCTGTTGTTACGTTACCTAAGGGACACAGGGCAGAGTGAGAGATTTTGCAGCACTATTTAGGAATTATGTTTGGTGGCAGCTACAGACTATTCCAGGGATCGGCAGCCTTTGGCACATGGCTTGTCATGGAAAACCGTTGGCGGGCTGGGAAAGTTTGTTTACTTGCAGCATCCACAGGTTTGGCCAATCACGGCTCCCACTGTCCGTGGTTTGCAGTTCCAGGCCAATGGGGGCTGCGGGAAGCGGTGCGGGCTGAGGGATGTGCTGACTGCCGCACATGTGGTCTCACTGGCCAGTCATATCCCGAAGGCATTCTAGCATTTCTATCAGCTTCTAAAAGTTGTTTGTTTCAAATGAATCCTTCCTGGCTGATGGTGTACAGGCTTTTCTCTAACTGTTCCGAGCAGTAAAGAATTGGAGTCCTATTGAAGCATATATCCTTTGTGTGGGTAACCATAATTTGAAAAGTCTGTCTTATTAAAAATATCCTTGTGTAAACAGCAGTAATACAGTATGGCAGCACACACTGGCAACAGATCACTCTGGATGTGATCTGCAAAGGGACTTAGGCATTCTATTACAGAGCACCACTGACATGGAGGCTGTGGGGGGCATGGGAGGTGGAGTTTAGGGGCTGGGGATCTGGGTGGGTGGAGTGGGATTGAAGGGTTTGGGAAGAGGAGATTGAGGTAGACACACTAAGAGGGGAAGGGTTGAGTGGCTGGAGTCAGGTAGGGGCAGGGGCCAGGGTTGGGCAGATTTGATCCTGAGCCATGCAGTTGAATTGCTAGGTGGGGTTAGTACTTTTCTGTATCATCATCCCCCCCCCGCTGCGCTAATGCCCTGTGGTGGCCAGGTTGGGCCTTTGCTCCAGCCAGATGCCTGGGCCTGAGCCAGCATGGCCCCAGCCCACCCTGGGGCCCCGCTAGTGTTTCTAAAAGATGGTGATGGAGTTCAGGTGCTGGGGGGGGCAGGGGGGGCGTGTGTGCTCACCCCCGGCTGCACAGTACTAAAGGTCTGGCAGTGGCAATGCCTTTCCCCAGGCCTCCTTCCCCTCCCGGAACCCCAGAGCCAGCTCCTTGGCCTCCCTCCCTCACCCCATGGGCAGAGAGCTCCCCTCCTGCTGCCATTCTCATATGGGCGGGGGAGGAGACCTGCCAGCTTGACACCACATTGCCTCTGAAGCCGCAGCAGCAGCACTACCAGCTGTGGGACTGAATTTTACTCTGTTGGGGAGAGGGGGCTTGTCCTCCCCCTTGTGGAGCCCTCTTAGGCACTTCACCCATTCCTTGTGGGAATGGGTTAGGCGCCTGCCTCGCACCACACACAATGGTGGGAGGAGAAGGTAGTGGTGTCACCCCCTACTGCTCATCTTATAACTCTTACCCCAGTGGTTAGAGCACCCTGCTGGGGCATGGGAGACCTGGGTTCAAGTCTCCCCTCCCTGCTAGAGTGGGAGGAAAAGCAACCCCTATTCAAAGCCTATCTGAGTGCTCCAACCACTGAGCTGTGAGATATTCTGTGAGGGGTCCCTCAATCTTTCCTGCAGGTTAAATCATGAGCCAGTGACTGGTGCAGGGGGATAGGACCCTGAGTCTCTTACATGGGTGCCCCAACCACTGGTCTACAGTCATTCTCACATTCTGGCCCAATGACTGTTGATAAATAATTTAAAGTTCTCATTGAAGGGAAGTGAGGAAAATATGACTCTGCAGTCCAACGGTTGGGGCACCCATCTGGGAAGTGGGAGATCTGGGTTCAGTCCTGTTCCATTAACTATTCTATTAATTAATACTGGGGCCTACAGTCACTGAATGAGCTTTTATCTGAAAACTTAGGTACTGAGTGAGTGAGGGTGCCTACAAGGTTCAGCTAGAGTGACCAGGTGTCTGGTTTTCAACCAGAACACCAGTAAAAAAGGGATCTTGGCAGCTCCAGTCAGCCATTGACTGTCTGGTTGATGGCACCACGCAGAGGGACAGGCAGGCTCCCTGTTAGCCTCCACACCACATGGCTCCCGGGAAGCAGCCAGCATGTCCCCACTCTGGCTTTTACATGTAGGTGCAGCCAGGGGGCTCCACACGCTCCCCCTGCCCCAAGCGCTACCTCCGCAGCTCCCACTGGCTGGGAACCACAGCCAATGGGAGTTGCGGGGGCAACGCCTGCAGACAGGGCAGTGCGCAGAGCCGGAGGGGGAACATGCCCCTGCTTCTGGAAGCTGCTTGAGGTAAGCATCGCCCGGAGCCTGCACCC
The DNA here is from genome assembly GCF_965140285.1 of Lepidochelys kempii. Lineage (NCBI taxonomy): Eukaryota > Metazoa > Chordata > Testudines > Cheloniidae > Lepidochelys > Lepidochelys kempii. The sequence continues at coordinate 53,179,310 of NC_136388.1, read as the reverse complement.
CTGGCCCCCTCCCAGGCACCAACCCTCTGCCCCAGCCATGATTCTTCTCCTGCCCTCCAAACCCCTTGGTCCCAGCCTAGAGCCCCCTCCCAAACCCCTCATCCCCAGCCCCACCCAGAGTCTGCACACCTAGCTGTCTGTCTGGGGTTTTGGTGCCTAAATACCTTTGGATCTGCATCTCTACTCCTGTCTAAACTGTAAGACTCTGCTCTTAGAACTACCCTTACAATTTCCCTAATGACAGCCAGCTATCGGTGAGTTCGCATCTTTTACAGCAACGTTGGGAAGCCAACTCTGCTCTTTGCTTCAGCATCAGACCAGATGACTGTGTTTGCTACCAAAACCGCATTTTTTGTTATTTGTTGTCTATATTGTGGTGTCCCAGTAGGAGCCGCAAACATGAACGAGGTCGTAATGGTACTAGGTGCTGAACAAACACAGGACAAAATGTGATATAAATCAGCAGTACTGAAGTGGATAAATAATAATTAACAACAGACTTCCCTTGCTTTCATTACCCATCATGTTTCCAGTCCAGGTTTGGATTAGCATTCAGTCATCACTGCTAATATCTTTCTTTATTGTGGCTAATTTGAGTAGTTCATCTTTTTGAGAACTCAACATAATTAGCAGCAGTGGATTAAGTAATAATAGCAGATGTCTAGGGAGCAGCAAACATGCACTTTAACATGCTCAGCAAGGGAGAGCTCATTGCTCCTGGTGGCCATCTTGTAAAGCAGCCCATGAGCAATTTGTAGCATTTCATGGGCAATGTAACCCCTCCAATTGTGATTGACAGGCCCATCAAAGCTGAAAAGCATCTCAATAAAACAGATTGCGCAAGTAGGATTGTCCCGTTAAAGCCACAGGTCACCAATTAAATGTAATGGGAAATAATTGTTTCCCTGCTTTTTGCCCTGCTAATGCTGCTGCCTCAATTAACTGGGTCCCATTACTGTGTTTTTTCAACTGTACAAAGACGAGCCAAGGACACATGAACGTAACATGAGCTAGGAAGATTATATGAGTGCCAGGAAGTTAAAGCTGCTGTCTTCTGACTGGCTGTACTTTCATTCCTCTTTATGGATGTGGGAGCAGTTCAGAGCCTACTGTATGTGCTCTCTCCCCAGGACACGTCTCTTGGGTGCCTGTGAGAGACTGGCTTTTCCAGGGACTCAATCAAAGATATTATGAGCAAATTCTAGAGAAGAGTTTTAGTTTCCTGGGCACCCACAGCTCTTTGTATTAGTGCTACTGTAATCCACTAGTGAGTGTGTTACAAACCGCCAAACCTATGGGTTTGTTATGGCCCTCACTAGAGAAGCTTGCCTGGTTAGTTTGTGCTTTTAGCTCTGAAGCTCCCTGGTTCAATTCCTGGTGTATAGGCCAAGAGGGCAGCTGTTGTGCTCCGATAACAAAGCCTCTGCAGAATAATTCCTGCTCTCAGCTTTGCCACCCACCCATGTGGGCACAACCTCCTCGTTGTCACCCATTGGGGGCTTGGAGGACACATTTGAATGAGACATGTATCCAACTTCCTTCTTAGCATGTTTAAACCTGACCTACTGATTGCAGAGCTGCTCCCTATTTCTGGATGGTTGCTCTCTGCCAGCGGTGAGACCAGATGCTCCAGCCCCAGCTTCTCATCTCAGCAGTCTCTTCCCTCAGATGAAGCCAGGGCCACATGGATATGCTGCCTATTGCCAGGCCCGCGGTTTGTGTCTATCCCCACTCATGTCTGTTTCTCACTTTTGGGTGGTGCTCTCCTACAGTGACAACCGTTAGCTGGCTAAGTGCACCTTCCTTGCCTGTTCTATACCTTATATGTAGGGGCTACCTAGCTTCCTTGGTTCTTCCCAGCTACTTGCTCCAATTTGGTTTCCCTTTATGCGCTGGCTTCCCTAACAGGAACCAATGGCCTAGGCGTTAATAGTGAAATGGTAGCAACAGATGCATCCTGAGCCTTCTGGGTTCCAGCCTTCTTAAGCAGTGACACAAGCAAGAGTAGGTAGCCTTTCCTCTGAGCTTCTGAGAGCAGCTTAAACCAGCCTGGAAGCTGCGAGTGCCCAAGAGTGCCTCTCCCTTTCAGGCGTTAGCCTCAGTTACCTCTAAGCCCTTCAGTCCCTGTCAGACCATAGCTTCGCTGCCAGTGTCTTATGTTTGCCTTATATGTGCTGGGGTCTTTGTCAGTCCCTGGATCAGAGCACCTCTCAATGGTTTGGATAACCTGTGGCTATTTCCCTTGTGGTGAACAGAATACATGCTAGGACACAGAAAAGCGTTTGTGCTGACTGGAGTCAGGCAGAGTCCAGGGGCTATTTAGGCTTCCCTCAATACACTCTGGTCTGATTTCTCGCCCGTCCCTTGAGCACTCTAGCAGATGTTGTGGTTTCCATTGAGACTAGGTTGAGATAATTTCAATGAGTCCGAATTAAACTCTGGTCAAGCAAGGTGAAAATTATTGCCTCGACTCCTGGCTCCTCCTCATAATAGTGCCAAGGCCAGAATGTGGTGTAACCTTTAGGCACTACACAATGCTTGTTCCATACAAGCTGGCTTATGGCAGTCATGGAGCATGGTATTGACAATAGCCTTCTACATGCATGTAGAATTGCTTGTGATCCCCAGGTGGTAGGCTTAAAATCATGTGAGGCAGGAAGCTGGGAGCTGACAGCTTCTCTCAGCCACGTCATTACAGCCATCTGCTCTCTGCTGTGCCAGGATGATGGCTTCTATAAAGAGCAAGCATGTAGCAGGATGTTGGAGATCTGGCAGTAACTGTATCTGAAGGACTTAGGAGAGGAGCTGACTCTATCTTTTCAGCTACTCGTTATGTACCTCTGGCTATATGAGCTGCTAGATGTATTGGGCCAGATGCTTGGATCTGGCTGAGCTGAGCATGGTGCAAGAGCCAAGGGAGGAGGGGGACAGTAGCTCTAAGCCATCTTTCAACCCCCCTGATCCTTGGGCTGGTTTGGCCCCTTCTGTAATTTAGGGCAGCCTCAAGGGGAGAGCTCTAAGTTATTCTGGCTAGAAATTGCTGGAGCGCATGCTGCTCTGGCAGTGCCCTTTAGTCCCCAGCCTGCAATTAATAAAACCCCTCAATGGGAAGGCGGGGACAGCAGTGGTTGACAAAGAGCTGTCGAAAGTGTCATTATTCCATCTGAAGTCTCCTCCACCCCACACACACTCCATACCTGGAGGCTCTCCAGCTGCTTTGCCATTCCCGAGCAGCACAAAACAATCGAAAAAGGAGGGAGGTTCGGTGGGGTCTGGCTCACTGCATATAGACGGATGTTTCTTTTGCCATGCCCATTTGATGTGTGTCCTTCCAGAAGAATGTTTGGTGGGGAGCACGCTTGAGGATTTTCAGTGCATGTGGCTTTCAGGACAGCAATGCAGCCTAGGGTTGCTTGTGCCAAGGAGTTAAGTGGTTTGAAAAGAAAGCTGCATTCCTGAAAAGTAACACAGGGAGAGGCACCTCTCCTCAGAAACGAACTTCTGTCTAGAATAGAAACAAGTTCTTCACTGAAATGTGGGGTGGGACGAGATCAGAGCCTATGATCCCAATCCCCATGTACTCTGCTGCACAGGCCCTCTGACCTACAATGCTCCTCTTCCTCTCACCCAGTGAGATGCCTTAGCTCCCCTTCGGGCTGCCTTTTCCAACAGGGTGGGCAAGAAGACCTCTTGTGACTCCATCCAGTCCCGGTTCCTGGGGGAAGAGAATCCAGATGACTCCCCAGATTCTGTGCCAGGAAGTAACCCTCTAATTAAAATTCTTTTGGTGCCTCTTGTTGACGAGCTATGACTATAGGTGGCACAGGTGCTAGCACCTAGAGTTAAGAGAGGCTGATACTTTCCATCACAGGATCCTGTTTTAATTTGCTTATCCCACTGTCAAACTGTAACTGTTTGGGCTGAAAGTTTCCATGCTGGGTGAATTTTTTTGAGCTAAATCGCAGCAAAAATGGTTCAGCCATTTCTCAGGATTAGGTTAGAGAAAAAACTTTTTTACCCATGTTCAAGTCTTTTTTTAACCACTGTTTTGATGAGCATTTCTAGCTCCATGCTTTGGAGCAGGGACTTGAAATTTGGCAGCTGGATCACCCAGGTGCCAAGGATGTCTTTTGTCATCACTGTGAAGATCTGCCCAAATCACGGTCCTCTGAAAAATCTCAGTTTACACATAGTTAGTTGACAGTTGTTAGAATTTGGCAGCTAAAGTCTTTGATGCTGTCTGCATGGAGCATGATCCATCCCCTCAAGGGTTCTATGTGCCAGCTGGGCTGAGTGTGTGCCGAGCTAGGGGTAGAGGCGCTGAGCAGGACTTTCCCTGCAATTACTCCACTGAGCAGCCGAGAGCCCAGAAACTGAGCAGAGATTCTCTTCTGTGCTCCCAATGCTCTCCATGCTGGCACTCGGGCAGCTAGAGGAAAAGGAGGAAGTTGCCTGAATGGAAAGTAGATGGCTGAGGAGCCTGGCATGGTGATGGGGGAAATTAGAGCTAGAAGCTGAAGGAGTAGGGAGGAGACTGGGATGAGGGGGTGGGACTGGGATATAAAATCCAGGGATAGGCCGGAGATTGGGATGTGAAGTTGAGGAGGCCCATTGCAGGACTAGGTTCAGAAGCTGAGGAAGCAGGACAGACTGGGATGGGGACTGGGATGGGGAGTCTGGGGCAGGGGAAATTGGGATATTGAGCTGGGGTAAGGGGATTGAGATGAGGATGAAGAGCTGGGAGGGTAGGGGCGGACTTGGATGTAGAGCTGGGGAAAGGTGGGGACTGGCACTGAGCTGAGGGGATGGGGGGGCTGAGACTGGTTTGAGCCAATGGGTTGGAGGGAGATTGGGACTAGAGAACAAGGACAGGATGGAGGGGCCAGGGGCAGAAAGGAGGCATGGGACTGAAGAGTCTAACCATTAAAACAAAAACTCTCCTCAGAATATTAAATAGAAACTGAGGTTTCTGAGTCTCACCGTTCTTCCACTGTCAGGAAATAGCTGTGAAATTCACTAGTAAAATGTGTGCCTCCTCTCCCTCTACTGGCTGGCTCACCCAGAGGATGACAACCTACTAGTGCTATCAGCTACTCTGTTAGATCAAGTAGCAGACATCTGTGCTGTGGATCTAAATGTCTGAACCCTGCTGATGACCCAAGTGGGAGTCAATATGGTTCCACATGATGGAACTTAGATTTTTAAAAAAGCAAACTGAAAAAAATAGAAGACATTGCATGCAAAAAAAGTACATTAAAAGCACAGTAAGGTTGCAAAGTCAAACACTCGGAAGTTAGGAAATGACTATATGAAGGGTGATTGCACAATCTTAATGCATACACACAGGATGAGGTAAATTATGATATGGTCTTACAGGATTGCATGCTATTTTTTCCACAGGACCCCTGTCTCAGTCAGTGCACAGGATGGCACTGCTCTGGGAATGAATCAGGGTTGTGCAGTGAAGAAGGGTTTTGTCTGTAGGCCCTGTCTCATTTGCAGCAGAAGTTGGAAGGTGTGTAGAGAATGAGGCATGGGACTGAAGGGAAAGGTTAAGGAATTTGAATAACACTATGGAGAACTGGATTCTATCCCTGCCTCTCTCACAAAGTTCCTACGTGATGCTGGACAAGTTGCTAAAACCAAACTTTTCACAGGTGATCACTGTGTTCCTTGTTTTCCGGGTGCCCAGCTTGTGATTCTGGGGTCTGATTTTCAGAAGTACTGAGCGCCCACAGCTGCACAGTCATGGTAGAAGAAGCTGCACAGTCTTCTTGACAGCTGAGGCAGAATGTTTTCTGTGCCCCCTGCTAATCAGTGAAGCAAAGAGGCTGAGCAGCACCGTGGTATGGTGCCCCTTTGAACTTGGCACCCAGGGCAAATGCTCTGCTCTCCCACCCCTAGAATGGGCCCTGCAGCTGTAACTAATGCCAACAGGAGCTGTGCTTTGAACATATAAAGCACTATATAATGCAAAGTACTATGAAAAATCAGGTCCTTGTATCAGATCGGGCATCCAAAATTAGTTGGATACTTTTGTTCCTAATCTCTCTGGTCCTGATCTGGCCCACTGATTTCAATGCCAGTTAGGTACCTACATACATTTTGAGAATCTAAGCCTCTGAACCTCCCTTCCCATCTGTACAATGGGATTGAGAACACCTTACCTCACAGGGGTATTTTGAAGATAAATTCACTAATGTTTGGGAAGTACTCTGATAGTATAGTGATGACTGCCACCAAAAAGCCCAGGAGGAAACCAATAATTCTGTTTTCAGAGCATGGTTTGAATAGTGTTTGGTAAATGAAACCTCGGGTCACATATTGAACAATGAGAATAAAAGAAAATATTGAGTAGCTGCTCATTAACTGAGCACTATCACATGGTGACTGGCCCTGTTAGAGAGCTTATTCCTTCACTTTCCCACTTCCCTGGTCCTTCTCGCATGAACAGAGAACAACAATACCCAAAGTCCAAAGGTGTAACATATACCTAAATTCTTAAAGTATAGGCCTTTACAGGCAGGCCTGAATATCTATATCCTAACAGGCCCTTTAAGGGGAGATGGGTCCTACCCCACCATAACATATTTAGCTCTTCTCCTCAGGGGGAGAAAAATTGTCTGTATGAGATGAGCAGGTCATGTGACTAAATGAGGCCTTCTGGAGTGGAGAGAAGACAGAAGCCAGGTAGGAAGCCCGGGGAGTTGTTCGTTGGTAGAGTGTGGGAGGGGCCAAAGGGAGAACTGCAGTAGCTTGAGATGTAGTTGAGAAAGAAGTCAGACTCTCAGGAAGGAAGGCTGTACCCAATTTGAGACTGGAGTGGATAACTTTATTTGTTTGTTTTAGACTTGAACACCCTTGAAAGGTGTGACTTTTTTCTTTACTGGCTTAGCTGGAGGGGTTAGTCAGTGCTGCAACCAAACCAGATGGGAAGGTGGGAGCTCTAACCTGAGTGAGGGGAAACTGAGGCAGCAGCAAACCAGGAGCCACACCAGGCAGGATGTGCTGCTACAGAAGTCATTCATCCTGTGCACTGAATGAGGTGGGGTCCTGTGGAAAAAATAGTGTGATCACACAGTTAAAGACTGTATCATAATGTGTATGCACAAGGAAGCCCCAGCAAACCAGTCCGGCACTTTCTGACTTTTGAATGCTTGACTTTGCTACCTTAATGTTCTCTTAATGCAGTTTTTATGTAATGTAAATAAAGATGCTCAGAACTGAATGGGCCTGGGAACTATATCTCACTACACCAGATCAGAGTTAAGGCTCCTAGGTGTGGTTTAGAGGTGCATACACATCCGTTACTGATGTTGTACCCGTTTTGTGAATACATAGACATCAGTCCCCACTGCAGCCGGGCTGCTACCTTTCACTAGGGTTAATTCACATGAAAAGTTAAAATGCTTTATAAAAGAATGTAAGGTGTCGTATGAGACCCAACACAGTGACATTGTACCAGCAACTGCATAGTGCAGAATGCTCAGTTTAATTATGGCCTTCTTTTTACCTAGCCCGTTTACCTCACAGCTTTAGAATGGATGGTTAGTTTCACCCCATAGGTCAACTAATGTTAAATATCCATAATAAATGGTTACAATGTCAGGAAAATAACTTGTAATTCATGGTACTGATGTCACAGTAATATTATATTTGTTTGATTCCTTAATGATAGCATACAGTAATTCTAAGCTAAATTGAACAGAACCATCATAGTGGAAAAAATGTAACGTTAGACTTTTAGACAATGTAACTTTTAGACAATGAATGGCACAGGTACAAGTTCATATTTGATTAATAAAATTAGCAAGTAAATTTCACAATGGCAAAATACAATTAGCAGCAATGCTGTGCTTTGAAGCACAGTTGATTGAGGAATGGAGCAATTTAGCAAAATATAGTCCATGGTTAGAAATCCTGATGATCCCTTATTTCAGGCCAACATCTGGTGGACTATTGTAGAACTGTGTCCTAAAGGTTTATGGTGTGCATAAAAAGCCAGCGAGTCTCTTGACTGCCCCCTAGTGGCAAAGAAAAAATAGTTAAAGGGAACTTTGACTCCAGTTCACTGAATTCTGTTCCAACAAAAAGATTTAACCAAGTTTTAAGAAAATCGGGGGTTGGGGACAGGGGCGTGGGGGTGGGGTGGGAGAATGGACCTACAGTCTGATAGACTTGGTTCTAGATTAGAGTTTACAAATTTTAATGTTATATGTTCTTTCCAAAAAAATTAAAATTATGGATCTCTGAAATATTGCAATTCTGTACAAAGAGACAGGAATTGCTAGATTGGATCAGACCCAAAGCCCATCTTGTGCTGTGTCCTGTCCCTGACAGTGGCTAGTACCAGCTGCTTCAAAGGGGAAAAAAAACTCATTTTCAAGAAAAATCTTTTTGCTCCAGTCAGTTAGAGGCTGTCTTATGTTCTATAGTATGAGGATTTATATCCAGTCATTGTCTTGTTTTAAATTCTTGCTGTTGTAACTCTGGAATTTCTTGTTCTCCATATAAATGTCCACTCCTTTTCTGAATCCTGCTAAGCTCTTGGCCTCAATGCTACCCTATGGCAGTGAGTTCCACAGGCTATTAGTACATTGTGTGGGAAAGGATTTCCTTTGGTCAAGTTCACATTTGCCACTTTCCACTTTCATTGAATGACCCTTTATTCTTGCATTCTGAGCAAGGATGAAAGACCTGCCTTTGTTATACCCTTAATTCTTGTGAATATCTCCATCAAGTCCCTTGCCCTCTCCTCTCTATAACAGACAGTCCCACTCACTTCCATTTCTTGTCATAAGGATGTTTTACCACAATTATTCCTTTACCATGGCATCTAACCACAGGTGAGATCTTTCCTTTACTAGGGGGTTCTGTGCTGCTGAAGCATGAGGGGAGAAGTGGGATTCCTGACCAGTCCCAGGGGATTTGCAGAGTTCCCCATGACAGAACATTCAGGTAGAAATTCTCTCATGGGTATTGCTGTGGGGAGAGAGGAAAACATGTGGTATGGCCTGAATTATTTACTTTTCCAATGGAAATTACTAAGGAAATCTTTTACATTGCAAAAACAATACTCAATAGTCATTTATCTAGACTGTGATATAAATGATTAAACGTTGCTATAAATTACTTAGATAAGACATTCTTTTACTAAGGAGGCAGATCCTCAGATGGAGTAAATTGTCATAGCTACACTGACTTCCTTGAGGTCAGCAGACCAGGATAGCAGCAGACATCCCTGAGGTTAGCAGACCATTACACTACCTGAGGATCATACTCCCATCTGACCAAACTTTTCGAATAATAGTCTAATGCATGTAGCAGAGAAGCACTGGGAAAACGTCTCCAACGTTTGCCTGCATTATGTTTGGTGCTAGCCAGTGTAATATAATCCTTTATCTCCACAAACCCCTAACTAATTCCAGTGCTCTTTAGGAAACTGAAACAAGACAGTGATATGCCCCTAGTGAGCAATTAGACAATACTGATGTCTCCTATCAATGCTTCAAGAAGTAATGTCACACTTAGATTAATAGATTCCAAGGCCAGAAGGGACAATTGTGATTATCTAGTCTGACCTCCTGGATAACACAAGCCAGAGAACTGCCCCAAAATAATTCCCAGAGCAGATCTCTTTAGGAAAAAAAAAATCCAATCGTAATTTAAAAATTGTCAAGAGCTGGAGAACCCACCACAATCCTTAGTAAATTGTTCCAATGGTTAATTACCCTCACTGTTAACAATGTATGCCTTATTTCCAGCCTGAATTAGTCTAGATTCATCCTTCAGACATTGGATAGTACTATACCTTTCTCTGCTAGACTGAAGAGCCCATTATCAAATATTTGTTCTCTGTGCAGATACTTCTAGCCTGTGATCAGTTCACTCCTTAAGTCTCTCTTTGCTAAGCTAAATAGATTGAGCTCCTTGAGTCTGCCACACTAAGGCATGTTTTCTAATCCATTAATCATTTTCATGGCTCTTCTCTGAACCCTCTTCAATTTATCAGTATTCCAGCAGTGATCACACCAGTACCAAATACACAGAGGTAAAATAACCTCTCTATTCCTTCTCCTATTAATGCATCCAAAGATTACATTAGCCTTTTCTGCCACAGCATTGGACTCAGGTTCAACTGATTATCCACCATAAGCACCATATATTTTTCAGTCAGTGCTTCCCAGGATAGATTTCCCCCATCCTGTTAGTGTGTCCTACATTCTTAGTTCCTAGCTATACACAGTTTGCTTACACCCAGTTTACTAAGTGATCCAGATTGCTCTGAGTCAGTGACCTCTCCTCTTCATTATTTACCCTGTGCCCAATTTGCAAACTTTATCAGTAATGACTTTTTTCTTCCAGATCATTGAATATTATGATATTAAATAGCAGAGGGCCAAGAACTACTAGGAATACACGCATTTGATGATTCCCCATTTACAATTACATTTTGAGACTTATAAATTAACCAGTTTTTGTTCCATTTAATGTAGATTGTTAATTTTATATCTTTCCAGTTGTATAATCAAAATGTCATGATGTACTAAGTCCAGTGTCTTACTGAAGTCTGTGTATTATGTCAACAATATTACCCTTATCAAGCAAAGTTGTAATCTCATAAAAAAAGATAGCAAGTTAGACAGGATTTAATTTCTATAAACCCATATTGAATAGCATTAATTATATTACCCTACTTTAATTTTCTATTAATCGAGTCCTGTATTCACTGTTCCATTTTCTTGTCCAGGATTCCTGTCAGGCTGACAGGCCTATAATTACCCACATCATCCTGTTTACCTTTTTTAAATATTGGCACATTAGCCTTCTTTCAGTCTTCTGGAATTTCCCCAGTGTTCAAAATGTAGTGAAAATCAACCTTAATGGTCCAATATGCTCCTCAGGCAGCTCTTTTAAAACTCCTGGATGCAAGAATTCTGGACCTGTGGATTTTAAAAAGTCCAACTTTAATAGTATCTCGAGATACTAGTGGAATGGGAAGAGTGTTATATCATATGACTACATAATTGTCTTTTCCCAAATACAGAAGAGAAATATTTATTGAACACTTCTGCTTTTTCTGCATTATTATTGATGATTCTATCACTTCCATCAGATAATGAACCAATACCATTATTAGGATTCTGTTTTGTTCCTAATATATTTAAGGACAATCAGAAGGAGGTTTTTATAAACTCTGCTGCACACAGATTGCTCCTTGTGTCCCTTTGCTTCCCTTATTAATTTTCTACAGTTCCTCTCTTCTGATTTATATTCATTACTATCAGCTTCCCTTTTCTTCCATTTATGTATATAAACACAGTTTTCCATAGCTGCCTTCATTTCCCCTCTGAACCAGACTGGTATTTTTTAACTAGCACAGCCTCTTCCTTGATTGGTAATTGTTTAAGAACACTTTACTAGAAGCCCCAAAAGTAAATTATCATTCACATTTTTGTGATGAAATTCTTCCTCCCAGCTGATTTGACTCAAACTGTTTTCAGCTTTGTGAAACTGACCCTTCTAAAGCACCAAGTGTGTATATATATCACTGGTCTGGACTTCATTCTGTTTGCACATAAGTGTGATTGTGTCATGATTGCTTGTACCTACTCTACCATTCACTTTTAGTTCTATGATAAGTTCCTCTTTATCTGTCGCAACAGGGTCTAATACAGAATTCCCCCATGTTGGATAAAGCACTACTTGAGTTGGTAAGTTGTCATCTAGAATAAGAAATTCCATGGATGTTTTTATCCTGGCAGCATGAGACCTCCAGTATATGTCACTCAGATTGAAGTCTGTCGTTCCCCCACCCCGCCCCGAGATCATGCAGCTTCTTTTCCTACACATTGTAGATAGGGGCTTAAGAAGCAGGTCATCCTGTTGCCTAGTGCATTTGGTGGTCTGCAGCAGACACCCACTCAAACTGTATCGTGTGCCTTCAATGTCAGGACATTGGTCCACAGGCATTCAAGATCACTTTCTTTCAAGCAATCAGTGACTTATAAGCTAGTTATACCATTTTTGACAGTGTGCCACTTCACCGCCCTTATTGCCCACTCAATTAGGGTGACCAGAGGCCCGATTAAAATTGGGATTGTCCCGATTTTTAGGTCTGTCCCGCGTCCCGACCGATGCACAGTCGGGATGCCATTTGTCCCGATATTGCGGCTTTGGCTGCTCCGTCGTTTTTTGTTTTTGCTTCCTCCATGCGTCCCGACATTTTCTTCATTTCATCTGGTCACCCTACACTCAATCCTTCCAAAATTATGTTATAACCATTGACTGACTCTTCTCATTCCACTCATGAGAATTATCCCACCAGGTTTTAGTAATGCCAACTAGATCAAATTTATGCTCAAAGTGAGCAATTCCAATTCCTCTTGTTTATTACCTGTGCTCCTAGTATTGGTGTATAGGTAGGCTTAGAAAGATTAAACCTGTACCAGTAAATGTCAATTTCACTATACACATTGACAAATATTTCCATTGCAAATTACAGATGGGCAAAGTAACAAAAGTGCTGCTTGAGAACTTAGTTTGATTTAAGGATATTTACTTTGTATATTTTGACATGTGATTTTTGACAAGTTGTGTTTTAACAGTTATGAAGTTTAACTTTTTGCAACTCAAGCTCTATTGTCATTAAATAATTGACTGACCTCCTCTAATTTCCTGCAACTGAGCAAATTAAAAATCTATAATTGAAGAAAAGAAACCAAAACTATCCATCAAAATTATATAAAATAAAAATTCTACCAAGTCTATTTATAGTCAAATTCAAGAATTTCTTCCCTTCAGGTTCTTTGGTTCCTTGATTAGTTTTGTTATCAATATCTTGATTTTTGTGTGTGTGCTGAGTGCTCATATCTTCCCTCTTTTTATCCTCCCCTGTTGTTAAACTAATACCTTGCTGGCTACTCTCAGCCTGGGGTCAGGTAGACTATTGGTTGCCTTTCTACTGAGGTAGAGGCCATCCAAGCTATGGTTCACCACTGAAGAGATGGGACTGTAATTCCACAAAACCAAAATCCTCCTCCACTTACCTCCCCTGTGATTCACTTCCAGAATCTTCTGCCTCCTGTTTTCCTTAGCTCACAGTACAGGAAGGATCCCCGAGAAGATTGCTTGGACGTTCTTCTTCAGCAGATTTCCAAGGTCTCTGATGTAATCTATTATCGCAGCACACTTCACTGATGCAGTGTCATTAGTACTTATATGAACCATCACCAATGGATCTTTGCCTGTTGATTTCAGAAGTCTGTCCAGTCTTAGAGTGAGGTCTCTGCTCCAGGAAGACAGTACAGCATCCTATTGCCTGCTTGTCCCTTGCAGAATGTTCTTTTAATTGTTTTGAGAACTGAATCCCCCAAAAAGATTGTCCATCTGCCTTGAACTGTTGGAAGTCTTTGTGGGCAAGCTTGTTTTTTCTTACAGGTTGGGCTGAGCTGCCATCCACAGGTGTGTCCTGGACATCTCTCCATTGTCTTGGACCAGCTGGATCTTGAGAGAGAGGTTCCCCAGTTTCCACATCAAGAACATGGTATCAGTTGGAAAGTTCTAGCTGTATGGCATTCCTTGTGGTCCTCTTCTGCCTGGTGGTCAGTGCGCCTGCCCATCCTCATCAGGCTCCAGCCACGTAGTATGCTGCCTTGACCTCTTGCCTCTGGTAAGTCTCCTCTCTGACTTCTTGGTGTCCAACTCCTTTCTTCCTTCAACCTGGAGTACTGGTGTTTTCTGGATCTGCCTGTCTAGGAACTCTTCAGCTTCTCTGATTCTCTAGTAGTGCCTCTACTTGCCCTTCCAACCCAACAATCTTTTCTTCCAGCACAGTCACCAGTTTGCACTTCATGCACAGGAAGTCCCTTCAGGCAGGAAAGCAAAAATGACACCTCTGTGGTAGATCACCACGCCGTTCCATCATTGACAATCTTGAAATAGCATGTTGAGCTGATCCTGGAAGGAGAGCCTCTATGCTGCCTCCTAAACTCTCCTCTTAGCTGCCTCTCTTCGCAGCTCTCAAGTTCACTTCGCAAGTGACTTCTTGTACCAGTCTCTCTGCTTAACTCAGCTCTGTCCCTCACCACCAGGGAGCAATTAACTGCTGATTTCAAACAGCAGAACTGATTAAAGCTCCAAGGGCCAGAGCTGTGTGGCTGTCCCAAGGCAATGCACCAACAAATAGACCTGTCTCAGCTGCTTAGTCAGAGGGCCCACAGCACACCTATGCAGCCCATACACAGAGCAAACAGGCAAAAAACCAACATATGGACCAAACGCACCATTCGCTGAGTCCCACTACCTCCAAGCACACTTCACAGTGACAGCCTTTGAAACTCTCTTGTCAGTTGCCTCTGTTCACGGTTAGGATGGTGTGTTTTCTCCCCAAAATGAAATTGGCATTGTTCAGTCAAATGACAATGTCATCCTACCCCAAGTTGCTGGATTAACAATCAGACAATCGCCAGTGTGGTACAAAGGGAAAATTCAGGAAGTCTTTTTCTTTTGTTTTCATCATGTATCATATCATCAGCATGCAACTACCTGTGCATATAAACCTGTAACTCCATCTACGGATTCAGGTGACTCAGACTTTACATCAGCTGTTACCAGAAATTCCCCTGGACAAAATGAAAGGTTTCGGAATTGTGTTCCTTCTCTTGATCAGCATCCATAAACACTGAACAGGGCAAGTCACCGACTAGAGTGTAAACTGAACATGCTGTTATGAAGGGTTTTCTGGTATGTTATTCCATAGATATTCTATCACACAGTTAGCTGTACTCTCAATCCATAAGAAAGTGCCATCAGGGAAGAGTGGGTATAAAACACTGCCATGTTGCTTGGCTAGCATTTTACCTCCACTTTGTACCTGCGTGAGTGACTGTAGGGCAATGGAGGGCACGCTCCAGCATTGTTATAATTAACATATGAATAGTAATTTACGAACTGATTTTTTTTTTTAAATAAGCTATTTTTCTGGGGAGTTTTTTCTCTCTCCAAATTTCCTAGCCCCCTATGATCCCTCCCCTGGCTCCCTCTCCTTCACTGTCAAATCGGAGTGTCTGATTCTCTCCCTGCTCTCAGCTCTTGTCTCTTACCAGATCACCCTCGTGTCTCCTGCTTTGCTAAGGACCCCATTCTGTATCGCTTGCTTGTTCTCTCTTCCCACAAGTGTCTGTGCCTTCCATGTATAAGGGACAGTGCTATGGAACTGATTCATAAGGCTGTTACCCTGTTTTCCTTCAAATCACTCCTCAATCCCCTTCTGCTAGGATAGTCACAGATAAACACGTAGCCCGAGGCTGGGGGATAGGCAAGGGCGGCACAGCATGACATAAAGAAAAATGTGCTGTATATTATAGGACCATTTCTGTTTCATTGTATCCTCTCCCTAGTTGTTATTCCTCTTAGATGGTAGGCTTTTCGGGGCAGCAATCTCGTCTCCAACAGGACCTTGATCCTGCTCATTTGCCCTAGCATCCACAATATAAATAAATACGCATTTGAACAAGTAGACTGACTGTATTGGGATTTTCATATTTCAGAGCCTCCAGCAGCAACCTCAAGCCAGCCCTTTTAACAAGAATCACTCCCACTTTGCTGCTAAGCCCTTTGAAATGGGTGTGGGTTGGACTGAAGCTACCCTTCAAAGAAAAAGAAATCTGATCCTTAAAGTGATATATTTTTCCAGTTCAGTGCTGAGTTAAGAATTCAAAGTAATCTCCCATCTGCAAGGACTGATGTGGCTTGCAGCATGGCTGCTAGCTATCCTGGGTCTTAACTCTGCAAATTTCACCCCTGCTTTATTTATTTTTTTTAAAAAGACATTTATTCAGCGTCATGATCAGTCTATTACAATTAGCAATCAACAGCATGGGTGTGGAAAAAAATAACAGAAATTCTACATAAAAACCCTTATTGGAATGCTTTGCACTTTCCACAGAACAGAAACTAAAATAACCTGTTATACAATTAGTCACAAATACTGTCCTTATGTTTGCAAAGGAGAGTTTGTCTAACACATGTCTTCATGTAGCAGCTACACCCGGCCACAACTGTGTATGGCTGAATTCACAACTGGTATAACCTGTAGCTTCCCTGTCCCTTCTCTGGCTATCCTCTCCTGCTAAGCTTTGTTTCCTGGTAGTTAAAACCTTCTCCCACTGCCATAACTCCCACCACTACTGGTGCCAGCGTAGCCACTGCTGTACGGACCAGAGCTCCTGCCTCCGAAGTTCCCTCCTTTCATAGGGCCAAAGTTTGAAGATTGGTTGTTGTAACTGCCAAAGTCATTGTAGTTTCTGCCATCTCCAAAGCTGCTTCCTCCACTGCCACTACCAAAGCCACCACCTCCCTGCTTTATTGCCAGGCAAATGTGTAATGCAATCTTGTCTAAGAACTAGTGTGTTTAGAACTCAAGAACCACTCAGGTGAGGAGTTCTCTCCATGCTATGATTACCTCTTTGCTGGACTTTCTGTTGATTACTTTCATCCACGTAAAGATGCAAGAAGGATTCTTGTTCTCCTAGAACTCCTTGGAATGCCAGGGCTTCACCTTCTTGTGCTAAATGCTGTGCCTTATCACAAGAAGGAAATAAGTTCTTAGTGTACTCTGTATCCCATAGTAATTGACCTTTGTAGCTATGATGCAAGTTACATCAGCAGTAGCATGTACATAGGCTCTAAATGGAACCAGTCAGTTTATCTGGCCCGGTGTGTACAAATGCACAAATAGATGAATTAACTTGAATACAAAGGATTGTTTATGAAGGTAAACTCATTGAGCTCAGATTTCTTGTTTGCAAGTGGAACATGAAAGGAGCAAAATGCTAACGCACAGAGGGTTCAGTACAGTACAAGGTATAGAGGCTAGAATGATGAGGAAATGAAAGAGAAAGTGCTGTGCATGTCATGTTGTCCGTAGCCAGCTTCCTGGGAGATGGGGGCACTGCGGTGCATGGGCTCCGGCTGCTTTAAAGCATTGTTAGATGCCAGGCAACGTGCTATTGCCTTGTTTGTTCAGACACCCCTGAGCCTGTGCTGTTTTATAAATGCCGAGAGACAAAATCACAGCACAAACTAATCTCACTTCTATCAGGACGTGCAAGTATAAGAGGCAATCAAAGTTTAGAAGGGCTAGTATGCAATTTATAACTTTTCTCCTACAGAAATCACACCCACTGATAGGAGGGCTATATTTAGAGCCTTTCTACGCTACTAGTGCCATATGCCTGCGGAAAAGCAATAAATGGAAACATTTACTGTCTTCCTGTACTGTAGTGCAGCTGTGACTCAGCTTAGGTGTATGTGTGCACGTAGCTAAGTGAACTCTGGTGTCATTCTTGTAGGGCAACCACAAATGGCGTCAGTTCATTAGGTATAGGAATGCATTCTATTGTTCAAGGGCAGAGGAGACTTAGAGAAATTTGGTGACATGCAGGTAGCACGAACAGAACAGTCTGGATAAAATAAGTTATCAGGTAGGCTGCTGGGGCGATACTTAGCGTAGGCCTACTCTTTCTAGGTGCTTATCCCCTGGTTGGAGATTGAGGCTTCAAAAGAAAAAGTACTGGAGCAATGTAGTAAATTAGAGCAACATGTCACCGGGCGCAAATAGTGCAAACCCGAGAGTTCTGCAGGCACTTAAGAATGAACTGCCTGAGCTGCTAACAAACCCACACCATCCCACTGAAATCAGCTACCACACCAGAGGGGAGCAAATGTTGTACCTCTCTTTGATCCTCTTAGACTAGCCATTCTCTCCATGGCTTTCTCAGGCTTGGCCACCCCTACTGCTGGTCCCTCTCTCATTTGTCCCCCATCTAGTCTCTACCCCACAGCTAGCTGATGTTTCTATCATTCTCTTGCCCAGGACAATGGGCACAGGGTTTCTGCTTATTGGCAAAACAGACCTCTCTCCCCATCCCACCCCAACCTGTCCATCCCTACATGTAGCCAGGGTTGTTTGGTCAGCTGCCTCCCTTCTGGGCTCTGTGTGCCATCCAGTGTTTGGGCCCAGACAGTCCCTGAGCCACTAGGAAAAGGTTTGCAGTGCACATCAACATTTTTTGTCCTACACACTAATGAGCAGTGTTAAGCATTTGTGTGTGCCCATGGCTGGTAAAGTCCTTGTTAATGTACTCACGCACATACAGTTCTATCCTAGTCATAAAACTCCCATAATGCCGAGCTGCTGAAGCGGAACATGGTTTTCACTGATGCAAAGAGCAACACCGAGGACAAGGGGTGAGATGGTTTCCCCTCCTGCCTCTGCAGAGGGGTGGGACAAGAACACAGCATAAGGAGATAGGTGTGTCATGTTGCTTGTGATGATTGTGCAACGACACATGTTAAGTTTCTGAGTTTGCCCAGTGCAAAGTCAGGGACAGACTCAGAGTTGAGTGCTTACCCAGTCAATAAAAGCAGCAGCACTAGCCACCAGTGCTCAAAGTCCCGGAGTCTGATTCCCCAAAATCACGAGACTAGCTTAAAAATCAGGAGCTTTTTAAATAAAAAATGTGGGGTTTTTTTTTCAGTTTGCATTCTGGGCTCTGCACCTTTTAGCATGCGCATGTCACATTTTCAGGCTTTTTTCCAGCCACAAGGGCTAGAAACTATTTTAAAAGATTAAATGGGAGTAGTTGAAATCTTAGAATTTACACACATGAATTTGGAGAGCTATGTCGCTCCTTTAAAAATATGTGAAATTCAAAATAACCAGATCAGGTCCAGGGTGATGCAGAAAGCTGGTTTTACCTTAACAAGCCACTGATATTTAAAGAGCCAGTGTCCTTGGTGGAGTGGGCCAACTTTTTTAAAATGGCCATTGATTTGGAGTGCCAACATTTTTGGATTTCCAATCACCCCAAATCAGGGGCTGCTTTTGGAAAATTTGGTGCATATAGACAATGTTAACAGTTCTCACAATATTTGCCCTTTTTTCTGAAAACTCCCACTGTTGTGATCAGGTTATTACTTGAGAATCTTGGCTTTCATTTCAAAAAGACACTTCTAACCCCCATTATTGAAGAGAAAAGCTTGAAATGAATGAACCATGAACACACAAAATTCAGAAGTCAAATAATGAAAACCCACAATGTATTTAGTTTTTAAATCTCATTATTTTTAAGCCAATGGCATGATTGTGGGGCCCTGAGTCATGTTTTCTGAGTGCTTGGGATTGGCAATACTGATAATAGTCCGTGTGATGCCACAAAGGAAACCAAAGAAACAATCAAAACAGCAGTAAAGTTTTTTTGAAAGACAAAAATCCCCATGCCCTGGCACAAGAGTTCTCAACCTTTTTAATAGGGTGGGCCAATATTTTAATGGTGAGGTTGCCTTGGAGATCATCTGCTCCTTGTTCATGATTGCATAGGGTTGCCAACTTTGGTTGGACGAATTCCTGGAGATTTAATCACATGACATAATCTTTAATTAAAGATGAATCTTTAATTCCAAGAGACTCTAGCACAATCCTGGAGGGTTGGCAACCCTATGATTGCATGGGTTATCTCTCCTTCTGGCTGGGAATTCATAACATCCTGGTGGCAACTCCAGCAATAGGTTACATGGCAAACTAGTCATTAGGGAACTAGTTAATATATTTGTAAACAGAGCTCAGATTTGGTTGGTGTGGCAGAGGAGGGTGGGGGAGATGGTGGTTGTATTCTTCCAAGCTCTACCCACAAAAAGTTCCACCCTGGTGAACGGCGAAAATGAGATGACTATTTTGAATATCTGAACAATCATACAGCTCTCTGGGCTCGCTTCCTTCTAAAATGAGTGGTGACACCTCCCAAATGCCACCTACTTGTGGTACCAAAATGAGACACCCTTCTCAATAAATCATGCAGAGCTGTGACCCTTTGTCACAGCATGGCTGTCCATTTAAGGGGAGTTAGGCCCAGCCCACCTGTGACTAAACAGCTGCCTCCAGGCTGATGCTGTAGGGCCAGAGATCAGATGATAGCTTGAAGATCACCTAGGCAAATAACTGGCAAATAACCCAGTTAAAGATAAGAGCTGCAGGGATTAGATGGCCTCAGGTCTGAATCCATGGGGCTGGGCAGAGGTCATAGTTTATATATGATTCTCAGAAGGGTTGTGTGTAGGGTGTAGTCTTCTAGGGAGTAGATGGGCCCAGTAGAAAAGGGCCAGGATCAGGGGAAAGGATGTGATAGATGTGCTGAATAGTTTTGTTTTGGAGAAATAAAACCAAGTTGTGACACTGTATGGAAAATGGGGGACACTTCAGGATATTATGAATATTAATATTGTAAAATTGCAATGAGTTGTGCCAGATATGCCATGTAAGATATCTGCAAAAATGTTATGATTTGCCAAATATGATAATCTCATTTTGTATTATGAGTTGTAGATATGTATGTATGTGTGTATTTCAAACTTGTGCTACGCTTCTGGGGGAGACCCCTAGTCAGTTTGGCATCAGCACTGCCTAGGCTGCTTGATGGCCCATAAAGGATCATCGGCTATACAATTGACCCATTGAGAGAAGGCAGAGGATACACCTCATGACTCAGCAAGGCATGTATGGTCCTGCCTATGGACAGAAAAGGCTTCCAAGCCATGTGTTGGGCATGTTTGAAACAAAGGAAGCACAAACTGCATGGCAAAAGACTATAAAAGGCAGCTGCATCTTCTTCATTTTGTCTTCAGTCCTGCTTCTTACCTCTGGAGGAACTTTGCTACAAACTGAAGCTCTGAACAAAGAACTGAATTACCCATCCAAGCTGTGGATGTGTTCCAGAGGGACTTTCAAGCCAGCAAACTCACCAATACTTCTAGGAACCTGATATATGGACTGTGAAGTCTTCGTATGTATGTGACTGTTTTACCATTTAACATCTCTCTTCTTGTTCTTTCTTTTTTCTTTATAATAAACCTTTAGTTTTAGACACTAAAGGATTGGCTGGCAGAGTGGTATTTTGGGTAAGATCCAAACCTATACTGACCTGGTAATGTGGTTGACCCTTTGGGGTTAGAAGAACATTTTGTATATGTGAGCAGAGTTTTTTAAAATAACTTCTCACTGTACTGGACCTAAGTACTGATTGGGAGCCAGAGACTGGAATGCAGTAAAGGGGGCTGTGTGATTTCTTTTTTTTCCTTCTTGATAACCAATGTGGGGGATCAGCAGCAGCTTGTGACTGGTTGTGGAGTTTAAGACTCCCACCAGTCTTGGGAGTATCTGCTCTCCCTTTTGCAGCCTGCCCTGACCTTGGCATTTCCAGTGAGGGCTGCCCTAGGCACACAATTCTTTGAAGAAAAGGGCCTGGGATTCTGTTACTGGAGTGTTCTTTGGTGCATGGGAAAGAAATAGTTAAGAACAGAGACACTTAAATTATCCTTACTGGGCATTTGATTTAACCACTCATTGAGAAGAATGGGGCCGTTGTTCTTCCAAAGGCTCTCTGTAGCCCCATCTGTGCTGTGGTTGCCCCCTGTTACATTTCTGAGGCTTTCTCAGAAACCATAGTAGCTAATAATAATACCTAGCTCTTGTAGAGTGCTTTTCCTGAGCTAGAGACCGACTGACTTTTCCAATGACAGCTGAGATTCTGGAGAACAAAATAGTAGTTTTGGAGAAGTGCTGATATGGTATATAGGTGCATACCCTGTCTTAATGCTTGTCCACACTACAAATGATTTGATGTCATAGCTATACTGGCATAGCTACATGGGCCTAGCCCACTTGTGTAGACATAATGTGTAAGCAGACAAAAGGAGTTCTTCCTGTTGGCATAGTAAGACTGTCTCCCTGAACAACCTTAGCTAAGTTGCCAGAAGCACTCTTCTGTTGGCATAGTTGTGTCAATACTGGGGTTTTCCGGCATAGCTATATTGGCTGGGGTGTGATTTTTTTTTTCACACTCCTACACAACTTATTGATGCCACCAAAATATTGTACTGTAGACTAAGACTTTGGCTTTTAATGTAAGCAAGCAGCTGGAAATGAGACGGTAAACCAGCACCATGTGACCCACCAGGTCTCTGCAGACCTCCAGTAAGTTCTCTGTGGACTGTAGTTTGGAAATCTCCCAGAAACATGAACCATGAAACTGCCCAACATTTGGTCAAATTCACTAAAAAAAAAAGGATAGCCAAAGACTCAAAAAGTAATAGCAATTTTTTTTAAGTACATCAGAAGCAGGAAGCTTGCTAAACAAACAGTGGGGCCACTGTACGATCGAGATTCTAAAGGAGAACTCAAGGACAATAAGGCCATTGCAGAGAAACTAAATGAATTATTTGCATTGATCTTCATGGCTGAGAATGTGAGGAAGATTCCCAAACCTGAGCCATTCTTTTTAGGTGACAAATCTGAGGAACTGTCCCAGATTGAGGTGTCATTAGAAAAGGTTTTGGAACAAACTGATAAACTAAACAGTAATAAGTCACCAGGACCAGACAGTATTCACCCAAGAGTTCTGAAGGAACTCACATGTAAATTGCAGAACTACTATCTGTAGTCTGTAACTTATCATTTAAATCAGCTTCTGTACCAAATGACTGGAGGATGGCTAATGTGACGCCAATTTTTAAAAAGGGCTCCAGAGGTGATCTCAGCAATTACAGGGTGATAAGCCTGACTTCAGTACTGGGCAAACTGGTTGAAACTATAGTAAAGAACAAAATTGTCAGACACATAGATGAACATAATTTGTTGGGGAAGAGTCAACATATTTTTCGTAAAGGGAAATCATGCCTCACCAATCTACTAGAATTCTCTGAAAGGGTCAACAAGCATGTGGACCAAGGGGATCCAGTGGATATAGTGTACTTAGATTTTCAGAAAGCCTTTGACAAGGTCCCTCACCAAAGGCTCTTACGCAAAGTAAACTACCATGGATAAGAGGAAAGCCTTTCTCATGGATTGGTAACTGGTTAAAAGATAGGAAACAAAGGGTAGGTATAAATAGTCAGTTTTCAGAATGGAGAGAAGTAAATAGTGGTGTCCCCCAGGGGTCTGTTCTGGGACCAGTCCTCTTCAACATATTCATAAATGATCTGGAAAAAGGGGTAAACGGTGAGGTGGCAAAATTTGCAGATGATACAAAATTGCTCAAGATAGTTACGTCCCCGGCAGACTGTGAAGAGCTACAAAAGGATCTCTCAAAACTGGGTGACTGGGCAACAAAATGGCAGATGAAATTCAATGTTGATAAATGCAAAGTAATGCACATTGGAAAACATAATCCCAACTATACATATAAAATGTTGGGGTCTAAATTGGCTGCCACTCAAGAAAGAGATCTTGGAGTCATTGTGGATAGTTCTCTGAAAACATCCACGCAATGTGCAGCGGCAGTCAAAAAAGCAAACACAATGTTGGGAATCATTAAGAAAGGGATAGATAATAAGTCAGAAAATATCATATTGTCTCTATATAAATCCATGCTATGCCCACATCTTTAACTGCGTGCAGATGTGGTCGTCCCATTTCAAAAAATATATATTGGAATTGGAAAAGGTTCAGAAAAGGGCATCAAAAATGATCAGGGGTATGGAACAGCTGCCCTATGAGGAGAAATATCCGCAAAAAGAAAAGGAGTACTTGTGGCACCTTAGCGACTAACAAATTTATTTGAGCATAAGCTTTCATGAGCTACAGCTCACTTCATCGGATGCATGTAGTGGAAAATACAGTAGGGAGATTTATATACACATAGAACATGAAACAATGGGTATTACCATACACACTGTAACAAGAGTGATCAGGTAAGGTAACTGGTTAAAAGATAGGAAACAAAGGGTAGGTATAAATAGTCAGTTTTCAGAATGGAGAGAAGATTCCCCTGCTGGTAATAGCTCATCTTACCTGATCACTCTTGTTACAGTCTGTATGGTAACACCCATTATTTCATGTTCTCTGTGTATATAAAATCTCCCCACTGTATTTTCAACTGTATGCAGCTGATGAAGTGAGCTGTAGCTCACGAAAGCGTATGCTCAAATAAATTTGTTAGTCTCTAAGGTGCCCCAAGTATTCCTTTTCTTTTTGTGGATATTTTTGTGGATACAGACTAACACGGCTGCTACTCTGAAAACTATGAGGAGAGATTACTAAAACAGGGACTTTTCAGCTTGGAATAGAAACAACTAAGGGAGATATGATTGAGGTCTATAAAATCATGACTGGTGTGGAGAAAGTAAACAAGGAAGTGTTATTTACTCCTTCTTATAACACAAGAACTAGGGGGTCACCAAACAAAATGAATAGGCAGAAGGTTTAAAACAAACAAAAGGAAGTACTTTTTCACACAACACACATTCAACCTGTGGGATTCCTTGCCAGAGAATATTGTGAAGGCCAAGACTATAACAGGGTTCAAAAAAGAACTAGATAAATTCATGGAGGATAAGTCCATCAATGGCTATTAGCCAGGATGGACAGGGATGGTGTCCCTAGCCTCTGTTTGCCAGAAGCTGGACAGGAGGATGGGGCCACAGGGGATGGAACACTTGGTGATTACCTGTTCTGTTCATTCCCTCTGGTGCACCTGGCATTGGCCACTGTCAGAAGACAGGATACTGGGCTAGATGGAACTTTGTCTGACCCAGTATGGCCATTCTTATGTTCTTATGTTATTATAACTTTTCAGAGCTATGTCACACTGTTAAAACCCTGCACATTCTTGGGATCGCAGAGATGCGGATTTCTTTCCAGGTATAGCGATCCCTGAACTTCAGATTGGTAAATACAATTTTACCAGTAACTTATGCCCACATCTTTTTAAAGCACCCAGCAGTATTGTTCTAAATATATAAGAGCATACCTGAAGAAATGTAAAACAAAGCCTGTTTCATATCTAGCTTATTAACTATTAGTACAAGGGTAAGAACTGCTACAACTTTGTTTTAAAAACTAATATCACATAATAACTTTCCAAGCAGTAAATGCCAACATACCACCTGTGTTAGTGCTAAAGTCCTGCATAGACATGAAGTTAGTTAAAAAGAGATTTTCTTTAAATACCACAGAATCTCCACCAGAGAGCACAGATGGCATATAGGAGAATTCTCAAAGGACTCTCAAAGACTGCAATGTTTGGAAGGAGAATACCATAGATAAATCAGTAGTAATTCCAGTGATTCATCCACCAAGAAAAATTCCATTTGCTCTAACAGATAATGAAAACTTGATAATATGAACAAGCTGGGAGTTATTGAAAAGTTAGAACTGCCTACAAACTGGATTAATTCTATGGCTGTAGCTGGAAAGACTAATAAAGTGCGGCTATGTATCAATCCATGTGATTTAAATAAAATGTGAATGTTACCCACTGAAAATATAACTAAACTCTGGAAAGTAAAAATATTCTGAGGACTTGAGATGGGCCATGGATTCAGGAAGGTTGGTCTTGTGGTTAATGCAGTGGGCTTAGAGTTGGGGTATCTTGGCTTCAAATCCCCCTTCTACCACAAGCTTCCTGTGTGAGCTTGAGCAAGTAACTTAGCCTCTCTGTGCTTCAGATCCACAGGTTCCGACTTTTCAAAGTGCCAGGGGGTGCTCAACCCCTGGCTCAGCACCAGGCCCCGCCCCCACTCCACCCCTTCCCCCAAGGCCCCACCCTGCCTCTTCCCACCCCCACTCCACCCCACCTCTTCCTGCCCAGTTCCGCCCCCTCCCTTGAGCATGCTGCTTCCTCACTCCTACCTCTTCCCTCCCAGCCTCCTGCACGCCGTAAAACAGTTGTTTGTGGTGGGCAGGAGGTGCGGAGAGGGAGGGGGAGGCGCTGACCCACGGGGCCTGCTGGCAGGCAGGTGGCACTGGGGGGAGGAGATGGTGCTGATAGGGGCATTTTTTCCACATGGGTGCTCCATCCCCAGAGCACCCATAGAGTCAGCGCCTATGCTCAGATCCACATCTGTAAAACAGGGATAATAGTTCCCAACCTTATATGGATGTTGTGAGGATAAATACATTAAAGAGTGTGCAGGGCTTTGAGATCTTTTGGGCAGTAAAAATCAAGTTATTAGAGCTAGGTGGTATTATTACTATTATTATTTTGGAAAGTAAAGTTGGATGAATCAAACTCTAATTTGGTAACTTTTAGAATAGTTAATGTTTGTTTAAAAATATGTCACAGAGTAATATCACATATTACGTAGAAGTTATAATGGATGATGTTTTAATTTGGGCTCGGGGTCTATTTTATGTGAGTTTTGAAGAGAGCATGGGAGAGACACCTAACAGTTAACTTAAATGAGTCAAGTTATCTACATTGGATAATTGGAGTTAAAGACAAGTTATCTACATTGGATGTAAATTGAGCATAGATGGTTTAATTTCTAATCCCCAAAGCAATAATTGACATGCTCACTTTATAATATAAAGGGGGAGATCTACATAGATACAGGGATGCTGGGGTGCAGCAGCACCCCCTGGCTGGAAGTGGTTTCCATCATTTACACAGTTTACAGTTTGGTTCAATGGCTCTCAGCATCCCCACTGTACACATTGTCCCAACACCCCTGCACAGCTATATAAGAACGATAAGCTATTTGTGAGCAAAAGCCTTTAAGAGAACTGCTGGAAATTGACACTGGCTGTCATTGGGAAGAGAGAGCTGGAGAGGCATTTGAACAGTTAAAAGTACTGAGGAGAACACTCAGTCCACCAGGCTTTAAATACTGTGATTTCTAGTTGTACTTTTAGTAGATGCATGTTCTGGTGAATGGGGCCAACATTTTCAAACTGAAGTGCCTACCTGTGCCACTATGGGAGCAGATCCCCAGTGGGTATAAATGGTTGTCGCTCCATTAATGTCAAGGGAGCCTGGGTAATTTATGCCAGCTGCAGATTTGCCCTTAGGTCGGAGATCTTCCAACTAGCTATGGGGTTCAATCACACCACTCCCATTAGTTTCAATGGGAGCCATGTGGCTAAATACCTCGATCATCTTTCAACTTCAACTCTTATCCTTTTAAAAGCAGCAAAGAGTCCTGTGGCATCTTTTAGAGTAACAGATGTATTGGAGCATAAGCGTTCGTGGGTGAATACCCACTTCGTCAGATGCACCCACGAAAGCTTAAGCTCCAATACGTCTGTTAGTCCATAAGGTGCCACAGGATTCTTTGCCACTTTTACAGATCCAGACTAACATGGCTACCCCTCTGATTCTTATCCTTTTGACCCTCGATGCAGGAGGGGCAGGCATAGGCACTTGCAATAAAATCCCTCTGGGGATCGTTCCATCTGATGTAAGTCAGAGCAGCCTTGTGGTTTCTGTAACTTGCGCCTGGAGTAAATTCAGCCCCAGAACGCAGGAAGCCATCTTTGCCTCCCTCACCTCCAGCTTCTCCCTCTTGACAGAGGCTCTTGGCAAGTTCTTTGAAGCTGAAAAATGCCCCACAAGTCTGTAAACCCAAGCTGCAGCTCACCCTCACCTCATCTGAGAGAGTGGGGGGATGCTAATTTTTAGACTGAGATTGAGAATCCCCTTCCCACTCATTTGGAAGGACAGAGAGCTGTAGCTCAAGACAGAATTTAGTGTGGTATCACTGTGGAGACTCTCCAGATCTTGGCATGGTCCTTCCACAAAGAAAGAACTGAGGACCTAATAGTTCTGGTAATTCAGATGGGTAAATGACAAGAAGAAAGAAGAGCGGTTGTGTGGCCCAGTGCATAAAGCTCGGGCTTTGAGAGACCGGGGCTCTCTTTGTGGCTCGGCTCTCTCTAGCTGTCTGATCTTGGGCTAGTTACTTTCTCTCTCTACCTTAGTTTCTCCATGTGTAAAGTGGGAATAATGATACTCAACCTCCTTTGCAAAGTGCTTTCATCTCTATGGATGAGAAGCACTATAGAAGAGTTAGCTATCATTATCAAACAAATGGTATTTAGCAGGTCGAGGGATAGGGCTCTGCTTCTAAATCCTTGTAGAGGATACACTTCATCCCTGCTAAATTTCATGCTGTTAATCCAGGTCTCCCTCTGTGTTTTGAACTCTAAAGCTCCCTTGATCACATTTACACAGGCACTCCTCCTAAAGACTAGTATGAACTTTAGGGCCGATGTCTGTCTTTTGAGCTATATCACATTGCTGATGGAGTTATCACTGTAATACCTAGGTATCATATGCGAATTTATCTGTGCCCCATCAAAAGTTTCCTGTCTTGAATACCCCCTTGTTGGCCAATATCATGACGTATGTGGGCATTTTAAAATGGCCATCAAAAAATGAATCACATGGAAATAAAAACTTGGCCCTCTTCTCCTCTCTGTGGATGATCCGGCCCAGCGCAGTTCATGGTAATAAACACTGCATCTGTGTAGGAATAATGAACATCTCAGATATGTACAGTAACTAGGCAAGAGTCTTCTGTGGACTCTCAAAAAAGGAGAAATCTGTAAATAAAAGATTTGCTATGTGGTCTCTCATCAGTGTTTTTAGCAATCATTATGGGCCTGATCCAAACCCAGCTGAAATAAATGGCTGAACTCCCATTTATTTTAATGGGCTATAGATCAGGCATCTGATGTACGTCCCCTTTACTTGTGCATGTGCTCCTAATGCGATGGTATGTACGCTCAGCTTTTGGCTTGGCAAGTTGTACTGTTGCCTCTTGTTACCTCTGAAAATGTAAAACATAAGTAGCAGGGACAATTTAATCTCTACTAAATTATTTTAAAATACTGCCTTCTGTGGAGGCAAGAGAGATTGCTACTGAGCTTCCCGCTCCTGCTTTGATAATCTTTTAAAAGGGAGACACAACCTTTTTTCTCCGCCAGAAAATCCCATTTGTGCTACTCTGACGGTGCAAAGGGGAATTAAACGCCCTAAGTGAGGAGCTGAGGATGTCTACAGGCCATAGATAGGTCTAGGGCAGCAGTCCTCACACAATGTATGTGTGTGTGTGTGTGTCTGTGGGGGGAGGGGGGCATTGCTGGAGTGCCTGTGCTGTGGTGATTTCTGCTGGCAAACAGTCCCTAAGCGGCCAATGCAGCTTAGAGTTGCCCTGAGGTCTTTAGGTTCTGGTTGAACCGGTTACTTAAGCATATGCCTAACTGAAGACAAAGGTACTACCTGCATGCTTAGAATTGGATATATGCTTCAATGTGTTCCTAAATTAGGGAGTGAGTCGGTTTGACCAGATAGACCTTGTCAGCCCTGGATAGTGAGGTATTCTGAAGTCTGCTAGCAATTTCAGAGTCGCACAAGACAGTAAAGATCGGAAAATTCTTCTGTAATCTGAGCAAATTTAAAAAAAATCTTCTTGTTGATTTTAAATGTTTGGGATCAGATATTTTGTGTAAATTTCGGGCAAGTACCTCATCGGATTTATTGCCTTCTAAAAATTGGCTAAATTTATACTCATTCCTATTTAACTCAATAGCGTCAACTTTCTCTCAGAACGTAAGAATGGCCATACTGGGTCAGACCAAAGGTCCATCTAGCCCAGTATTCTGCATTCCAACAGTGGCCAATGCCAGGTGCCCCAGAGGGAATTATCAGAACAGGTAATCATCAAGTGATCCATCCCTTGTCATGTGACCCATTCCCAGCTTCTGGCAAACAGAGCCTAAGGACACCATCTCTGCCCATCCTGGCTCATAGCCATTGATGGATCTATCCTCCATGAATTTATCTAGTTCCTTTTTGAACCCTGTTATAGTCTTGGCCTTCACAACATCCTCTAGCAAAGCATTCCACAGGTTGACTGTGCATTGTGTAAAAAAATACTTCCTTTTGTTTGTTTTAAACCTTCTGCCTATTCATTTTGTTTGGTGACCCCTAGTTCTTGTATTATGAGGAGTAAATAACACTTCCTCTTATATTTTCTCCACATCGGTCATGATCTAAGTTCCCTGTAAGCTGCTTGGCCATATGGCCGCACAGCAACCTATTTAGCACCGCACAGGTGCTCAAGGAACCTGCCCGGGGACCTGCTGTGATTGGGGAAGGGGTGCTCCTCCCTGGCCCCCACATAGCCCAGCTTCCAACCTGTCATGGCTGGGGTGCCCCTCCCCTGGCCCCAACTCTGCTGTGATGCAGCCCAGGCCGGGCCCAAGTGCGGCCAGTGTGGCCCGGACCCAGCCGCGGACGGGTCGCCTGGACCTGCTGGGGAAGCACGGCCGGATCAGGCACAGCTGCGGTTGGGGCAGCACAGCCCAGGCCAGCCCCAGGCGTGGCCAGAGCATCCTGGACCCAGCCAGGGCCGGGTAGACCCAGCCCAGACCCAGGAGTGGCTGGGGCGGCCCTCCCACGGACCAGACCTGCTAGGGCCAGGGGAGGGGCACATATCTTGTATCCCCAACCCCAGAGCCACCGCGATGGGGAGAGGCATCTTTCCCATCCAGCCCTGGTGCTGCTGCTGCAGGGAGAGAGAGCTCGGGGGAGTCCTCTCCCCACCGTAGCCCCTGAGCACCCTCCTGCACCCCAAACCCCTCATCCCCGGCCCCACCCCAGAGCCCTCACCCCCTGCACCCTAATCCTCTGCCCCAGCCCTGAGCTCCTCATCCCTGGTCCCACCCCAGAGCCCACACCCCCAGCAGAGCTCTCACCCCCCTGCACTCCAACCCTCTGCCCCAGCCCTGAGCCCCCTCCCACACTCTGAATCCCTCAGCCCCACCCCACAACATGAATTTTGTTATGTGCACCGATGTGAAGGTAATGATTTGGCTCAAGTTCCTTTAAGAAACATGCAAGGTAGTTTAAATGAGGGCTGGGTGAACAGTGCAAACAATGTTCTATGCGTATTGATTCAGCCTTTTAAATGCATTCGCATTGCCCATATTCATGTCCTGTTTGTGTCTGTTCTCCACAAGTGTTCCAGAACCGAGTTTTAATAGAATGAATGTTCAGGGAATACAAATGTCAAAGTCAAGTGAGCAAGAAGACATGGAAACTGAATTTTTCATTTGCCTGTATGAGTGTTTGTGTGCCCATTCAGTCAGGAAACAGTGGGGCTTATCTGACCAATCAGTGAACCAACATAGCTCAAATAGGGTTTGGTGCTCCTGGACATGCCTTGAAGTCAGGGGGAGTAGAAGACACAGCCATTTTCAGGAGCGCTCCATGTTTTGCAGGATTGAGCTCATAGAGATTACTGAGCATTTAGCAAGAGGGTTGCAATCATTCCACACTGTTAAAAACATTTGGAATAATAAATAAATATGAGGAAATGGATCTGCTCATGGTTATTCCACTAGCACCTTCCTAAGAGGATAAATTCATCAGATCACCAGTTTGGAATGAATTATTTTCTCAGCTCTATCTAAATGACTAAGAACCTCTTTTTAAACCAATCAGCTTAAACACATATGGAAATGAGGTACTCCACATACCACCTTCAGTAGACTACCAGGGCCTACATTTGGGGTGCTGTTCATTTGGATGAAGTCAGCCATGGATTTTTTTGAAAGTCGTCTGTGACAAATGGGTCCTTTGTTGGGCGGGTTGAACATTTTTTGTTGAAACTTTTTTTCCACAGAGAAATGGATTATTGAGCAAACAAATTTTTTGTGAAGGTGTCTGCTTTCTGAGGAAAATTTTGATATCTCATCAGAAAACTCAAACCTTTTGGTTTTCAGCTAAAAACTGAAATACTTCCTCCAATAGCCAAATATTTTGGTTAAAAATTTAAAAGTACTTCAGTTCACAATGGCACACTGTGTCTCATGGGGGTTGTGGTTTGGGTGTCTTATGCACCCATTGTTTCTTGTGGGTTGGTCTCTCTTCGTCTCCTTCTTAGAAAGTCTTCATGGACCAATGTCTGCTCTTTTCCCATGGTTTTCCATTGATTTTAGAGGAACAACTACTCACTTACAATGGTGTGAGTGAGCGGTGGATCAGGAAGGACCAATATTTGTTCATTCTTGTTTGTTCTCCTTAATATCAAGTCATCTAGATTAAAAAAATGCTCTTTGTATGTGGGGAATATTTTCCCCCATGTTGTATAAATTAAAATGTAATTTGAAATGATTCTGTCCTCACCAAAGTCTGCACTCTGCCTCCAAATCCAACCCTAGTCTCTCATTATATCAGCCCTATTTCTTCTGTGCCCACAGAGATACCAGCCTCAATGCCACTTTTTTCACACTGGTCTTTGTGTCTTTTTTATGCACTTCCCCTGTAAGTGTATGAGTGGGTTTTCAGAAGCATATCAGGGAGCTGGGTTCCCTTAGTTGCTTTAGAAACTGCACACTCTTCTACTGCCCTCTCAATTTCATAGAATCATAGAATCATAGAATATCAGGGTTGGAAGGGACCCCAGAAGGTCATCTAGTCCAACCCCCTGCTCGAAGCAGGACCAATTCCCAGTTAAATCATCCCAGCCAGGGCTTTGTCAAGCCTGACCTTAAAAACCTCTAAGGAAGGAGATTCTACCACCTCCCTAGGTAACGCATTCCAGTGTTTCACCACCCTCTTAGTGAAAAAGTTTTTCCTAATATCCAACCTAAACCTCCCCCACTGCAACTTGAGACCATTACTCCTCGTTCTGTCATCTGCTACCATTGAGAACAGTCTAGAGCCATCCTCTTTGAAACCCCCTTTCAGGTAGTTGAAAGCAGCTATCAAATCCCCCCTCATTCTTCTCTTCTGCAGGCTAAACAATCCCAGCTCCCTCAGCCTCTCCTCATAAGTCATGTGTTCCAGTCCCCTAATCATTTTTGTTGCCCTTCGCTGGACTCTCTCCAATTTATCCACATCCTTCTTGAAGTGTGGGGCCCAAAACTGGACACAGTACTCCAGATGAGGCCTCACCAATGTCGAATAGAGGGGAACGATCACGTCCCTCGATCTGCTCGCTATGCCCCTACTTATACATCCCAAAATGCCATTGGCCTTCTTGGCAACAAGGGCACACTGCTGACTCATATCCAGCTTCTCGTCCACTGTCACCCCTAGGTCCTTTTCCGCAGAACTGCTGCCTAGCCATTCGGTCCCTAGTCTGTAGCTGTGCATTGGGTTCTTCCGTCCTAAGTGCAGGACCCTGCACTTATCCTTATTGAACCTCATCAGATTTCTTTTGGCCCAATCCTCCAATTTGTCTAGGTCCTTCTGTATCCTATCCCTCCCCTCCAGCGTATCTACCACTCCTCCCAGTTTAGTATCATCCACAAATTTGCTGAGAGTGCAATCCACACCATCCTCCAGATCATTTATGAAGATATTGAAGAAAACCGGCCCCAGGACCGACCCTTGGGGCACTCCATTTGATACCGGCTGCCAACTAGACATGGAGCCATTGATCACTACCCATTGAGCCCGACAATCTAGCCAGCTTTCTACCCACCTTATAGTGCATTCATCCAGCTGCCAAGCCATCACCACCATCACATTCTAATACCTCTTAAGGCTCACATCTGCAGTGCCCCAACAGTGGCATTAACTATTACTGTGCTTGTTATTGAGCCAATAAAAGAGGCACATGCCTCAACAGAGTCTAACAATGTATTACAATATATAAGTGCTAGCAGGGGCGGAGCCTCAGACTAATCTCTTTGGGGCAGGGACATTGCTTTCTCTTTGTTCTATACAGCATCAGCACACTTTTTGGTACTGTAAAAATATTATAATGTTGATGGACTATTAAATCAAACAGGAATTATGTTGAAAATTCAGGAAATTGTTTTTTGTGATTCAGTTTATTGCCAGTGACCAACTCATGTCATGTTTTGAAAATCCATAACCCATGCTATATATTCATTCATCCTGCCTGCCAAGTGGTGAAATCAGACAAATGTCTCAGATTCTTCCCCACTACAGTTGCTCACGCTGGGATTACCACATAAATTGGTTCAATCATACTGTGGAGTTTTAGCTTGGCCTTCTCTCTTACCACTCTGCAATTGCATCGGCAAGCAGTGCGTTTTTAATACAACTTTTGCTTTGCTAGAAGGGTCTATTCTAATAAACAAGCTCCTCTTAATTTTATCAATGTCCTTCCACTCAAATGCAAAATGGCAGCAAAATCCTTTCTCTGTCACTTAGTCTGCACTAATCTTAATCCTACTTCATTCAAAACTTTGGAACTGAACTGTTATTTACATGAGATGAAAAGAAGATGTTTAAAACATGACTCAAGTGTCTTCAGAAAACTGAAGAATACTTTCCAAAAATTAGGCAAGACCTAAAGAAAGTAAGATATCTGAGAGAAAGTAAGAGCAACTGACCCCGTAAGAGAAAAGGTTTTATGAACAAGTATATCCCACTAGTTCCTTTGCTTGTAATGTTAGTTCTTCTTTAAAAGACTTTGTGAACAAGATTTAAAAAGCTTTGCTAAAATGTAAGAACATCAATTGTCTTTGACTATTTAAATAAGAATTAATCTAGCTTTTCATTCGGACCAGAGTTCCAGGTATATAGGAAATCTATGGGGAGGATTTGTTTTTGTTTATTTTGTTTTTAATCTTTAGGAAAATTGTAGTGCTCAAAAAATACTATGCTGTCATGGGGACTAACAGACGAGAACAAGACATGGCTTAGACTGGCACTGAGCCTACTGAACCTACGGAGATAGTTTTGCACTGCAGTCCTGTCCTATTATCCTGTAAGCCAGGGGTGGGCAAACATTTTGGCCTGAGGGCCACAGCTGGGTATGGAAACTGTATAGCGGGCCATGAATGAGCTATGCCAATTTATACTACCAAAAGTTTTGACCTAAATAATTCCTCATAATAAAGATACTGTATACCCAAAACACTGGAAAATTTCCAGAAAATCCTCTCCCCCTTAGAATAGAATAGTTATCAGTATATTTATATGAACATGATTGAGCGTTAAATTCAATATCTTTAAGAAGATGCATGACTGAATTCAAACCATGCCACCTGCCTACCTGACTGGAATGCTACTCTTTGGAAGGGTAAAAGCTACTTTTATTCTGCACCGAGAAGAACACTAAGGCTCAGATTCTTGAAGATGTTTGGGTACCTAACTCCCATTGAGGATCTGGACCTAAATCCAAATTACCTGCTTTCTTTGTTGGCTCCTGAAGTTCTAGTACTGAGTCTTAGATAGCCAGATGCATGTGATGTAATAATTAGCAGGCCCTTAAAAAAACTAAAATAAAAAGCAACCATCTAAAACAGAACCTTCTCACCATGGCCAAAGGAGAAATACTCCTCTCAGTACTGCCATGTTTTTTTGTGGGACCTAACAAGAAAGTGTTACTATCAAAGTTTTTGAGAGAGAAATCACAAATTGCTCTTTTTCCATGGCCAATTTACATGCTTGTTATAGTAGAAAAGAATACCCAATTAATCTCCAGGCTGGATATGGGAAGAAGGCATCACAGCCTGGATATGTGTAATTTGCTGGTGTGTGTGATGACCTTTGACCTGTGTCTGAACAGTCGGCCACACACATTGCAATTTCAAGAACTTCTTGTGAAATAAATTAGGCTTGTGCTACCACCAAACTAATCCTTAATTTATGTGTCAAATCTATTCATATAACATTTTAGCCCTTAATTTAATTCTTTACATTTGCCAGAATTCAGAGTTATCTGCTTACATACTGAGCAGGGTGCTTTTGAAGGCAGTCAGATTACACTCTTTTGCCTCATCAAATTACTTCTACTGGGGTTTTTTAATTCCCACTCCCCCCCAAAGGCCCCAGTTCAGCAAAGCAAGTAAACGTGTTTAAGAGCCAGATTTTTCAAGATATGTAGGTGTCTAACTCCTATTGATTTCAGTGGGAGTTGGGCACCTAAATACCTTTAAAAAATCTGTCCCTTAGTCTAATTTACATTAGTGGGAGTAAAACACATGCTTAAGTGCTCTGCTGAATTGGGGCCTAAATCACTGAGTTAATTACTTGAGTGCATTTCTTTGCTGGAATGTGAAAGCTAACAAACAGTGCACTAAGTTGAAGCAACATTTAGAGCTAAATCAATACCCGTCTCAAATTAGTAGTCCTCTGTCATCATGGCATTCAATGACACCAATGTCCTTTCTGCTGCACTCACTTCCCATTCAATAATCTATCGCACTCGGTCGGGATGGCTTTTGCAGTGTTTCATGGGTTCAGCTGCAGCTAGAGAAATCGTGAAACCACGGGTGCCAGCAGAGGCAAACAGTCACTGCTCCTGGCTCAGTGTGGAGGAGGGGGCCCAAGGGGTATGTGTGTTAGAGAGTGAGTTCACCCCACACTCACCCCACAGTGGCAGCTCCTGTCCCACAGGATTGGGCTTGGCTCCCTGCTCTGGGCATTGTGACTTGGCGCATGGGGTTGCAGCACCACTCAGACTTGGCTAGTCTGGGGCTGGATTAGGGCTGTGGTGCTAGAGTGGAGGGTGCTGCTGCAGGTGGTTGGTGTCTCCGGGGCAGTGTGGTATAGGTCAGGGCAACCATTGAATTGTGAGGCTACATCTGCCCCTGCCCTGGGCGGTCACATTCTAAGATGACCCAAAGATTCCACTACAATACAGAACCTGAACTCCAGCCTTCCAACACTAGAGTTAATAATCTAGTGACATTTTCAATCAGTGAAATTACCATCTCAGTATCTTCACTCACAACAGAGAGAAGAATGATGTCAAGTTGATTACATGCTCTGTGGAAGTTGATTACATGCAAACAACCTACTCTATATTAGCACTGACTTTCCAAAAATCAGATCAGCAGTGCACACACGCTACTAAACAAACTATATGCCAATGTTATTGAAATTGACACCAACAAGTCATTTAATTGGAATAAGCATAATATTTTATAGGTCAGCATTAAGGTTGGGTGTTGCACTGTGATTTT
Source organism: Lepidochelys kempii (assembly GCF_965140285.1). Taxonomy (NCBI): domain Eukaryota; kingdom Metazoa; phylum Chordata; order Testudines; family Cheloniidae; genus Lepidochelys; species Lepidochelys kempii. Next base: position 53,142,580 of record NC_136388.1, on the reverse strand, counting down.
CAGTTCCCTGATTCTTTTATATAACATTTGCTATGTATGATTGTTACCTTTGCAAAAACTGTACGAATAAGATATGTACAGCTATATGTAATATTATACAACTGTATAGCTCTACAGTGTGTGAGCCAGACTTTCCAAAGAACTCAGCATCCACAATTGAGGCCAGATTTTCATAAATACTTATCACACAGCAGCTCCCATAATGTGTTTTGTGAAAATAATACACTCCTTGTGATGGGGTGTACAAACCTGGCAGTGGCAGGGTTAACAGGAGCTTGAGGTCTCAATTAGCACACCTGGAGGGGCGTGGAGGGTGTGTTAGGCACAGTTTGTTAGTAGACCCAGTTGGGGAGGAGATGGTCTTCAGAGAGAGGTGCCCAGAGCAGTGAAGGGAAGAGACCTAGGAGATCCAGGGGGACAGTAGGCCTTAGGATTTCTCTCCTAAGAAGGGAGCTCAGGTGAAGGGACAGAGCAGGAGAGGCAGTAAAAAGCTATAGAAGCATAGTGTGCTCCTGTGCCTTTAACAAAGGGGACAGATCCCAGAGAGCCAGCCCTGTGGATCATTGTTCCAGATGAGGGGCAGGGAGCTGGGGAGACTGCCCCTACCCCAGAGAGAGCTCTGCCTGCCACATACAACAGCTTTGATTGGCTGCCCTTCCTCATCACCCCGTCCACAGAGGAGAATTTCCCTGTTGATGGATGTGTTTTCCCTGTAGGAGGGTCTGAAAACCCTAGATTGGCCAGTCTGTATCATGGGGAGTTTTCAATTTAATTGTTTGGTTTTTATAAGAGGGAAGATGCACCTGCAGTTACTGAGGTCCCTCGATTCCAACTCGTGTCATGGGACAGGGACACGAACCCCTTGTAACCTGAGCCATTTCTGATGAATAAGGCCAGGAAACAAAGACCAGTCTGTTACCAGCCCTGCTGTGGGTCCGACACTTACTAGACTTCTCTCTCCCTCCCATCCTTCAGTCTAACTCCCCAACCCCGTCTTCTCCCCTCCTTAACTCTCCCTCTTCTGTTTCCCACTCATTCATCCATCAATCATTAAATCTCAATTACCTCCCACAACCTTGCCACCACCAAAATCAGATCCCAGTTGTGTCTCCATCCAGTGCCACAAGCCATCTCTCACCACTGCTGCAGGGGGTGTGAAAAGATGCACAAGTACTGGTGAAGGCCAAGTCACTAGCTGCAAGCGTGTGGTGATAGATGGGGCTGAGATGCCATTTGCTTTGCCACTTACAGAAATGTATATGGCCAGAGAGAGATCCCGGTGCATGGCAGGGCTGGCTTACAGACTCACGTAGACATAGGGTTTGCCAGAAGGTCTCATGCAGTGGGGGAAACCCGGAAGGCAACACGGGACAGGCACAGTAGTGGCTGGACTAGAGTTGGTTGGGAATTTTTCAACTAAACTATATTTTTTTTGTCAGAAAAATGCAGATTGGTTGAAACCGAAACTCTGTGGGAATTTCTCAACTCAAAAAATTTTGAAAGAATGTTTAGAAATTGTTGAACCATCATGTTTCAGCATTTATGAGGTGGAAAACACTGATTGTTTTTCCAGTTTCACATGACTTTTTGTTTAGAAATTTAAGTTAATTAGAATAAAAAAATTTAAAAATGGTTGAAATTGAAACAAGGTTTCTGTTGACCTGAACTAATTTTGGGGGGGAGGGGGGAATTTTTTGATTGCAAAAATTTTCAAGATTGATATTTTAGCCCGATTTCGGGCCAAGACCCTGCCCCTGCTCTGCCTCTTCCCACCCAAGGTCCCACCCATGTCAATTGCTCCTCTCCTCCCCTCCCTCCATCGCTCACTCAATTGTCTCTGCCTCCCTCCCATCCCCCACCTGGGCTCCCTCTGCTCTGGGGCTGGGATGGGAGCTGCTGCAGCCTTACAAGGAGCCTGCCTGCAGGAAGGAGGCAGCCCTGGGTGAGCAGGGGCTGGTGCAGGTTAATGACCCGGTGCCTCCCCCTGCCCCACGGTAACCAGACTTTTGGTATCCGGTCAGTACATCTGACTGGACGTTGCCAGGTCCCCTTTTTGACCAGAAAATCTGGTAGAAAACCAGGCACCCAGCAACCGTAAATGGCACCCAAACACAGAAGCTAAAAACTGGACTGCCCAGATAAAACCCAGACAGGTGGCAACCCAACATGGAACAACTGTTTTCTGCCCAGCTGTAGGTTGGACCTTGAATGTTGGATGGACCAGTGCTTAATGCGCTCCTGGGAAGTGCTCAGACACCATAGTGATGAATGTGGAATAAGAAGCTAAATCAACTAGAAAGTGCACGTACCCAGTAGGAAAGGTCGACATGTCTCAACTTTCAACATTTTCTAACCAGCTCTAGAGCCTGGAGAAATTTTTTGAATTTTGACAAAATCTCAAAATTCAGTAAGAGGTGGGGGCAATTTCTTTTTTTGACACATTTTCCTCCCCTGCGCACACACCCAATGTGTTCCCCTTACTTTGATGTAGCACTAGTGCTTGGGCACCCTGCTGTCAATTTCATAGAATAGAATCATAGAATCACAGAACACCCTGTGCTCAAAGCAGGACCAATCCCCAACTAAATCATCCCAGCCAGGGCTTTGTCAAGCCTGACCTTGAAAACCTTAAAGGAAGGAGATTCCACCACCTCCCTAGGTAACCCATTCCTGTGCTTCACCACCCTCCTGGTGAAAAAGTTTTTCCTAATATCCAACCTAAACCTGCCCCACTGCAACTTGAGACCATTACTCCTCATTCTGTCATCTCGTAACACTGAGAACAGTCTAGCTCCATCCTCTTTGGAACCCCCTTTCAGGTAGTTGAAAGTAGCTATCAAATCCCCCCTCATTCTTCTCTTCCGTAGACTAAATAATCCCAGTTCCCTCAGCCTCTCCTCATAAGTCATGTGTTCCAGTCCCCTAATCATTTTTGTTGCCCTCCACTGGACTCTTTCCAATTTTTCCACATCCTTCTTGTATTGTGGGGCCCAAAACTGGACACAGTACTCCAGATGAGGCCTTACCAATGCTGAAATAGAGGGGAATGATCATGTCCCTCAATCTGCTGGCAATGCTCCTACTTATACAGCCCAAAATGCCGTTAGCCTTCTTGGCAACAAGGGTACACTGTTGACTCATGTCCAGATTCTCCTCCACTGTAACCCCTAGGTCCTTTTCTGCAGAACTGCTGCCTAGCCGCTTGGTCCCTAGTCTGTAGCGGTGTGTGGTATTCTTCCGTCCTAAGTGCAGGACTCTGCACTTGTCCTTGTTGAACCTCATCAGATTTCTTTTGGCCCAATCCTCTAATTTGTCTAGGTCCCTCTGTATCCTATCTCTACCCTACAGTGTATCTACCACTCCTCCCAGTTTAGTGTCATCTGCAAACTTGCTGAGGGTGCAGTCCACTCCATCCTCCAGATCATTAATGCAGATATTGAACAAAACCGGCCCCAGTACTGACCCTTGGGGCACTCCGCTTGATACCACCCGCCAACTAGACATGGAGCTATTGATCTCTACCTGTTGAGCCCAATGATCTAGCCAGCTTTCTATCTCATCAGCTCATCCAGGGGATAACTTGGTCAGATGATCAGTCTGCAGGTATTTACAAAAAGAGGGACAAAACACCGTTCTTTACACAACCAATAAGGACTTGGGACATGCCTTGAAAATGGATCAATATATAGTCACACACCCTGACTGCAACTGACTTTGTGGCAGTGTTCTTGTTAAAAATCTTAGTTACCACTGAAAGGAGGGTGTTTCTGTAACCCACACACCTCCAGGGTGTGGTGTTCTGTCCCATCTAGTGCCATCGAGATCACTTAGAGAGAGAGATTAATGAGTCTGCTTGACAGTCTTAGCTAAGGGCCATGTGGTTTTTAGCTCCTGGAGTAGAGGCTCATGCATTTAGCTCTAGAGGTTCCCAGGTTCGATCCCACCCACCGATGACCGGGGTCTGTTGGTGTTACATTTCCAGACAGCTAATTGTCTCTCTCTTTTTCTCCCTTGTGTTAGACTCGCCCGCATACCATGCACACTGTTATCTTCCCTTTATTCAATTGTCAGTTCTTTGGGACAAGGACTGTGACTGCCTTTGTGTTTGTACAGCACCCAGCAGAATGGGGCCCTCATCCTACCTGAGATCTCTGGGTCATTTAGGAGTATAACTGGATGAACTTTTCTGGCCTGTGTCATGTAGGAAGTCAGACTACATGATATCATGATTCCTTCTGGCCTTAAACTCTGTGAATCTGTGTAAAAATTAATACATTTATTACAAGAAACTATTTACATCCAAAAAGCTGAATCATGTGGATTCAAGAAGGTTAGTTTGTTTTCAGTCCCCCTTTTGGAGCTTTATCCCACATCTGTGTCTTGACAGATTGAAAGATATAGCTGTAATACCCAAAAAGAAAAGGAGTATGTGTGGCACCTTAGAGACTAACCAATTTATTTGAGCATGAGCTTTCGTGAGCTACAGCTCACTTCATTGGATGCATACTGTGGAAACTGCAGCAGACTTTATATACACACAGAGAATATGAAACAATACCTCCTCCGACCCCACTGTCCTGCTGGTAATAGCTTATCTAAAGTGATCATCAAGTTGGGCCATTTCCAGCACAAATCCAGGTTTTCTCACCCTCCACCCCCCCACACAAATTCACTCTCCTGCTGGTGATAGCCCAGTTACCTTCATGCCAGCCACTAAGGAAGGGGCTATTTTCATGCTTCCAACCCCAGAGTTCTCTATATTCCACAATGTGATGGGCATCATCTTAGTTTTAACCTTCACAGTCTCCTCTATTCTATATGCTAGTGATTTTGGGGTTACATTTCCATATGCATTTGTATATATACGTACATACAAATCAAAGTACTCCAGTATTTTGTAGCACTTGTCCAAAACTCTGCATCTTACAATTGTGTCACTGCAGCAATTGTTTGATTTATTTATTATTACATGACACTGATATTGTTATAAAGGTTATTAGCTGCACTTGCATAGACTTTACCACTAACTCAGGTTACATGTAAAAACCAATCTAGTGGTCACAACCCTGGGAGAGAAAGAAAGAGTGTAGAGAGGAAATGAACCTCATTCGGGGCAGGGATTGTTTCCTCTGCGTTCTTACAATGAATCCCTTATTTGTCTGGTGTCTCAGTGCTACTGTGACACAAATCATAAATACATGTATTGTGGGAGTGACATCCAGCATGAGAACAATGGAGGAACAGAAAGAGCAGGGTAAAAAGAGAGGGAGAGAGGATAATATATTGCATAGAGCAAAAATCGAAAGCTCGCCAAGAGAAAGTGGATGCGGAGCAGCACTATGATTGGGTAGAAGCTGCTGTGTGTTAAAGAGACATTGATGGATTGGAGCAGTTACTGTGATCAGTGATGGCTCCAGTGTTGGTTAATCAAAGCACCCTGCAGTCAGCAGCAGGTGGTGTAGTAGTTAGGGTTGGAATTGTAAGCAGGTGCATTTCACACCCTATCAACCTTTTGCAGTTTCACATGCTTTACTTTAAAACCATTTGCCTGAATTCTGTAGGGATGGAGGCTGGAAAGCAGGAAGCTCCTCCAAGCCAGCAATTTCTTCTGGGGATGGAGTAGGTGTGAGGTCCTATTGTCCTTGCTGGGAAAGGTTTATATTGCTCATAATTTTTCTACAGCAAAAAATGCGTGACATTTTTTTAAAAAAGCCATAGCCATAGCAAGCACTTTGCAAACATCCTGCACATGTCAGCCAGTGCACAGAACTCTTATAACTCTGGTCCCTTGGCTTCTCCTGAGCACTGATCAACAAATGTGTAATGTTGTGGTGGTTTTGCAATGTGAACAAACGTCCATCATGGATTCAGCTGAGCCCATCCAGCTCTATCCATTGTGACTCAGTCAGGATTAGAACCAAGTCTCCCACGTGAACAGTCGTGCAGCAGAATCCCTTAATAAAATATTCCTTGAGGTCATAAAAGGAGACGGGAATAAAATTCAGAGAGAATTGCACAGAACTTCATTAGTGCTATTAAAATGTAGAAGTTTTTAAAGTAAATGCCTACGGATTATACTCCTGGTTTTGTCCTTTGAAGCGCTGTCTTGAAGCTACTTATGCTGCCATCTGATTCTGTCTGTGACCTGCTCTGTTCACATGCGGTTTCACCTACCTGGTCCGTTGAACTGCTGTCAAGAGACCTCTCTGAAGCAGTGGCACAGAAAGCAAAGTGAAATGAGTCGCTAATGAGGGACAGGTAGTGAGGAAAATAGGGCCAATTGCAATGCTTGAAAGAACAAAAGAAAGAAAAAGTCCTGTTTGAGTGGATCAGGCCCAAGATCTGTCTGTGTCTGTCAGTGGTCAGGGTCAGCTGCTTAATCTGACCAGATATAGTATCATTAAAATATGGTAAGACCCTGTCCCAGTTTGTGTTCTCCTATCTATGGTCTCTTGCATTTCTCCTTTGTCATGTCAACTTATCATAGGCTTTTGGTCTCAGAACATCCACCACAGACCTCATGTAGTGTATCATCTTTGGCCCAGATCTTGTGTTGGTGGACACTGTGATGGGGGGCCCTATTGTTGGGCTGGGTGTCCCCCGTTGGCCCAGTGAGGGGTTGGTACACCCCATCACCCAGTTATTGGGATTCCCTGTTAGATCAGGTAATTGCAGTACGGTGGGTTCTGGACCCCTGGCGGGGCCGAGCAAACAAACCATCAGTAGCCCCTGAATCTCCGGGCTGGGGCCGACAACAAAAGTTGGATTCCTGGCTGTCTGGATAAGATGGAACAATGGTCAGCCTGTAGCCCCTGGGCAGGACTGGGCAAACAAATAGTCTATGGCCCCCCAAGTCCCCTGGCTTGGGCAGGCATTAGTAATTGGGGTTCTGGCCATCTGAGTGAGACAGAACAACAATCAGTCTATGGCCCACCGGTGGGGCAGGGCAAACAATTAGCCACTGAGCCTCCTGGCTGAAGCAGACAGTAGCAATTGGGAACCAGCCTCTGGGGCAGGGCAGAACAGCAATCAGTATATAGCCCCTGGATGGGCAGAACAAACAAACAGCCTGTGGGCTGTGACTGAGAGGAAACAACAGCCACGCCTAGTGGTCTGTGGGGTGTGATAAGGGAATCCAGCCCCTCCTGCTCCACAGGGTTCCAACCCAGGGCCTTATGAAGCTGGGGACCTCCCTGCTAAGGGTTTAGACATCGGCTTCTACTACATCCCCTGGGTCACTTCCGACCACAAGTTGCATCCCAGGCATCTCATTGGCTGGCGGCGGCTTGGCATCCCTGTCTGTTTCCTCAGCCGGCGAGTTGCCCGTAGCGTAGTCTGGGCCCACAGGCTCTGCCGCTCAGAGTGTCACTGGCCCCTCAGGAGAAGCCTGCAGTACACATTCTCCTTACTCCACAGCCAGCCCTGACTGAGCTGGACTGCCTCCTTTTATCTGGTTCTTCCACCTGGAGCATGTGCAGCAGGGGAAAGGGGGCATGACTTCCTGGGACCACAGTCTTTGGTCCATCCCCATTGGCCCAGTGCAGGGTTGGTATACCCCATCACACACCCTGCCCCTCAAGTCAAGACTAGATGGTGGTCCCTCCTCATTCCTCTTCCCTCCTACCTGGGAAAAGAAGTCCGCGTTTGCATGGGCTTGGCCCTGGCGGTGAAGTACCTCAAATTCGTAGGGTTGTAGGGCAAGGTACCATCTCATAATCCTGGCATTAGTGTCCTTCATGGAATGGAACCATCCGCGGGGCACATGATCTGTGATAAGCTGGAAGTGATTCCCAGCAGATAGTACCATAGGACTTCAATTGCCCATTTCACAGCCAGTGCCTCTTCCTATCATTGAATAGCTTGTCTCGTGAGGAAATAACTTCCTGTTCAGATAGAGCACCAGGTGTTCCTCCACCTCATGCTCTTATGATAGGACTGCTCCAAGGCCTACCGCTGAAGTGTCGGTCTGGAGTATAAACCTTTTTGAAAAATCTGGGTGAAAAAGGACTGGCTCCTGACTTAATTGCTCCTTCAAGGCCTGGAAAGCATATTCGCAGTCCTTGGACCACTTCCTTCTCTTGGGTTGGGAGTTTTTTGTCAGGTCTGTTAGCGGTGCTGCTAATGTGGGAAACTCTAGAACAAAGCATCTGTAGTAACCGGCCAGACCCAGAAACTGTCTCACCTGCCTCTTGGTTGTGGGGGCTGGACAGTCTCTCAGGGCTTGGACCTTATCCACGAGTGGGCGCGGCTGCCTCCGCCGCACCGTACATCCCAGATATGTTATCTCCTTTAGCCCTAGGTGACACTTGGATTATTTCGCCATCAGTCCGGCTTCCCCAAGGGCTTGTAACACTGTGGTGAGGTGTCTAAGATGGTTTTCCCAGCTGATACTATATATCATTATATCGTCAATATAAGCCACAGCATATTGCTCGTATTCTACATAAGTAACTGGTCCATAAACCTTTGAAAGATATAGCGGCCCCGTGTAGTCCAAATGGCATGGCTGTAAATTGGAAGAGGCAGAATGGTGTGGTGAAGGCTGTCTTTTCTTGGGAGGCTGGGCCAGGGGAATTTGCCAGTATCCCTTCATTAGATCAAGAGTAGATATGAACTTGGCATTCCCCAACCCACTGCAGTAACTCGTCTACCCCTGGCATAGAGTATGCGTTGAACTGGGAGATCGCATTGACTTTCCAAAAGTCTATGCAGAACCTCGTGGACCTGTCCAGTTTTGGAACAAGGATGATGGGACTTCTCCACTCACTATGGGACTCTTCCACAACCCCTAGGGCTAGCATCACCTCAAGCTCTTCCCTGATGATTCCCCACATTTTCCTAGGCAATGGTCAGTGATGATCTCATACCTTCTGTCCTGGGCTGGTGGCTGTGTGGTGGTATGTCATCTTTGTCTGTCCAGGTTGGGGTGATAGAACGGCCAGAAAAGATTGGGTCAATCGTTGCAGCTGATGCCATTGTTCTTCATAGAGCTCCTGTCCAGCTGCAACTGCTGTGGTGTCAGGGGGATTTGATGCAACTGGACCCAATTCAAGTTCAGCAGGGTAAAGGGCAATTAACAAGCCCTCTTGGGCCTTCCAGGCCTTTAAGAGGTTGATGTGGTACACTTGGGTGTCGTGCTGCCATCCAGGTAACCAGACCTCGTAGTCTACCGGCCCCACCCTTTGGACCACTTCAAATGGCCCTTGCCATTCGGCTAACAGCTTGGATTCAGATGAGGGGAGTAACAACAGGACTCAATCACCGGATTTGAAGGTCTGGAGACGGGTTCCCTGATTGTATCTCTGCTCCTGGGTCTGTTGCGCTTTCATTAAATTCTCAGGGGCAAATCCTCTGAGTGTCCTAAGGTGTTCCTGCAGTTACAATATATATGGAACTGACCCCATAACCCGAGACTCTTGTTCATCCCAGGTCTCTTAGAAGAGGTCCAAGATCCCCCTGGGTTGCCTCCCATACAACAATCAAAAGGGAGGAAACCTGTGGATGCTAGGGGTACCTCCCATACTGCGAACAGCAAGGTGGGTAAGTTTGTCCCAGTGTCTCGGCTCATCCTCAATGAACTTGTGGAGCATTGATTTCAGGATCCTGACAAATCTCTCAATGAGGCCATCTGTTTGGGGGCGGTAGACAGAAGTCTTCAGGGCCCAGATGTTCAATTGCTTACACAGCTCCACCATTAGCTGGGACAAAAAGTTGGCACCCCAGTCGGTCAGTATCTCTTTTGGCATCCAGGCGAACATTTCCAAGAGTTGTTTTGCTATGGTGGTTCCGGTCGTTGAATGTAAGGGGACAGCCTCGGGGTATCAGGTTGCACAGTCTACCACCACTAGTATGTAGCAGAACCCTGAACTGTTTTTCTCTAAGGGTCCCATCAGTGCACACCTATCCTTTGAAATGGTACTCCTACCATTCGAAGGGGGATCAGGGGCCCCTTGGATACCCCTCTGGGGTCAGTACGTTGGTGTTCTGGACAGGAGGCACATAAGTTGCTCATTTCCTTATGGATCCCTGGCCAGAAAAACCTAAGGGCCGCTTTGTGTAGAGTTTTCTCCCGCCCCAGGTGTCCGGCCCAGTGCACTGAGTGAGCAAGCCACAGCAAATCATGTTGGAACTTATGTGGCACCAACAGTTGTTGGATCACTTCCTGGGTTTGTGGATCTTTGGTCATCCAGTATAGGCATTCATTGTGGACATTGAAGCAGTGTCCTTTGGGTGCTCGTTGGTTGGCGCCCCTTTCCTCTTTGGCATTGTCACTTGCTCCCAAGCACAACTCAGGGTGGGGTCCTCCCTTTCTTCCCTCAGGAAGTTCCAGTCAGCCATCAGCCATTCACTCTCCACCTCCTCCAGCATCTCTTCTCTCATGGGACGTGGTCCAGGACCTCATAAAGTATCAGGGTGTTCCTCCTCCCATCCTTCCTCTTCACATTGGTTCAGGAACCCCCTCTCTTGTGATTTTGGGTCCATTTCCGCTGGCAGCCAATGCTCCCATTCTTGCGTAACTTCCCCGAAGCACCACCACTCACAACCTAGGACCACGGGATATGATAGGCCGACCCGGCAGGTCTCCTCATGACAGCCCATCTCTAACTTTACCCTAGTGATGGGGTATGGCTGTATGTCCCCATGGATGCACTGGAGGTATATAGGGGCCTCTGTCTGATCCAGTAACTTCACTAGATCGGCCCGCATGAGCTTCTGGCTGCACCCTGAGTTGACAAGACCTGCTACTTGGGTGCCAGTGACTCACACAGGGACTATCAATTTAGGTGAGTCTTTCTTCCAGGCCCGAGTGACTGCTACCCAGACCTGGACATAGTTGCAGTCCATAAAAGGGAAATAACATCTGAAGTGCCCCCCCTGGCCACACTCATAACATCGATCCTCCGTCATGGAGTTCTGTGGCACTAGTCCAAGTCCACTGAATCATAGAATCATAGAATATCAGGGTTGGAAGGGACCTCAGGTGGTCATCTAGTCCAACCCCCTGCTCAAAGCAGGACCAATCCCCAGTTAAATCATCCCAGCCAGGGCTTTGTCAAGCCTGACCTTAAAAATATCTAAGGAAGGAGATTCCACCACCTCCCTAGGTAACACATTCCAGTGTTTCACCACCCTCCTAGTGAAAAAGTTTTTCCTAATATCCAACCTAAACCTCCCCCACTGCAACTTGAGACCATTACTCCTCGTTCTGTCATCTTGTAACACTGAGAACAGTCTAGATCTATCCTCTTTGGAACCTCCTTTCTGGTAGTTGAAAGCAGCTATCAAATCCCCCCTCATTCTTCTCTTCCGCAGACTAAACAATCCCAGTTCCCCTCAGCCTCTCCTCATAAGTCATGTGTTCCAGTCCCCTAATAATTTTTGTTGCCCCCACTGGACTCTTTCCAATTTTTCCACATCCTTCTTGTATTGTGGGGCCCAAAACTGGACACAGTATTCCAGATGAGGCCTCACCAATGTCAAATAGAGCAGAACAATCACGTCCCTCGATCTGCTGGCAATGCCCCTACATATACATCCCAAAATGCCATTGGCCTTCTTGGCAACAAGGGCACACTGTTGACTCATATCCAGCTTCTCGTCCACTGTAACCCCTAGGTCCTTTTCTGCCGAACTGCTGCCGAGACATTCGGTGTCCAATCTGTAGCGGTGCATGGGATTCTTCCGTCCTAAGTGCAGGACTCTGCACTGGATGGGGCCTCTTCCCCTCGGGGGTCTCATGCTGGGTTTCCGCTTAGTTTCCGGGTGGGAGGTTACCCTCCGTGTCCCAGGCCTACTCTGGGGTCCCTCTTCCTCCCATTTGAGCTGTCTCTCATCTGGGTCCCTCCTGCGCCTCTGGGGCTCCCTGTTTAGGATCTGGAAGTCGAGGGCCTTCTGTGGCTAAGTAATCCTCTACCAATGACACTGCCTCTGCCAGATTCGTTGGCCGGTGTCGGCAGACCCACTCTTTTCCTGCAGGGGGAGGATCTGTGTAAACTGCTCGAGGACGATGGTCTCCACCACTTGAGGCCTGGTCAACTTCTCAGGTTCCAATCACCTCCAGCAATAATCCCGGAGCTGCTGAGCCACTGCCCAACGTCGTGCTCCTGGGGAATACCTCTCCCGTTGAAACCGCTGACAGAACATTTTGGGGCTCACTCCTGGTTCGACTAAGATGGTGGCCTTTACTTTGGCATAATCAAGAGCTTCTGTAGGGTCTAGGCTCCGATAGGCAGTCTGTGCAGATCCGGTTAACGATGGGGCCACCAGTGCTCTGGAGGCCAACAGGCTGCAGTGGTGACCTGCTCAAATGTGACCACGAAGGCCTTTGGGTCATCTCCAAGCCCCATCTTGGTCAGCCTCACTGGTAACCCTGTCAGCATGTTCTCCAAACCCTGGCTCACCCCAGCAGGTGGTCCCATTGATTGTAGAAGATCCTCCATCTGCTGAATTAGTCACTCTTGCTGAGATTGGTGCTGTGCCGCTAGCTCCCTAATCAACTACTGCTATTGCTTTTGGTGCTGGGCCATCTGTTGTTGTTGTTGGGCAGCCATTTGCAGTAGCAGCTGGGCTAGTTGTTGCTGTTGCTGGGTAGCCTGCTGCTGCTGGCTTTCCAGCATCCATTTTAATATCTTATTGGTATCCATTGTGGCTGTGGGGTTTTCCTCATATTAGTCCTCTTGGCAGGACCCAACTGATGCCCACATTCTCCACCACATTTGACGGGGGACCCTGTTGTTGGGCTGGACCTCCCCCATTGGCCCAGTGCAGGGTTGGTACACCCCGTTTCCCAGTTGTCAGGATTCCCTGTTAAATCAGGTAATTGCAGTACGGTGGGCTCTGGACCCCTGACAGGGCCAAGCAAATAAAAAGTCAGTAGCCCTTGAGACTCTGGGCTGGGTCCGGCAAAAACAGTTGGAGTTCTGGCTCTCTGGGTAGGAGAGAACAATGGTCAGCCACCGGGCAGAGCTGCCCCCGGGCAGAGCTGGGCAAACAAATAGCCTATGGCCCCCAAGCCTCCTGGCTGGGACAGGCTGTCGTAATTGTGGTTTTTCACCATCTGGGTGAGACAGAACAACAAACAGTCTATAGCCCCCAGGCAGGGCAGGGCAAATAATTAGTCTATAGCCCCTGAGCCTCCCGGCTGGGGCAAGCAGTTGCAGTGGGCAGAGCAGAACAGCAATCAGTCTGTAGCCCCTGGGGGGGTGGGGCAGGACAAACAGACAGTTCATGGCCCCTGAGCCCCTGGGCTGGGACCCAGAGCAAAGAGCAGCCACACCTAGTGTTCTGTGGGGAGTGGTAGGGGAACCTGGCCCCTTCCGCTCCATTGGGTTCCGACCCATGGACCTATGAAGCCAGGGACTTCCCTGCTATGGGTTTAGGCATCGGCTTCAACTACATCCCCTGGGTCACTTCCTACCACAAGTTGTGTCCCAGGCATCTCCTTGGCTGGTGGTGGCCTGGCATCCCCGTCTGTCTCTGCAGTTGGCGAGTTCCCATAGTGTAGTCCAGGTCCATAGGCTCTACTGCTTAGAGCATCATTGACCCCTCAGGAGAAGCCTGCAGTACACATCCTTCCTACTTTGCAGCCACCCCGACTGAGATGGGCTGCCTCCTTTTATCTGGCTCTTCCACCTGCAGCATGTGCAGCAGGGGAAATATTCAGGCCTGTCTGCAAAGGCCTGTACTCTAAGAATTTAGGTGTATTCTTATCACTTGGCTAGTGATAGAGGTATAAAAGAGAGAATCAAAATCACTGTCTGCTGGTGTAAGGGCCTTCTCTTACTGTGACAGTCTGAGGCCCTGTTCTTAGGCTAAGGCCTTTGGCTAAGCAGCAGAGGCAGCCATAAACTGGGAAGCGAACGGTCACATCCTCACATTCCAGACTAGTCACATTGAAATTAGGCTATTGGGCTGTTAGGCACTATCAGGACAGGATTGTATTCCTATCACCTCCAGAGAAAGGGAAGTGCCTAGAAAATGTAAAAGGAAACTTAGTTTGATAGCATCCTGTCTGGCAAGAACTCACTTATCAATAGCTGGGATGTGAAATCCTCACTTCTGTATTGTTTTGTCATTATAGTTCCCACTTTGCTGTTGTTTGTCTGTATAATCTCTGTCTGGTTCTGTGATTGTTCCTGTCTGCTGTATAATTAATTTTGCTGGGTGTAAACTAATTGAGGTGGTGGGATATAATTGGTTACATAATCATGTTACAATATGTTAGGATTGGTTAGTTAAATTTCAGGGAAATGATTGGTTAAGGTATAGCTAAGCAGAACTCAAGTTTTACTATATAATCTGTAGTCAATGAGGAAGTGGGTGGGGGTGGGCATGTGGGTGTGTGAGATGGGAACAGGGAATGGGGGTAAGAAAATTGGAATCATGTTTTGCTAAAGGGGGAAATGGGAACAGGGAATGGGAGTAAGGAAGTTGGAATCATGTTTGGCTAAGGGCAGGAATGGGAACAGGGACACAGGTGTAAGGCTTTGTGGTGTCAGAGCTGGGAAGGAGGATACTAAGGAAGGAAACTGGAATCATGCTTGCTGGAAGTTCACCCCAATAAACATCGAATTGTTTGCACCTTTGGACTTCGGGTATTGTTGCTCTCTGTTCATGCGAGAAGGACCAGGGAAGTAAGTGGGTGAAGGAATAAGCCCCCTAACAGCCTCCTGGGACCACAGTTATTGGTCCATCCCCATTGGTCCAGTGTGGGGTTGGTATATCCTGTCACAGACCCATATGGAGCCTCATTGACTTCAAGGGCTTTAAAACCTGACAGTACTAATCTGATAGGAATGTGCCACTTTAAAGGCAAGCACAGTAAGGAACACAGGCTGGACTTGACGTGATCAAGCTAGTATGGGGTAGAAACTGCACTGGTTGTGTTAGCTGAGGATCTCCTCCTAGCAATGGATGAAGACAAAGTTTTAATGCTGATTCTTTTAACCCATCTGCAGCCATTGATACAGTTGACCATGAGATTTTGTCGTCTCCCTTGCAGACACTAACAGGGGTGGATGGACCTGCTCTTGCATGGCTCCATTCTTATTTTTTCAAGACCAAATCATGGTAATGAGCAACTCTTCTTCTGCCCAAGAGTGTCCGGGGTGATATTGTCACCTTTTTGCTCAGTGTGTATGTCACTGCCAAGAAGGCTAGTGATTGTCACACTGTACATTTCCATCCCATCTGGCCCAGCCAGAGCAGTGGAATTACTCAGTGCTTAGATGAGTTTGGGGTTTGGATGAGACCTAGCTGGCTGCAAGTCAATCCAGACAAAACTGAGGTAAAGCTGTCAGAAGAGCTGGGGGAAACAACAGCAACAGCCTCCTTCCAAGGGGGAGTGTAGCAGCCATTTGCAAAGCAGGTGTGAATCCTGGGAGTGCTGCTAAACTCTGGGCTGTACCTGGGTTCCCAGGCAGGGGCTGTAGCCAAGAGTGCTTCTTTCTGTCTGTATCTGACAAGACAAATGCAGCCTTTCTTCTGCAATGCAGGGACTTTGCCATGCCTTTGTCATCACACTCTGCGCGGTCTATGCCTTGGGACCATCGGACCCTGAAGCTAGCACAGAATGGAGCTGCCAGCTTATTAAGTGAGTTTGTGCACTGGGAACACATTAGACCAGAGCTGCATAGTCTGCATTGGCTTCCAATGAGCTTCGGGGGAAATTCAGTTCTTTGAATCTATGAATGTTAATTTCACACTACAAAGCCCTTACTGGTTTGGGACCTGGTTGGCTCAAAGCTTGCCTCTCTCCCCATGATACACAGTACTGTTGAGATCGGCAATCTGAATGGGAGGGAGCTGCTGGCAGGGCATCCTCTGTGAGGGGGCCTCCTTTCTGGAACTTACTCCTCTTTCTTGATCAACCGGAGCCCAGATTTGTTCACCTTCCATTATCTTCCATCCGTCGTTTCCCCCTTTTTGTTATGGTGCCCGAGAAGGGGGTGGGTGGAGATGGGTCTATTTAGGGGCAGTCCTTTTGTCTCTGTTTATGCTGCTATTTTTAGTATATGGAATATTTGTTCAGTCCCCTGGATAGGTGCCTGTAAATGGATTTTAAAAAACAGAAATAACAATGAAGATAATCTTTACCCAAAAGGAAGTTTTCTGCTTTCCCAGTGCACAGGATGGAGGAGTTTCCATGCATTCAGCTAGCAATATTCTTCTAAGCATCTCTCCAGAGCAGAGGCAGAGCTTGGATAGTACACAGGATGTACAAGTGATATAGTTGTGTGATATCTCACTGGATTAGTGGCACTCACTCCTAATTTAGAAATTATTTCACTAAGAGTCCTCCTGTAAAATGACAGCTGACTGGAAGTAGGCTTTTTTTGAGGTGTAAAAATATATAATCTTCCCCCCAGTATTTTTCATTATTTGCATGCCTGCCCTTCCTGGATCTGATGGGAAGCAGCAGTGTTGAAAGGTTCTTACTGTGGCATTTCCAGTCTGAGCTTGAAGATCTAAGTGTCCAGACTTTGGGGTGATAAAATGTAACAGTGTCCGATGCTGCTTCAAATGGATGCTGCTAATGACATGACGAAGTTACAGTCCCTTCAAAGACAGTTAACCATCTGCTTTTCTTTCTATATTGTATTTTGGAGAGGCAACTTTAGACTCTCTCTAGTTAAGGTTGTACTAGGGTCCCCAGGTAAGCCCAAACCAAAAAACTCTAATGCTTTCAAATCATTAGAATTAACCAGTAGTTTCAATGGGAACCAGTATGAGACCTGAAAATCATGATTAGTAGGAAATTAGGAGTGGGAAATTTTGACTTCAAAAGCCTTAATGGCACCTATTAACATTTACAAATTAGCCAACTTTTTTGTTTCCCTAATTCTCCCCAACAATTTCACCACACTGCAAACCTCATGTAAAGGAAAGTTTTCTTATTGGCCTGGGCAGTTTTCATGGGCACGGATGGCAAAATGCTTAAAAAACTTATATTTTCTTTAAAATTCTGCACAATTCTCCACAGGTGAAGGCAGCGGGCAGGAGAATGTAATTGATGACAGGCCCAGATGAGAGCTCTGCCCCCACTTACCTGCCAAGGTCCCTTCCAGATGGAGGGACTTGAGTGGCTTCATTTACTCCATTTTTTGCAAAAACTTTGACTGCCCTCTGATACCAAGTAATCAAGTTGTGATACTTGGGGGTGCTAGCAAGAAACTAGTCTTTATTTCCCAGTTGCAGTCACATGACATGCATTGCGGGTTAAAAAAGATTACAACCCTGTCATATCACAGGAGGCAGCAGCCTCTGTAGCTACTCATGCAGGTACATTGTCTCCTGTGCTCAAACCCAGAAGAGGGGAAGGTGGCATGGGGAAGCCAAATGCATTCTCTTGTCCTCCAGATTCAGTTCTTAGTGATGTCACTGTTGGATGTGGGATCTGCAGATTGATGCTTGAGCTGTCACATAGAATAGCCACACGAGCAGTTATTTTTTTATCAGTTGATAATTACATTGCGGTTGTGCTTAGCTATTTCAACCATGTCAGGATTCCTACTTGTGCTAGATGCTGTACAACACAGAGTAAATGACATTCCCTTCCCAAAGAGCTTAGGAGAGACTTTCAAAAGCATCTAAGGAATTTAGAAGCACATGACCCAGTGACTTCTAATGGGACTTGTGCTCCTAAATCCTTTAGATGTTTTTGGCCTGTGTTACGATGATCATAATGGTCCCTTTCTGGCTTTAAAATCCATGAGTCTGTGAATGTCTCCCCCATACAGGTCAAAATATAGCAGGTGGATGAGAAAAACATGGGTGGTGTGGGGGGTAACAAAATAATAAGACATTTTAGCATAGACTGGCTATGTGTGCACTTCCCAGCTAGTCAATAGCAGTGGTCGCAACTCAGCCCCAGTCTAGCTGTTATCTCCTGGTGGTTTTCTGTAGGCATCACTGCAGGGGTGAGTGTTAAGGGGGGACATGAAGAAGGAGAAGGTGATGACTGTCTGGATTTTGACTGGGAGTTTTTCCCCTATGTAAGGTAACATCTGTATAAATGACTCGGCCTTAGCATTTAAAGAGTCCAGTTCATAGCTCTACATAGCTCTCGGCTGGTTCCGGAAAGGTACATTGTGTGACTGTGGCTACACACTGGTGGAAAATGGAGTTTTTATACCTAACCCCCTAGCAGGCTATGCTAAGCCATCTACTTCATATTCCAACTCACAGGGGGCCTGTCTATATTTGGTTGTAGATGGGTGCTCATGGGAGGCTTGGTGAACTTCTCATTGCTATCTTTCATTAGCATTTGCCTTCCCTCTGTTTCTGGCTGCAAATGCAAGTATTCCAGTTTCCTACTAACTGTTCCTCTAGCAGAAGGTAGTTTGGTGCAGTGTTCTAATGGGTCTTCTTCCAGCCTCAGGTTTAGTCTCCAAATTGTTAATCCTCCTAGTTTTGCTTTCATACAACTGATCTGTGCCTTTCACCTATTGGAAATCTTTGTATTTATCAGGAACACCAAGATTTATACAGCATGGTGTCAGATTACACATCATAAATTTACTGAGGTGTTTTACATATGTAACCCTTCTGCCAGGCGGAGCCAGCAGGAACCAGGGCTGGGTTCAATATCTAGGGGTTCCTTTTCAACGATATAACACAGAACCAGCTTGAGCCCCCACTTGGTAACCTGGGGAAATTACACACCATCTCTGGGCACCGCTGTGATGTTATCTGATTAAAATATGACCACTATTGCAACCACTGTTATGTATTTGCAGCAAATCTTGCACAAAGTTTGTCAAATGAGGTGTCTATGAAAAGGTTATGATTTGCTGGTTATGATTATGCTATCTGTATGTGTGATAAATGAAAAGGGAGGGTAGCTCCCTTTTATGGATAGCCAACCAGCCAGTTACCTATAAAATCCCTCTTAGTAGCTGTTCTGTACTTGCTTTACCTGTAAAGGGTTAAAAAGTCTCCCTGCGATGCATACATTAAAGGAAGGGAGTGGGCACCTGGCCAAAAGAGCCAATGGGAAGGGTAAAACTTTTTAAAATTGAAACAAGACTCCCCTTTTGTCTCTCTGTTGTTGTTCTCGGGAAGAGGCAGAAAGGGCTACAACTATGCTGTAAGAAGCTTGGGCCAGGTAAGAAAAATCATCTGAATCATACCTAGAAACTACTCATTTGAAACCCTCAGATATGTAAGTAGAGCAGGAAATGTCTAGGAAGATGCAATTAGGTTTATCTCTTTTTATTTCTTTATGGCTTGTGGATTCCTCTGTGCTTACCCCAAATGCTTTTGTTTTGCTTGTAACCTTTAAGCTGGACCTCAAGAAAGTTATTCTTGATGATTAATCCTTGTAAGTGGTTTTTTTAAAATCTAGCAATAGCCTAAGTTTCCAGATGTATTTTCTTTCTTTTTGTTTTTAATGAAATTTACCTTTTTAAAGAACAGGATTGGGATTTTGTGTCCTAAGAGGTTTGTGCACATGTTGTTTAATTAGCTGGTGTCAGTAGCTGGTTTCCTTTGTTTTTCTTTCTCAGCTCTTCCCCTGGGGGTGGGGCGGGGGAGGGCTTGAGGGTACAACAGTAGGAAATTCCCAAGTGCGCCTTCCTGGGTCCTCAAAGGGGTTCTGCACTTGGGCGGTGGCAGTATCTACCCATCCAAGGCCAGAGAGAAGCTGTAACCTTGGGAGTTTAATACAAGCCTGGAGTGGCCAGTATTAATTTTTAGAATCCTTGCAGGCCCCCACCTTCACTCAAATTGCCAGAGTGGGGAATCAGCCTTGACATGGTGGCAGAGCAGTGGGCTCATTTTGAACCAGAGGCACAGACCTCAGGATTTTTAAAGGACACATTTTTCCTATTGGGAGCCTGCAAAGCCAGGACGTTTTTTTCTTTCTTTCTTTTCTTTGCTGCCTGAGGGGGAACAGGCCGGCAAAGGGTTCAGCCTGCAAAGCCAGGGAGTCCAACAAGCAGGTTTATTTTCTAGCTTCATGACAAGGAAATAGCTAGGCTAGAGTAGGGCAGCCCTGCGCATGAGGTTTCAGTTGGGCACCGAAACCCTAGAGCAGCCAGTCTTCCCAAAGCAGCACGCCAAGCCCAGACATCCAGCTCCATGACAGAAATGCAGGGAGGGGATGGGGAACTGGAGATTTCCCAGGAGGAAAGGGTCAGCCCTCCCCCATCCTGGATCAGGGTGCCAGGATGGAGGGATGCCCTTAACCCAGGCCGAGTTCTAACTGTGGAAGACAGGACTTCCTTCCTAGAGATGAAGCACTTGTAGGTGGAAGCAGAAGCAAAGCACTTGGAAGCAGAAGTGAAGTGCTTGGAGGTGGAGGAGAGGAGAGAGGTGAAGCGCTTGGAGGTGGAAGTGGAGGCAAAGCACTTGGAAGCAGAAATGGAGCTGAAGCGCTTAGAGCTGGAAAAGGCTAAGCTGGGTCAACCAGGTAGCCCTAACAGTTCTTCTCCAGGTACCGCTCCCCATTCCAAGAAATTCCCCACATAAAAGGTAGGCGATTATACAGAGGCCTTCTTAAAATTTTTTGAAAGGGCCTGCCTTGGGTACAGCATCCTTCCAGACCAAGATATGGTGGATCTGAGGCCACAACTCAGTGGACCCTTAGCAAAGGTGGTAGCTGAAATGCCTAAAGCACACATGAATGAGTACGAACTTTTTCAACAAAAGGCCAGAATCATAATGGGGCTAACACCCGAGCATGCCCGTTGGCGGTTCAGAGCCCTGAGGTGGAAACCAGACCTGGCATTTTCCCGACACGCCAACCACATTGTAAAAAATTGAGATGCCTGGATATCAGCAGCAAGTGTTAAGTCTCTGGAAGATCTGTCTCCTCTCATACAAATGGAGCAGTTCCTAGTGGGTGTTCCTGAGGAAATAGAAAGGTACATCCTAGATGGGAAGCCCAAAACTGTAATTGAGGTGGAGGAGATCAGAGCCAAATGGGTGGAGGTGGCAGAGAAGAAGAAAGCTAGTAATGTTATACCAATAAAATAAAAACCAGCAGGATTTTATTAAAGGGGAAAAGGCAAAATGCCACATTTATTGTGACTATAGAAAGACATACATGTATTCTTTAAACAGTGGGGAGGAACAGGTTAAATCAGACCAGAGGAGACTCTTAGACAGGGTCCCCATTGCCTTGCTAGAACAACTATCTCCACCCCTCTTACTTTCACAAGGCTCTGGCATTTGAGCCCCTGGCTTAATGAGGTCCTTTCAGCTGAGGGTGATCCCCTCATTTGGGACAAGTTAAGCACAGTCCTTCTTCCCTGAATTCATACAATAATGCCAACAAAATTGGTAACCGCATTTTCACTACCCCTGCATTCAGTACTAAAGTGATTTGTAACCCAACACCAGCCAGAGTTGATTATTTTGAGCAACACCGCTTTATCTGCTGGATATCTAAGCAGAGTAGGTGTGTTCATGTAAATACAGTTTGCTCCTGAATGAATTCTCTCCCCCCTCCCAGCTAGCTATCAGGGAGAATTTATTCCATTCATTTAGACCCTGTTTGCATCATACTAGCTGCGCTAAGTACTGTACATTTAGTAGTGACTTAGCTGTGGAGGGTACAATAAGTGCCCTTCAGATATTAAACAAGAAAAAGACATTGCAGGTTGGCAATGTTTAAATGCTATGCCGGCACATAGGCACATTCATAGTACCAGAAATGTGTGTGTTAGTTTTGGATAAATTGACAGAAGAGTCTTAGATTTTAAATGGTCAAAGTAGACTTTGAAATTAATAATTTCCTAAGAATGGGAGAAGTTCAGACCTCTCTTTATAACATATTGAGTCACTTTGTCTGCAGAGCAAACACGCTAACAGTACTGTTCAACGAAGGGAGGTATATGGGCCAGACCTTTCTGAGCATTTGGCAATTTTTGCACTTTGAAGTAAGTTTCATCATAACCAGATAGGGTAGAAATTGTATTTCTGGTTGAAATTCTCTGCAAAACACTTCAAATTGATGACCTCCAGGGCTTGACCTAAGAACACATTCCTTCTCAACTAGCAGAGACAAGGATCGCATTGTCTTGTCTGCTTGGGACAGTCCTGCCTTTTGAATAGGGATGGAAATGCTACACGAAGCACGTGAGCAAAATTGGCTGGCAAAGGTTTATCAAAGCACTGGAGCTGTATGCTAACTCCAGGGCTCACTGTTCTGTGAGTAATTTAGAAATGGGAAAGACCAGGCCCAGACAAAATGCAAATGCAAAAAGAGCAGCACTTTTAATTTACACTGAAAACACTGAAAATCTTATGTGAAACCTCTACGAACTGTGTGCTAAGCACTTAGCTCAGAGTACTAGCTCTAGGGCTGGGATTGAATGAGGTTCTGAATTTAAGGCACAGGAGGAGAGCATAAGGCTCAAAGGCCTTGACTGCTAGCAGTACTCAGAGGGCATCCAACTCTACCCCTCATGTACATCAGTGTAAACAGCCCCATTCCTGTGGTGTCCCAGAGACTGAGTGAGATCATCTCCTGCTGAAGAGACACTGGCTGTAGCTAAATGCAGACATGGCAGAATGGATGCTGGTGGGAAGAGGGAACAGCTTTGAGGAACTAGTCAACCCCTTAATGTCAGCCTCAGTTAAAGGTGCCTATTCTTAACTATCTCTTCATACAGTAAAAATGCTCTGAAGACCTCTGGGTTCTACTGGAAGCCTCATTAATTCCAGAGCCTGAAATAGCTTCAGTGGCAAAACCTACCTATTGCCAGCCAGGAGACTAAATCCTATCCTGACAGATGACAGGTTGCCTCTCTGATTCATTGCACTATTTCTGGAAACAGAACTCCGGACACTGAAAAGGCACCATGAAACAGCCCACCTACTGAGCAACCAGGGTATCATGAGTAGGGCTGTCTGGGAAAAGTCTTAATTTATGGGAAATTTAGAAAAAAACCCTCATTTTTTCTAAGTTTCCTGGAAAAAATTTTTTTATGGAAAGCCAAAATTGAACATTTTGGGGAACATTTTTGATTTTTCAGTTTTCAACAACAGCAAAACTTCATTTCATTTTGGATTTTTAGAAACCCAAAGAATTTCAGTTTGAAGTTCATCTTCCCCCCATCCCCCCAGTCCTCCCACATGTTCCCTTCCTTCTCCCTTCCTCTAAAATTTTCCACCACCTCTTATGGTTGCCAACTTTCTAATTGTATAAAACCAAGCACCCTTGCCCCACCCCTGCTCCTTCCCCAAGGCCCCGCCCTTGACCCGCCCCTTCTCTGAGGCCCTGCCCCCACTCACTGGAGTTTGGGTGCGGGAGGGGGCTCTGACCTGGGGCAGAGGATTCAGGGTTCGGGCTCCAGCCAGGATGTGCTTACCTCAGGAGGCTCCTGGTCAGTGGCACAGCGGGGCTAGGGCAGGATCCCTGCCTGCCTTGGCTCCACACTGCTCCCAGAAGCAGCTGGAATATCCAGCCCCTGGGCAGAGGTGTGGTCAGATTGCTCCACGCAGTGCACGCTGCCCACGCCCACAGGTGCCACCCTACATCTCCCATTGACCATGGTTCCTGGCCAATGGGAGCTGCAGAGCCGGCTCTCGGGGCAGGGGCAGCACACAGAGCTTCCCTGATCGCCCTTGTGCCTAGGAACCGGACATGCCGGCCGCTTCCAGGGAGCTGCTCAGACCCATGGCAGGAAGGGAGCCTGTCTTAGCTCCACTGCGCCAGCAACTGGACTTTTAATGGCCCGATCAGCGGTGCTGACCAGAGCCACCAGGGTACCTTTTTGACTGGGCATTCCAGTTGAAAACTGGACGCCGGGCAACCTTACCACCTCTAGTCATGAGCACATCAATCCAATACTCTGTCTCACCACTGAATGCTGAGTTAAGTTTAAAGTTCTGGGGCTTGATTCTAACCTCAGCTAGGATAAATTAGTGCAGCTTCATTGAAGTCAGTGGAGCTGTGCCAATTTATATCAGCAGAGACTCTGAGCCCTGGTCTTGATCTGGAAATCCTTTAATGGGTTGGGCCCAGGCTGAGTCAGGGAGTGCCTCTCCCTTGGAGAAAAAAGCTTCCCAGACCAGTTGTGTTCCATGGGGATTATGGAAATCATCTGTAAGAAAGGCAGACAGAACTTCTCGATGGCTGCTCCACAGCTTTGGAACTTCCGCCTTCAAGAACTAAGAATAGCCACAAACATGCCACCTGCAGGACAAAATGCAAGAGCCATCACTATGCAACAGATTTCCCACAGTGATGATGAGTCATAACAGTTATTGTGACAGTAATCATTTTAAAAGCCGTCCCCTCTGAAGCAAGAAGGGAAGGAAATACCAAAGGGAACCCATGTATTCCCTGCAGTAATACAGTTCTGTATGGGGTTTGGAAAATCCACTGATGCATGTTGTATAAAAGCACAGAAAGAGTCTGTTCAGTCTTTCTGAGGATCTTTTCCTGTGATGCTCTGCACAGGGTACCCAAAACCATGAAGCTCTCTGCCTCTCTGCCTCAGCAAGGGAGAGCTCTGCTGAAATTTAGACTGTGTGTCAGCTCCCTGTCACACTTGTCTGTGCACCTCACCAGCCAACTCCACAAGACTGCTGATCTTAACCTTACCTTGTAAGTGTAAGCAGAGTCTGGATGATCTCTCCCCTGACATCTAGTGGTGAGCTGTGGAAAAAGACTTCAGAAGCTGATCTCCTTTGCATGGATACATCCATCCTGCCTTGGTGCTCAGCATGATGGGATTGCTTGCCCAAATGATCACTTGTGGCTGGTGTTGGATCCTCAGTCTCCTTGTTATTGGGGCAGGAGTAATAAAGGGTTGTTATCCTTGTTGTGTGAACCAAGGGCTGCAGAGCTGTACCTGGCATACCCCAATGGAGGGACTCACCCTCTACTGAACAGCACCCACTAGGCAGGGGACATGGGCCCTGTTTAAGACTCCTAGACATCCTTTAATCCTTTTCTGGAGGGTATAATAAAAGAGGTAGTTTAGACTCAATTGCGAGTCTTATTACATACTGCAGAGGTAAAGTCATTGATATTTTGCAATAGTGTTTCTATTGTATAAGACTGCCTAGGGTGTACCAGTAGTGAGGCTCTCCTGCTAACAGCTGATATTACTGAAAGCTGTGTTAAGTGTTAGGGAGGCCTTGAAGATATCTTGTTCAGCTGGCAGCAAGACATGGCAAATGGTTTGCAGAGAAGCTTGTGGAGAGAGCTAGAGCAGAGCCCTGCAGAGGTGTGCTTATCAGCCATTGAGGTTATGAGTGAGTACTAGAGCAGTGCAGCGCAGCATGTAAGGTACCTCCTTACCCCCCTTACCCTCGCCTTCCACACAGGGTGGGAGGTGAACTTTGGGGATGAATCTCTGAACTCTGGGGCTGCACTGGCCAAGGACAGCAACTGTGAGTGGGGTACAGAGAAGGGATAGACACATTAAAGGGACTTTTGGGTTGCTGACTTAAGACCCTGAGGGGAAAAGGACACTGCCGAACTTACTTGGGGGCGGGTCTTTTGCTCATGTTTTGTGTTTATGAACCCTAGTTGCAGTGTTTTCCCAAATAAATGCTGAGTTGATTCCCTCTTTTTATTAAAAGTTTTTGCTACACTCAGACTCTGTGCTTGTGAGAGGGAAAGTATTGCCTCTTAGAGGCGCCCAGGGGCTGGTATGTAATTGTCCCAGGTCACTGGAGGGGGGCTCAAGCTGGTTTTGTGTTGTATTGTTGAAAAGGAACCCTTACATACTGAATCCGGCCCTTGTTGCTGCTGGCTCCACCTGGCAGAAAGGTTAGACAAGCAGGGCCATCCTTACCCATACACTAAGCATGCAGCTGCGTAGAGCACCGGGAAATTTGGGGCACCAAATTTCCTGGTGCTCTATGCATCTGCGTGCTGCTTCAGCCCCTGCTCTGGCTCTTGCCCAGAGCCCCCACCCCCACTCTGCCCCAGCCCCAGCCCCAGCCCCGCCCCCACTCGCGTGAGGAGTGCAGCAGGGCCAGGCCTGCACTCACTGGCAGCAGGACTGCAGCAACCTGGCCCCAGATGTGCTGCTGGTGAGTGCTGGGGGGTGGTTTCCCCTGTCCCCCAAGCCAGCTCCCCTCTCCCCTCCACGGAGGCCTGGGGCCAGCCCCCCGGCTCCTCCCCCGCAGAGGTCTGGGGTCCCACATGCACCCCCCATCGCATTGGGCATGGTGCATTATGGGCAGCTATCCCAGCATGAAAGTGACTGCAATGTGCTTTTCAAATGGAGGTGGGGTGGAGTGTGACAGGGAGTGTGTTGTGTGTATGTGAGGAGAGAAAGAGTGGGTTTTTGGGGGGCTGAGAGCATGTCAGCATGCTGTCTTGTAAGTTCAGACAGCAGCAGATTCCCCTCCCCTCCCGCCTCTCTTTTTCACACACAGCATTCCACGCTAATGGCTGCTTTGTCTCGGAGCAGATAAGCAGCCGGCTGTCAGAAACGAAGCTTTCAAAGGGCATTTCTGCATTCCTACAGTGATTCAGAAACAATGACAAGCGTGGCCACTTGACTTAAGGGGATTATGGAAAGTTTCCAGAGGCTGATCAGAGCGCAGTAATGCAACACCTCATTCACACTGGCGCCGTGGCTCTCCAGCGGGGGTGCAGCAAATATTATTCCACTAACCAAGGTGGAGTACCAGCAGCGCTGTAGCCATGGAGTCAAAGCTCTCTACGTGCCTTGCAGTGTGGACAGGTAGTGAGCTAGTACGTCCGGGGCTCCTTTATTGTGCTGTAACTAGCAAGTGTAGCCAAGCCCTTTGCCTCAAGGCCAGGACAACCTCCTGGAGATTCAGATTCCAGTGTATCCTCCTTTGTGCTCACCAGGCTGTTTCTATCTACTGCTTATTAGTTTGATTATTTCATTTATCTTATATGTAAATGTACTTTCATTGACTCTGGCTTACAAAGCTTGACCCAGACAGAGAAGTCCACATTCCTCTGTCTAAAGCAGGCTTGCCTCCAAAACATATTTTAAGAGCGTATTTCCAGCACACATGCATAATTCTTTGTACACAAGCCATACCTACATCACACAATGATATTCATTACCAGCATGTTTTTATATGCAAGACACTTACAAGACACTGTTATGGTACAATAATATTGTATAAAATATTCAGTTGCTTATTCTTTGGGGTTCAGACCCCTTGTTCTCCCAATGGGGTGTCTGGACCACGATTGTCACACTTCCCCTTTCTCCAGTCCAGTTGCTCCATTTCTCTTCCTTCATGCAAATCAGTCTCCAAATTCCTGATTGTTACCCGTTTTAAGACAGCACAAAGTGAACAACACCTCAGCAGCTTTGTCATACTAGCAGAGTGATTCAGGAAGAGTGTTATATGCATGCAAGGAAGAGATCCAGGAACTGGCTGAAAAATGCCAATTAATTCATGTGGGAAATTTTGACATTTAAAAAAAAAACCCCTAAAAGGATTCAATTTTTGATGAAAATCAAACAAAATAAAAATTAGTTTTCCAAAAATATTTTAATAAAAAGGCTGGTTTCCAAAAACCAAAACCCACATTTTTTTTTTTTACCAAAATTTTTTGCAAAATGTTGACCAAAAGAAAACTCAAAATGCAAAATGTTGTTTTGGTACAAAACCATCTTTTATCAAAAATGTTTAGATAAAGAAATTTTAGCTAGTTCTATGAGCAACCCACTGCCATTTATGTAAGAGGAGAGAGAGTAGAAATGATGTGTTGCTTTTTCCCCTGTTTTGGATGCTGTGGAGGAATTTCATCCAGTTCTGGTAGCTACTTCCCTGGCAGTTTTCCCAGAGCTGGTCTCCCTTGAGGATGGAGGCAGAATTATCTCTGAGCTTCGCAGCTGCCAGATGTTAACTGATGAAACTGTAGAGGCTCCATTTCTTCCCTAAACATCCTCCCCTTTACTTAATCTAGGCTTCTGTTTGAATGTAAAACTTCCCAGAATCTCCTCTCCCCAGGTTCTTGACGTCTTCTGCCAATCAGATCTGGCCATAGAGAGGATTTTGTTACAGTCCCACCCTCTTTCCAACTCACGGTCCTTTGAAAGTCTACTGTTAGTGTGGCTTTTTAAAGCTGCCAATGCCTCCTCCTTGTACTGCTATGTGCAAGGCAGGACAGCAGCCACTAGGGATGGGATTGCAGAACAATGGCTGTACCAGCATGTTCCTCTCCAGTGCAGTGTTAGCTACTGCTGAAAATCACAGCATCCCACTCCCAAACTGCCATCTCATCTCACACCCATCTGTCAATGCAATGACACAAGGGTGCCCTTTCTTGCAATGATTTGGCAAGAAGTGGAAATGGGAGTTTTGTTCCAACATTGGCTTCCATTAACTGGACTTCCTTTGAAGTTCATTGGATTTCAGAATTTGATGGGTGAGTTTGTCCTGCCTCTGGACTGCACGTACCTGGTAAGCCCTGGCTGGCTGTTTGTTAGGCAGAATTCCCTCAAGCACCTGACCCGCACGCTCTTCTCTGCTGCACAGTGTGGAAGGAGCAAAGACTGCCTTCATCCCACCGGTATGGGAGCCGGGAGCTGCCTGGGAGGACATTGCAGGGTGTTCCCTTCCTTCATGCTACTGTCCCCGCTGGAAAGATGTTTACATGTGCCAATGGGGAATGACAAGGGAGGTCCTAGTTGTGGAGAGGTCTAGGGCAGCTGTTCTAACTGGTAGCTTCCCCTTCTAATGAGAATGAATATCCATATAAAAAGAACTGTACTAATGACTCCATCTGTATTAGGAAAATGACCCATCGCTAGCAATGGCTGTCAAGGATGATTCCCTTCCAGCACCCCTCAACTACTGTTGAAAACTGCTTACCTTCTAGTATCGCTGTATTAGGACCAAGCCATTTTCAACACTGCTACAGAAAGCCTGGCTGAGAGTGGGTGGCATACAGTCTCCACTAGATGTCTGGACAGTGCCATGCACAGTGAGGTACCGACCTGGTTGACGTTGGTAGCACTGCTGCAATATAGATGTTAAAAAGTAGTAATGTTACACTCATGGTTAAACCACTTTTAGCTTCAGCTGAGGGGTGACAGAGGTTAGCAATGGATCAGTTTCGACCTGGGACCTCTAACAAAGAAAAGATTGTTACTCGAGAGCTTCAGAAATTCGTAGATGTCAAGGTCAGAGGGACCCTTACGGTCACTTAGTCTGACCTCCTGTATAGCACAGGCCATCAAATTTCATCCCATTCCTCCTGCAGTGAGCCTAACAACTTGTGGCTGAACTGGGGTTCTGGCTGAGAGGGCCTGCAACTGGAACTCACCATATATGGCCCAGGACTCCCCTGCGATGGATCCGACTGGAACAGTGGCCCAGGGCCAATAGTAGCATGACGGCTGATTTGCTTGTGCTGGTGGAATGGTTTATAATGAATGAATATGTGCATTTGGGTGATACAAGAATGCAGTTTATTTAGCAGACTCTTCTCACCCAATACCCTAATCCAAGCAAAAGGTGTTGGCTTGACGCAGGAATCGCTAGGCAAGGTTCAGGAGGCTAGGCATGAGGTCAGACGAGATGATCACAATGGTCCCTTGTTGCCTTGAATTTGTGAAACCCTCAAGCAACAATATAGCATTACAGGTATCCCAAGTGACCTCTATTAATCTGTACTCATGCATGTTTGTGTGCGTGTTTGTGTGTATTCCGGTAAGAGTAGGTTTGTAGTTTAGAGGATTCTACACTACATGAGTCAGAACTTGCTGTTGTTACTCAGGGAAAATCTCATTGTTTTGCCTCAGAAAAACCTGCAGGACTGGACTCTGCGTCTGTGTGGTGTGTGTTACAGATAAGTTTTCAGGAAGTGTGCTTTTGCCCTTGGATGCAATCATCCATGTAATTATCTTGTGGGTGTCAGACAGGAAAAAAAATCATATTATCCTTTTGATAGCATGCAAGAGGCCATTGATCATGGTGACAATTGGAAATTAATCACAATGTAATAGGAAAGGCTGGAACTTTCCTTTGAATTGAGTGGAGGAGTTGTATCAGAAGCCAGCCAATGGCAGCTAGCTTTCGTGCTCTGTAATAGGTGACCTAGCTACAGAGCTGTCTGAAAGGATCACTGAAGGAGGAGACTGGCTGATCTCTGCATGTGCTGTGGAGTATTTTCCGCTCCCTACCTCCTTGACTAGACTTGCATCTTCAAAACTTCTTATCTCTCCTTCGAAAAGACTCTGCTAGAGAAGTAGAAACAAAACCAGAGGGAACCAAGAGGAATGCTTCATGTGATAAGCAACACTTCTGTTGTTGTGGGGGGGGGGTTCTTCATTTTTTTTCAGGCTTTGGAAGATAAATTGCATTTTGCTGCTAGATAATGAAATTTCCTTGGAGGAAAACATACTTCACTGTGGCCTCTGCATTCAGAACGTGAGGAAGGGTTTTAAATCTTCATTGACAGTGTTCCGCTGTCTGTCTTTTACTTTTTTCATTTTGAAAACTCTGACGTCTCGGAACCAACAAAGTCTCCTAGCCTGAATGCTTCTCTCTCTTGCTACTCCTAGCCCTGCCATAACATTTAATATTAAGAATTTTTGTATGCTAAGGAAATGAAAGTTGAAGTCAGATTTAGAAACAAACAAACATCTGTCTTCAAAGTGATTTTTACATCTGCCTTTGTTAATCCTTTATCTTCAAAGGGAACACACAGATCTTCATATCTTTAGGGATAGAAAGAAAGGAAAAGCAGACAGCAAATGATGCACTTGCACAATGCTCCTACTGTCATGTGATCACATGTTCATTTGGAACCTTTAATCATTTTGGGGGGAAAAAACCAAAACCCACTAGTAGCCAATTAAAGGTGAAAAAGCAAAATCAAAATTGTAGCATTTCTGAAATTGAGCTGAATTTCTTTTCCCTTAGCTGCAGGCTACTTGATCCTTATATTTTGTCAAGGAGATAGGTCTGCCTACACTTAATCATTAGAGTAACTGACATAGTCTTTGCATCTGTAGCAAATTGGTAGTTATATGAAGTGTGAAAATCTTTAGGGCCATTACACAATATGGTGACTGGTGTCGGACCAGAGTACATCTTAATACTGTTCTCTTTTGTTCAATCATTATAGTGATTAATATGTTCTCAGGCACAGAGAGAAACTCAAGGCTCCTGTCTCTTGTCTATCTCCTATTTCTGTACTCAATAAACAGAATATTACACATGAAGGGCTCACAATTTATCTTCTTTTTTTTCACTGTGAAAGGAGTTAAGTTCCCAAGTCCCTGCTCTAACTGAATTTTTATTTTGTCCAGGGTATTAATAGACTCTTCCATATCCCAGCTCCCTCTCCTCTCAGTGTAGTTGCCAAATTAACCTTTATCTCACCAAGTTTTCCTTCTTGTCTCCATTCAATTTAGTGTTCAAATTGTTCACACGACAAAATCATCCTTCTCCCTACAGCCTCTACTTCTGCTGTGATCAGATACCTCAATTCTCTTAAATTGCTTAGGAAGAAACTAATATATATTTAGCTTCCACCTGTTATTCCAAGTTCATAAGTCACTTTGAGGTTACTTCTCTTGGGAATATCATGAGCAGGTCAGACAGTAGCTTGTAGAGCGACTGAACTATGTGGGAAATGTACAGAATACCATACTGTTCCTCATTACTACTATTATAATCTCTTGGACTAATTTTCAAATTGGGTTGCAGGAAGTTACTGAGGATACAATACATGCCATCTCAGAGCACATTGCATGGAGATGGAAATGTAGATTTGGGGTTGCTGTCTGCTAGGATTCTGCACCAGTGCAGAATCTTAATGTTCTCCTCAGAGATGAACCTCATTTGCCTCGACCCCTTACTGACTTCTGGCTGTAGCCCAATGGGTAAGTTTAACACCTCTGTTTGCAAAAGTCCTTCACTGGTCAGGGAAAGAATTCTCAGCCCCACCTTCTCCATCCCTCCAAGCCAAATGCTGCCCTGGGATAATATTATCAGTGCATATTTTTTCTCTGCACTTGAAGAGCCCTCAAGCAAGCTGTTGGGAGCAGCACACTTTGATGTGGCAAAACCAGCGTTGTGGATGGCTTTTGTGACCTGCACTGGTCTGCTGTGTGCTTATCCCTGCCTCAGAAAACAAGAGTGGTGTCACAGCTGCTTTGCTGTGTATGTTTATGGTTTCTCAGTGAAACCTCATGGCTATCTACCATGGACAATTTGGGAGCTAATACAGCGGAGGGCTCTTTGGGACTGTTATGCCTGCCCTGTTCTGGATTGCTGTTATATTACTGAATAAATTTATGCTTTAATGGTGCCTCTACTCCCCACTCTGCATACAGTTGGCTGTTCTACCTGAAGTACTGATGTGATTCTCATCAGCGAGTGCCTCACAAGTTGTCATTTGTTTATCCTCATAACCACCCTGCGGTGAGGCAGGGCAGGACTGTTATCCCCCCTGTACAGATGGGGGACTGAGGTACACAGAGACTCCAGTCACTCAGGAGTCTTTGTTAGAGCAGGGAATTGATCCCAGGTGTGCTGAGTCCTAGACCAGTACCCAAACCACTGGGCCCTCTGTCACGGCTTGAGGGCAACTGTACTTGTTTCCCTCTCCATGGTCCACCTAGGGCCCCCAATTTAGGCCTCAAGCTCCCGGAGGTCACTTTGCTTGCGCAGAGATCCACATCTCGCTCCCTCCAGACTGGAGGTTTTAAGGCTGCACAGCTCCCTGCCTTACACTTGGATATCCCCAGCAAGCCAGACTGCCTAAAAGGCCAGTCTGCTTTCTCTCTGAAGGCTATGACCAGTGTACTGCCTGCAGTTAGGAGTTACCACACAGCACCTTCTAAGCAAGCACATTTATTCTTAAAGTAAAAGCATTGCAGAGAAAACATGTAAAAATAATAAAAGAACCTACCTGCATGCTAGAAAGCTTACCAGAAATCACCCCCAACACCTGCCTAGGGCTCTCATAGATTTTAGTCCTGTGAAACTCACAACTGGGTTTTTCCCACGGTTCCCCACCCATATTAGTTCCCAGACTGGGCAGATCAGCCATTTCTTTATACAGCTCAGGCCTTTGAACTCAGCCTCGTGTAAAGAGTAATCAGCAGATAGTCACCCTCTCTTCAGGGTGGAACTTCAAAGGCTGGGTTTTTGCATAACCGGAGTTGGGGAGTTTGCATTAACATCTCCCTAGGGATTCCCCAGGAAACCCACTTCTCACTTTTATTGTCCCAAAAGTCCATACTTGTCTGGCACATCTCAGTATAGTCTTTTGAACTCCTTGGTCTCATGTCTCTCTCATCTCCTCCCAGAGAGGTTTCATACAATCCCAGCCCACAATAATATATAAACTTAATACAGTAAGGTCTTTCAAGTGTATTACAGGCACCTGCCATATCTGTCACACCATCCTTCTATTCTGATCTCTCAAGTCCCAGCCACATGCCATGGTGTTCGCTCTGACTGGGCCTTCCTCTGTTAATATTCAGTTAGACGTGGCTCTGCTCAAACACTGTCCGACTCCTTTTCAGCAGGCCTGACATAACAGAGGCCTTAACTGGGCTGTTCTAATCTCTGCTGTGGAAGTGTCAGGAAATGTAAGCCTGGACATGCTGGCTTATTTTTTTCCCCCGGAGCAGTAATGAGCAGTGAAAGCTACTGTGTGATTTAACGATGCACCAGATGGTGCTGTAGGCTAGAGGTACTGTGGATGTCACACCCCTTTAAGAAGCAAAGTCAGGCCACTTTCAAGTTAATTTTGAGGAAAAGGAAATTAAAAGGAAATTGATAATAGGCAGTTTAGTCCTGCCCAATCTTAACTGGCAGTCACATTATAGGGCTGGCTCACGTCAGCCCAAACCTCACTGGGCAAGGTCAATGGCAGGGAATGCCTCTCCCTGGATGGGTGAGGAGCAGCTCAAAGGTCTGTCTGGCAGCTCAGGTCAAGTCTCTTCTCCCAGGGAGAACATTCCTTCCCTCTTCTTATTGAGGAGATAGCTGTGAGAGCAGATAAAATCAGCACTCCCTGCTGCCCAGTGCCTGTGTGTAATCTTTTCCACCCTTCCTGGGCACACCCATGCACCCCACCCACCAATCACATATCCCCCAATGACTGTCTCAATTTACTTGGGCTGTTGTACAGTAGACAATATCCTGAGGCAGACTGCAGCAACTGCCCTCATCAGGAAGGAAGGAACAACACAGGGGAAGACTCCACCGCAGTGTTGGAAAATGTCCAGTGAATAATGGACTACATTTATTTTTGGTAGATTTTTATTTTAAAAAATCAAGTATTCAGGCCATTTGTGAGGTGTTCAGACTGCCTCTCAGCAGGTACTGTCACCACAGGGGTAGGATGCAATTAGGTCTGTTTCATGTTCATGCTCACTTGAACTGGCATGGTATCTGCGAGATCCACTTTTGGTCTCAGTGCATCCATTGCACCAGATTGCATATTGGCTCACTCTACATTTTCCACTCCCAAGGTTGGCTCCATGAGGAAAATTCAGCGTTCTAAGTACCCTGGTTAGGTAGAAGACACTAGGCTGCCAAAGCAGTTGTTGTACAGCATATGAGGTGGCCAGAAGAAGCACTTCAAGGACACATCAAAGCACTACTTGAAACAGTGCAACACTGATGTTGACATCTGGGAGTCATAGCTCCTGACCTGCTAAACCCAGGGTTGTGAGTTCGATCCTTGAGGGGGCCATTTAGGGACTTCGGGCAAAAATTGGGGATTGGTCCTGCTTTGAGCAGAGGGTTGGACTAGATGACCTCCTGAGGTCCCTTCCAACTCTATGGTTCTATGATTCATCAGTAACAAAACATACTGGTGAGCAGCAGTCAATGTTCCAGATTAACTGCTGTATGGACCCTGAGTCACAGAGGCTGAGTCGCAAACAGTGGCAGACTCAGCAGGCTCAGGCTGTAATCCCTTCCTCAGCAACGAGCTCTCAATGCGGAAAGGACTGCCACTTGCACATCAGTCTTTTTAGCCACAGTCATACTCACAAGACATAACTGTTACCAGCACCCTCTGTCAAGGTTCCTTCCCCACTCTGAACGCTAAGGTACAGATGTGGGGACCTGCACGAAAACCTCCTAAGCTTACTTTTACCAGCTTAGGTTAAAACTTCCCCAAGGTACAAACTATTTTACCCTTTGCCCTTGGACTTTCGCTGCCACCACCAAATGTCTAACACTGGTATTATTATTATTAGGAAAGAGTTCGTTTGGAAACGTCTTTCCCCCCAAAATCCTCCCAAATCTTACCCCCTTTTTTCTGGGGAAGGTTTGATAAAAATCCTCACCAATCTGCATAGGTGACCACAGACCCAAACCCTTGGATCTTAAGAACAATGAAAAAAGCATTCAGTTTCTTAAAAGAAGAATTTTAATAGAAGAAAAAGTAAAAAAGAATCACCTCTGTAAAATCAGGATGGTAAATACCTTACAGGGTAATTAGATTCAAAACATAGAGAATCCCTCTAGGCAAAACCTTAAGTTACAAAAAGACACAAAAATAGGAATATCCATTCCATTCAGCAAAGCTTATTTTCTCAGCTATTTAAAGAAATCATAATCTAACGCATATCTAGCTAGATTACTTACTAAATTCTAAGACTCCATTCCTGTTCTGTCCCCGGCAAAAGCATCACACAGACAGACCCAGACCCTTTGTTTCTCCCCCCATCCAGCTTTGAAAGTATCTTATCTCCTCATTGGTCATTGTGGTCAGGTGCCAGCGAGGTTATCCTAGCTTCTTAACCCTTTACAAGTGAAAGGGTTTTTCCTCTGGCCAGGAGGGATTTTAAAGGTGTTTACCCTTCCCTTTATATTTATGACACGCCCCCGAAATCACAGATAGGGTGAAACGCTGGCTGGGATTTCTTCCTGGAGCTCTAGGAAAAAACAGAGTTAATAAGACACATGCGCCTCTAAATATACTACCAAGTATATAAAGACTAATAATATTTTCCACATCTCAAGGACGATTTTAACCAGTTGATTCTGGGAAACTTTCACGGGAGAGTGCATCAGCAACTTTGTTAGAAGCTCCTGAGATGTGTTGGATGTTGAAATCAAAATCTTGGAGAGCTAAACTCCACCGAATACGTTTTTTGTTATTTCCCGTGGCGGTATGAAGCCACTGTAGTACAGCATGGTCGGTTTGCAGGTGGAAACGCCGTCCCCAAACATATGGACATAGCTTTTCCAGAGCGTAGACAATGGCATAACATTCTTTTTCACTGACTGACCAGTTGCTTTCTCTCTCAGACAGCTTCTTGCTGAGAAACACTACAGGGTGGAATTCTTGATCCGGTGCTTCCTGCATTAAAACTGCTCCCGCACCATGCTCGGACGCATCTGTGGTTACTAGGAACGGTTTGTCAAAGTCTGGGGCCCGTAGTACAGGGTCAGACATGAGTGTCGCTTTAAGCTGGTTAAAGGCCTTCTGACACTCTTCGGTCCACTGAACGGCATTTGGCTGTTTCTTTTTGGTTAGGTCTGTCAGTGAGGCGGCGATTTGGCTGTATTGCGGTACAAATCGCCTGTAATAACCAGCCAAGCCTAAGAAGGATTGAACCTGTTTCTTTGACTTTGGGACAGGCCACTTGTGGATAGCATCCACTTTGGCCTGTAGGGGGTTGATAGTTCCTTGACCCACCTGGTGGCCAAGGTAAGTCACTCTGTTTAGGCCTATTTGACACTTCTTAGCCTTAACAGTTAGTCCTGCCTCCCTTATGCGCTCGAAGACTTTTTGTAGATGTTCCAGGTGTTCTGCCCAGGAATCCGAAAATATGGCCACATCATCAAGATAGGCGACTGCATATTCTCCTAATCCCGCTAGGAGACCATCTACAAGTCTTTGGAAGGTGGTGGGTGCATTCTGCAGCCCGAAAGGGAGTACATTAAATTCATACAGCCCAACATGCGTGGTGAAGGCTGACCTTTCCTTGGTGGATTCATCTAGCGGTACCTGCCAGTACCCCTTGGTTAAGTCCAAGGTAGAGATGAACTGGGCCCGTCCCAGTTTCTCTAATAGTTCATCTGTGCGTGGCATTAGATAGTTGTCTGGGCGAGTTACAGCATTTAGCTTATGGTAGTCCACGCAAAAACGTATCTCCCCATCTGGTTTGGGAACTAGAACCACTGGAGATGCCCATGCACTTCCAGAGGGGCGGATTACACCCATCTGTAACATATCCTGGATCTCCCGTTCTATAGCAGTTTTAGCTTGAGGAGACACCCGGTAAGGTTGGACTTTAATTGGGTGAGCATTACCTGTGTCAAGGAGTGGTATGCCCGTTCAGTCAGTCCTGGGGTGGCTGAGAACGTCGGTGCATAGCTAGTGCACAGCTCCTGGATCTGCTGTCGCTGCATACACCCAAGGGTCATGGAGAGGTTCACCTCTTCCACACCACCAGCACTTTTCCCTTCGTAGTAGACATCTTCAGGCCACTCAGCGTCATCTCCTCCCTGGGCTGTAAACTGACAAACCTTTAATTCTTTGGAATAAAAGGGCTTTAGAGAATTAATATGGTATACCTTAGGCTTTCGGTTGGAGGTGGGGAATGCTATGAGATAATTAACAACTCCCAGGAGCTCCTGGACCGTGAATAGCCCTTCCCACGATGCTTCCCTTTTATGGGCCTGGAGCGCCTTTAAGACCATGACCTGGTCCCCTACTTTGAAGGAACACTCTCTGGCATGTTTATCATACCAGGCTTTTTGCTCTTTTTGAGCATCCTGTAGGTTTTCTTTAGCAAGGACTGGAGAGGTTCAGAGGGTGTTTTGTAGGTTGGTTACAAAGTCCAGAATGTTAGTTCCTGGAGAAGGTGTAAATCCCTCCCATTGCTGTTTCACCAACTGTAATGGCCCCTTAACCTCATGGCCATATACAAGTTCAAATAGTGAAAACCCTAAACTAGGATGTGGTACAGCTCTGTAGGCAAAGAGCAATTGCTGCAACACTAGGTCCCAATCATTGGAGTGCTCATTTACAAATTTACGTATCAGGGCCCCCAAAGTCCCATTAAACTTCTCCACCATGGCATTTGTTTGATGGTGGTAAGGAGTGGCAACCAAGTGATTTACCCCATGAGCTTTCCAAAGGCTTTCCATAGTTCCTGCCAGGAAATCAGTTCCTGCATCTGTGAGGATGTCGGAGGGCCAACCTACCCTGGCAAAAATGTCTGCTAGTGCCTGGCACACACTTTTAGCCCTGCTGTTGCTTAGAGCTACTGCTTCCAACCATCGGGTGGCAAAATCCATAAAAGTCAGTATGTACTGCTTTCCTCTAGGTGTCTTTTTTGGAAAAGGACTCAGAATATCCACAGCTACTCTCTGAAATGGAACTTCAATGATGGGGAGTGGCTGGAGAGGGGCTTTGACCTGGTCTTGGGGTTTTCCCACTTTTTGGTGTACCTCACAAGACCAGACATAAGTAGAAACATCCTTTCCCATTCCCTCCCCGGGTAAACACGTTTAAAATCCCTCCTGGCCAGAGGAAAAACCCTTTCACCTCTAAAGGGTTAAGAAGCTGGGATAACCTCGCTGGCACCTGACCACAATGACCAATGAGGAGAAAAGATACTTTCAAAGCTGGATGGGGGGGAGAAACAAAGGGTCTGGGTCTGTATGTGTGATGCTTTTGCCGGGGACAGAATAGGAATGGAGTCTTAGAACTTAGTAAGTAATCTAACACATAACAGAGGGATTTTAAAGGTGTTTACCCTTCCCTTTATATTTATGACACCCTCTTTGCTCATGATGGACAACAACCGCCGTCCCCATGATCAGCAGTAGCCTACTCCCATGTCTGCACAAAGAACTGCTTCAATTGTAATTGAAGCAGCCTGTAGGGAAGTTGGAGGAAAGTCACAGGTTGCAGGAGGGAGGAATTTGGAAGAGGAACCTGGAAGGCAGTCCATATGCACATGTCTTGAATGCTAACTGCAGTTGCAGCACATGTGTAAACAGTTCTCTTAATAAAGAGCCAGTTTAGTTTTAGAAACATGGAGTCCTCTCATGTTCTTACCTAGCATACGGTACATAAAACAGCAGTGAGTACTGTTCAAAATGGACTAGTTCTCATCAGGGTTACATACAGTCTGAGACTCACACACTCCATCCTCAGTAAGTTTTAATGCCAGTGAAGACACACATTAGATCAGTGATTCTCAGATTTTTCCAAATTGTGACCCCATTTTACAACAGAAACAAAGTTTCACCCCAGAGATGTTGTAGTGGACTAGGTAAGTTGGTTCAATTAGTCCTCCCTCTGTAACTCCACAGGGCCCTGATGGTTTTGAGAAATCTCCAGAATCCACTGCTTCTGCAAGGTGAGTTGGGAATTGTGGGAGAGCTATTCAGGGGTCATTGCAACCAAAATGTGTTAATAAAGCACAGAAGAAACTTGAATGTGTTCTTAATACAATTCAGCTTGTCCACTTTGGATGCATAGAATTGTCTGTGCTTAAACCACTTTAATTCTCTAGTGTAGACAAGGCCTCAGTGTTCAGAGGGGCAGGTGAAAGCTGAAGAGTGTGTGTTGGTGTTTCAGACTGTGACTTCGTTCTAAGCAATTTCTAAGGGCTTTAAGGGGAAAATTCAGACTGTAGCGTATGATAACACTTTGCATTTTCTTTCATCAGGTGGCTGGATCTTAATCCTTGAGAAATGGTTTGGCATCTCTTAAAGCGTCATCAGAGAACAAAAGCAAAGCGATTAATTGAGACAGATGATTCTGGCAACAGATCTTGGCTGGCCTCATGTGCTGACAGTTGTGTGGGGTAACAATTGTGTCAATCACCTCTGTAAAGCATTACCAGAGGGAACAGTGCCTGGGATGGGGCTGCTGAAATAAATTCCTGGAATAAGTTTGCACTGTCTGCACTGCAGTGTTTGGTTCTGCTAACTGTCTTTCCAGCACGTTTCCTCCTCTCCCAGGATGTGACACTGCCTGGAGTCAAGGCTTTTGCATTCAGTGAAATGTTGACTTGAAAGGGAGCAGGGTGATGGCTGTCTTTCCTACACTGTTCTGGAAGGAGTCGCAAGGTGGTGCATAACTTTGGGAGGTTTTTTTTTTTAAGCAAGTGAGCAACATTCAGTCTTTCAAGAAACACTGAGTTGCAGTTATAGTTTCTTTTGATGGGAAGCTGTTTCAAACAAAAGGGGAGTTGGCTTTCTGCCTTAATCTTTCTAACTAGAGTCAGTTCTTGGGGCAGAGTTGCTTCCTGGGAACTAACTGGACAGTGGTATTTGGGCTGTGAGTTCAGAATAAGGAGCTTGTCTGCAGGCTGGTTGACCATCTCTGTTCAAGGACTAGTTCAGGGATTGTAAATAAAACAAGTCACACTAACAAAATACCTAAATTTCATGTCACTGATTTTTTCCCCTTCCAATGGGAAGCTAACCTGCAAGGCCCCACCATCTGCTTCCACTTTTCAGAGTGACAATGCAATAGATAGCAAGAGAGTAAACTTAGGTTTTCAACGCACACGAAGTGTGCGGACACTCTTAAAATTGTTTAGAAGTGACTTATATTGAGCTAAATCAATATAAACCAGTTTTAGAGTGTTCACACAGGACTTTGCACTGGTTTAACTAAATCAATTTAAAAACACACCTTCAGTTAAATTGGTGCCAATTTGTGTATAGACTGGACCTAGGTTTGAAGGACAGTTGGAGGAATTGCCCTCTAGATTCAGTGGTTATCCAGAGCATTGCTTCAAATGTCAGGGAAAACTTCTACATAGAAAGTGAAGTTTTTTGAACAAAAATAGATTCACATTAGTTTAGACTAAACATAGCAATGTGATTGTCTATTTTTAAGTGTATAAGTCTAATAGTCACCCATTACAACATCCTTACAAGCTGATTTGAAAATCGTAGGGTTGGGAATAGATAGTGCATTAATATTTGAAAAGCACTGTGTGTTGCATAGATGAAAGTTAGTGTAAATACAAAGTATTGCTATTGTTAACCCAACTATCCTACTTTGGGGGAGAGGGTGTAGAAAAACTGCCGCCCTTATTTCCAGCAACTATTTTGATGTTCTTTTAATCTTGGTTCCTAGATGGGTCATTGTTAAAATCATGTGATAATAGAACAAAATTACCAAAAGTCACATGCTTCTAACACTCAACAAAGACAGTTGTAGAATAAGAAAAAACAATATTATCCCTAAAGCTATGCAGTCTACCTGCTTGAGTATGGAGCTGGAGGACATAGATCAACGTTCATGTCGTACTCCCCATCAGTATTTGGCCTGGGCCAGGTAAGCTAGTGATCCAACCAGCGGACCAAATTCAGTGATGAATCCTGGTCACGTGCCACCTGAGGCATGTTGCACATAGGCTAAGGAGAAGTATGGAGCTCTTTCTTTAACCTCTCCCAGCCACTCCTCCCTGACTTCCTGCTATGGATGTAAAGAGACAGTACATGTAGCCTTACAACTAGAGCCTATATTTTTGGATGGGATTGTTTTTTAGAAATTTCAACCAACTCCAATTTGAAAAAAAACCTAAAATTCTACAGAAGTTTTTCCTTAAAAAATTCAGGGTTTTTTGGTCAAAATTTGAATTTTTGTTAGAAAATTTAGCTGAAAAATCAAAATTTGAAAAATATTGTCCACCTGCATTCACAATATGTGTTCCCTTATCTGCACTGGTCACAATATTTGGCCTTCACCCAGTATTCTTTGCAGCTAACAATCCTCACACGGAACTTGTGGCAAGTTCAACACCAAGTACTTTGTTTACAGTGTGAATAGAACAGAACAAATTCCCTACAGTTTGAAGGTCTTACAGTCTTCACAGGGTGAGATGGGGAGGAGATCTCACCTCCCTGAGATCTTGGGCTTCTCTGGCTGGTCCTTTTAGCCTACCCCTCTTCCTCTTCCCGTCTATCTTTTAGCTGTCTTCAGCCAGTGAGCTGAACCACCATGTTTATTGGGTAATCAATCAATCCTTAACCACTTATCACTCTGATCTGCCCTTTGTGGGGCCACTTACCAAAGGACCGGAGTGGTGAGTCAGCTAAGATTGCTCACACTCTGTCACAGCCCTTTAATGGTCCTGTTCCTATTGGACCATGAATATTCTAAATTCAAGCTGTGTTGCTACG
The DNA here is from genome assembly GCF_965140285.1 of Lepidochelys kempii. Lineage (NCBI taxonomy): Eukaryota > Metazoa > Chordata > Testudines > Cheloniidae > Lepidochelys > Lepidochelys kempii. The sequence goes on along the minus strand of NC_136388.1, from coordinate 53,100,538 downwards.
TTGTGATTGGTCAGATACATAACATGACATTTTTTTCTGTGGCCTATTGGAGAAGGATGCAACCACTTGTGGAACAAATATTGAAATTCGTGTCATAATTTGCTTTTTGTAAACATCTGAGTGAGTAAACAGGATTGCTGAAATATTCACGGAAAATAAATTTCCATAGAAATTTGACAATGTGCTCTGCAAAGTGTGTTATTTACGTTGCTCTATTGGAGCTGGGTGCATTATGGTATGTTCTGCAAAAAATAGTGTCTCCATTTTTTGTGGAAAAAAATTTGAAAATTTCAAACAAAAACTGATCATTGTCCATTGCTTTGGTTTTGGCTTTTTAGTGTTAGGTATTTTTACTTTTATTATTTGTTTGTATTGCGGTACAACCATTTTTCTCCCCTTTCCTTTCCCCAGCCATACTTTTTCCTTTTTACCCCTTTTTCCTTTCCCCCCCTTATTTTCTATTTTGCCACTGAATGAGGCAGAATGCCCCCAAACTGAAAAATCCACCACTGGAGGTGGGGGAGGGAAGTCATTTTCATTAAAAAAATGTCCAGTGATTTTTTTTTGTTGTTGTTGAAAAAAATCAGAACACTTTGAAAAAGCAAAAATCTTCTGTGATGATGTTCATTTCCTCAAAAGTCTAACTTCTGTCAGGGGAAAAAGGATTTGAAGCATTTTTTTTGACCAGCTCTAATATATATCAATTGAGCCAGCTGTTTCCTTTCCATGAACAGGACAAAGTTTGAAGACTCCACCAATCCCTCAGCAAAGCAGTACACAAAATGCATGAATACATGCATCTTCCGCGCTGGTTGCAGGGTCACCCCCAGTTCCCCCCCCCTCATATGTTGAGGCATAGCTCCAAACAGGGAGTCTTGTTGCCATGACTGTCTGCTCCCTCCTGTACCACATCGCTGGGTCTGGCAGCTGTAGAGGCTTCTGGACCATGTAGTTTTGCCCAGATAGCTGCATAGTCATAACTGGAGCATGCAACCAAGAGCAGCTGCTCCCCACCAGGGCTCAGCCCTGAATTCCTGCAGAATCCTAAATGAGCAGGGCAAGTGAAGGTTGTGCATGTGGCAAAGCAGATAACAAAGCATGCAACAAAGCTATTGCTGTCCCCTCCATGTCAGGATTAGGACATGGGCAGTCTGACCTAGTGGTCAGAGCCAGAGTCAAAGCCAGAATCAGGAACTAGACCTAAGTCATGGCCAGAGGTTGCATTAGAATCAGGCTGCACGCAGCAGCCAGTCACAAAGTTGCTCAGACAATTCCTGTGCCTCTTTCTGGCATAAATAGTATGGTTGGGCCAATTGGTGGGGCTAGTTATCATCCCCAGTCAAGGTCTTCATGGGCAGTACTACCTGGAGGGGCCAGAGTTCTGCTAGCACCTCACTTCCATTTGTTCTGGGTGGGCTGTCCAATGCCTGATAACCCTTGGTTTGAGACCTGTGGGCACCTACAACCATGTTGCACTCACTCCCCCCACCCCCACTAGCTGTGGAGAGTGAGAAGAACTGTATGCCCCATTGTCTGTACCCCTGCAGCCTGGATTTATCTCCCATAATCTCCATCGTGTGGGTGGGACCCTTTGTATTTTCTTCCTCAGCATGTTAGAGGCTGAAGAGGACACAATGGAATCTCATTATGAAGCATTTCTTTCAGTGACTTTAGATGGTAAGTTTCACAGACCCTGATTTGTATGCCACTGCTTATTGAAGGGCTCACACTGATCTTTAAAGGGTTTGATTTTCCTCCTGCTAAATACCATCCATGTATTTCCTCTTGCAAAATACCATCAGCAGCCCCTTTGACCACATTTTAAAATGATCGCATCCAGGAGCTATTTTTCCAGCCACCAGTAAAAAGAAACATTTTAATGAAGTTCTCCTGGATTTAAAAACTGTAAGCCATCATTCTGACAGGCCGCTGCTCATGCTTGGGATAGGAACAGTCATTTTACAAAGGCAGGGAAGCAAGGCCTTTTGTACAGCTGCTGCTGCATGGCTTTGCTGGTCCACTTCTGAATTGTATTACTTGAGCACTGCAGAGTATGGCACTTCAAGAGAGTCACTCCGTGAGACTCCTCACTTCTTACTGTCTGTACTTAGCCAGGCTGGTGGGGCAGAGAGAGAATGAAACCTGAGAATGATCTGAGACCATTAGGATTCCTTGGGCAAGGCTTGTGCAAGTGGAGAGCCAATGGTGAACAGAAGTCCATGTAAAGTCTGTGTGTTTGTTAGGCCAAGTGAGGACAAAACACAGATCTGCATTTCAGGAGTGATGCTGTCTGGGTATTACTAGGACAACTTTGTCGTTCCAGAAGATATGCTTTCGTCAAACACAAGTTGTTTGGCTCAATACAGGGGTAACGGTGAAATTTGATGGCCTGAGAAACACAGGAGGTCAGACTAGATGATCTAATGATCACTTCTAGCCTTAAATTCTATGAATGACTTGTCCTTTAAATGTATAGAGGAGATAATGGCTTTGTGCCTCTTACGGTAAAAAAGTAAGGATTGAATTGTTCAGTACCTCACACTTGCTCTCTCATCACCACTATAGTCATTAACCTGCCTTGAACACCTCTTGCTATTCTGCTTCTGAAGTCCCACTCAATTCCACCAGTGTATCTCCATCCTCACCCATAACTAGGAATGAAAGATCTTTACAAAGGTAGGAAAAAATCTAAAAGGCTGGATTCTTATCCACACTGTCTGCAATGCTCTGTCCACCTCCCCACAGTGCCCACAGCAATCCCTATGCTCCCTTCACTTCCTGCCCTTCCAGAGGCAGAGGAGTGGGGAAAGACAATGTGCTCCTCCCTAATCTAGCCCTAAGAATAATAGAATCATAGAATATCAGGGTTGGAAGGGACTTCAGAAGGTCATCTAGTCCACCCCCCTGCTCAAAGCAGGACCAATCCCCAACTAAATCATCCCAGCCAGGGCTTTGTCAAGCCTGACCTTAAAAACCTCAAAGGAAGGAGATTCCACCACCTCTCTAGGTAACACATTCCAGTGCTTCACCACTCTCCGAGTGAAAAAGTTTTTCCTAATATCCAACCTAAACCTCCCCCACTGCAACTTGAGACCATTACTCCTTGTTCTGTCATCAGCTACCACTGAGAACAGTGTAGATCCATCCTCTTTGGAACCCCCTTTCAGGTAGTTGAAAGCAGCTATCAAATCCCACCTCATTCTTCTCTTCTGCAGACTAAACAATCCCAGTTCCCTCAGCCTCTCCTCATAAGTCATGTGATCCAGTCCCCTAATCATTTTTGTTGCCCTCCGCAGGATGCTTTCCAATTTTTCCACATCCTTCTTGTAGTGTTGGGCCCAAAATTGGACACAGTACTCCAGATGAGGCCTCACCAATGTCGAATAGAAGGGAACGATGACGTCCCTTGATCTGCTAGCAATGCCCCTACTAATACAGCCCCAAATGCCTTCTTGGCAACAAAGGCACACTATTGACTTATATCCAGCTTCTCGTCACTGGGTCCTTTTCTGCAGAACTTCTGCCTAGCTGTTCGGTCCCTAGTCTGTAGCGGTGCATGGGATTCTTCCATCCTAAGTGCAGGACTCTGCACTTGTCCTTGTTGAACCTCATCAGATTTCTTTTGGCCCAATCCTCTAATTTGTCTAAAAAGCTAGCAGTGTTTAAAAACAAAGGGCTAGATTATGGTTTTTATGCCATAGCCCTGCAGGGTGGTGCTATTGATGATAATATGTGAAACCTGCAACAAATAAAAGACACAGAATGCAGAAGAACCACATGCATTTTCTGTTTCCGTTAGTCCTAATTTGGTACAGATCTATGAAACACGAAAGATTGCTTCTTATCAGTAGAGGTTCCTGAGGTGTGTGTGTGTATGTTTTTTTTTAAATGGAGCTGTTGCACAACACATCAAGTAACAATGTAATCACTGTAAATCACCATTTGTTTTCCATGGGCTTCCAGATGAGTTAATAACAGATAATGACTCACAATTCAGGAGTGTCTCATTTCAGCAAATTCTCTTTCATATATCAGTTCAAGCGCAGCATATCAAGTCCTTGTTATGACCAGAGAAATGAGTTACGTGAAGAGTCAGTATGAAGAGCAAAGATGTTGATTAAGAAAAGTCAAGGGAGATTGAAAGGATCCGTAATTAGCACTGTTAGCGTATTCTACAGTGCTTTTCTAATATCACCAAAGTCCAGAAACATAGTTTGAAGGACAAAAACCTTAGTACCTACATCTAACAAGCTTCTTGAGTGAAAAATAATTAATCCTGAAGGAGTTATAAAAGAGCCATATGCTAGGAAACTAGAAAAGAAGGAAATTATGGCAAGGTAACAAGCTTGACCAAGGCCATAAATCAGAATCACCCCTGAGAGTCAGTGCTATAGGAGAAACAGAGGACCTATAAAGAAAAGCAAGGAGGAGACCAGCTCTATGTTGCTTGAGGACACCTTGAAGGCTACTGCCAGTGCTGATGAGCTGCTAAACACAGTGCACATCTGCCCAATGGACAGTGACAATGAAAAACATGAGGAGCAGCAAATATAGGCTCCAGGGCATAGATCCATTTCAGCATATGCAGGCCACGACAGCAGGAGCTGTTGTGGGAGCAAGGCCTGGCCATGCTCTCCGAAAGCCATTGTGGATGTGAGGTAGTCGCTGTCTAGTAAGAGGCTGAATGATGTTCCTGTCTGTTAGGAAGTTCGTGCTGACCTGCAACCTAGATGTGTCTATTCCTGTGTGTCATTAACTGGCTGTCTAAGCTTGCTGTTTTGGGTGAATGTTTTGCTTAAATTGCATCTGGTTAAATGAAAAGGAAGGAGGCAGTGGCTACCAACCAGGGCAAGTGGGGCAATTTGCCCCAGGTCTTGGGCCCCACAGGGGCACCCACGAGAGTTTTCAGGGGCCCCCACGATAGTTTTCTGCGGCACTTCGGCGGCGGGGGGTCCTTCAGTGCCGCTGAACACACCTGGAGTGAAGGACCCGCCGCTGCTTCTTCCACTCCGGGTCTTCGGCGGCAATTCAGTGGCAGGGGTCCTTCCGCTCCATGTCTTTGGTGAAGTGCCCCGAAGACCCGGAGCGGAAGGACCCCCCACCGCCGAAGACCCCAGGCCCCCTGAATCCTCCGGGCAGCTCTGCTACCAACCCCTGCCTTGTGAGACGGGTATAATGTATCCTTGGCCCAGCCATGATCCTGGCTCTGGAATACAAAGATCAGCCTTTCTTACCAGCTCTCCTTCGTCTCACATTTTATAACAGGAGGATCTACTCCGCTGAGCCTCAGGTACTTCAGGATCCAGGCAGATCCACAGGAAGCAATGGGGGGCATCCTTTTCTTCGTATTGCAGAACCCCTAAGAGCCCCAGTCATGGACCAACACCCCCTTGTGCTAGGTGCTGTACAAACACTGAACAGAAAGAGTCCCTGCTCCACAGCACTTGTCTCCTCTGTGTCCCCTGGCCTAGCTGGCTCCTGGTGGCACATGGAAAGCCCCAGCTCTTGCAGGGGCTGTGCTTCCAGCGGTTCCCCTGATGTGACTGACCCCAGGGTCTGCAATGCAGAGAGAGAGGCAGCACATGGTCGCACAGCTTCTGGCTGCTGCTGTGTTCCCTGTGTATCTGAGTGGGGGCAATATGGAGGAGCCTAGCCAGCTCTCTGCCCTGCCCCATGATGCCCCTCCAGCTCCAAAGAGGGGCCTTCCTCAGGTTGTAGGGTGATGTCAGCCTGTCACAGAGCTCAAACTCCTGACGAGAGCTGGTCAGGAATTCTCCAATGAAACATATTTAGTCGAAAAATGCTGATTTTTCAAGAAGGAAACTGTTCACAGGGAAGGGTCAATTTCAGTACATTTTCCAACTAAAAAAAAATTGAAATACATTTAAAATTGTCAAAATGTTCAGTTTTGACGTTTTCGAAATGAAAAGTTTCCTGTTTTGGTTTGAAGCGACTTTTGGTTTCAAAGTCAATTTACAATAAAAAAAAAGGTTGAAATTGAAACAAAACATTTTTTAAATTATCCAAATGAAACGTTTCAACTGAACAGTGCAAAAAAATTGTTCAAAAATGTTGAGATTTCAACCTTTTGTCCTGGTTCAGGAGGGAAATTTTTCTATAGCATGAAAATTCTCACAAGCCAGGAAACCCATTTCCCATCTCCTCTACTCCTGACCTACTGGGGCACAAGTGCCGCTGGAACAAAGATATGTGATGCTGGGGGGCTGAGGGTCTTTAATCTGCAGATATTCAATGGTTCTGTCAGTCCGGCTGACAGGGTTATTGTTTGTTTATTATTTATTAATTTTGCAATGGCTCCTAGAGGCCCAATCAGGGATCGGGGCCCCATTGTGCTAGATGCTGTTCAGACATATAACAGAAAGACTGGGAGAAACTGCCTGAAGGGCAAGTGGGAATGAGCCACCATGTTTACTCAGCGGTGCAGGTCCAGGCTGCCTCAGTGCACTGCCTCTCAGTGCCAGTCAAAGCAGCATCAAGCCAAGGGAAAAGAGAACCCTCGCTCCACGGTCTTCTTGCATTAGAATCATAGAATATCAGGGTTGGAAGGGACGTCTAAGCACAGCATGGAGAGGAGGTGACCAGCCCTCTGTGGAGAAAGAAGTGGTTCAGGGCTATTTAGAAAAGCTGGACGAGCACAAGTCCATGGGGTTGGATGCGCTGCATCCGAGAGTGCTAAAGGAGTTGGCGGATGTGATTGCAGAGCCATTGGCCATTATCTTTGAAAACTCATGGTGATCGGGGGAAGTCCCGGACGACTGGAAAAAGGCTAATGTAGTGCCCATCTTTAAAAAAGGGTAGAAGGAGGATCCTGGGAACTACAGGCCAGTCAGCCTCACCTCAGTCCCTGGAAAAATCATGGAGCAGGTTGTCAAGGAATCAATTCTGAAGCACTTAGAGGAGAGGAAAGTGATCAGGAACAGTCAGCATAGATTCACTGAGGGCAAGTCATGCCTGACTAATCTAATTGCCTTCTATGACGAGATAACTGGCTCTGTGGATGAGGGGAAAGCAGTGCACGTGTTGTTCCTTGACTTTAGCAAAGCTTTTGACACGGTCTCCCACAGTATTCTTGCCAGTAAGTTAAAGAAGTATGGGCTGGAGGAATGGACTATAAGGTGGATAGAAAGCTGGCTAGATTGTCGGGCTCAACGGGTAGTGATCAATGGCTCCATGTCTAGCTGGCAACTGGTATCAAGTGGAGTGCCCCAAGGGTCAGTCCTCAGGCTGGTTTTGTTCAATATCTTCATAAATGATCTGGAGGATGGTGTGGATTGCACCCTCAGCAAGTTTGTAGATGATGCTAAACTGGGAGGAGAGGTAGATACGCTGGAGGATACGGATAGGATACAGAGGGCCCTAGACAAATTAGGGGTTTGGGCCAAAAGAAATCTGATGAGGTTCAACATGGACAAGTGCAGAGTCCTCCACTTAGGACGGAAGAATCCCATGCACCGCTACAGACTAGGGAACGAATGACTAGGCAGCAGTTCTGCAGAAAAGGACCTAGGGGTTACAGTGGACGAGAAGCTGGATATGAGTCAACAGTGTGCCCTTGTTGCCAAGAAGGCCAATGGCATTTTGGGATGTATAAGATGGGGCATTGCCAACAGATCGAGGGACGTGATCATTCCCCTCTATTCGACATTGGTGAGGCCTCATCTGGAGTACTGTGTCCAGTTTTGGGCCCCACACTAGAAGAAGGATGTGGAAAAATTGGAAAGAGTCCAGCGGAGGGCAACAAAAATGATTAGGGGACTGGAACACATGACTTATGAGGAGAGGCTGAGGGAGCTGGGATTGTTTAGTCTGCAGAAGAGAAGAATGAGGTGGGATTTGATAGCTGCTTTCAACTACCTGAAAGGGGGTTCCAAAGAGGATGAATCTAGACTGTTCTCAGTGGTAGCTGATGACAGAACAAGGAGTAATGGTCTCAAGTTGCAGTGGGGCAGGTTTAGGTTGGATATTAGGAAAAACTTTTTCACTAGGAGAGTGGTGAAGCACTGGAATGTGTTACCTAGGGAGGTGGTGGAATCTCCTTCCTTTGAGGTTTTTAAGGTCAGGCTTGACAAAGCCCTGGCTGGGATGATTTAGTTGGGGATTGGTCCTGCTTTGAGCAGGGGGGTGGACTAGATGACCTCCTGAGGTCCCTTCCAACCCTGATATTCTATGATTCTATGCTTCCACTGGAGTAGAGGAGAGGCAGGGTTCTAGGCACTAGGTGGTAGACAGGTATCTATATGTGCACCTGTAGTTATTCCTGTGGTTGGGTGAAATTCAGTCGGGGACAGAGAGATAGCACACAGTCTAGGCATCACCTATTTGGAAGGCTCAAGTGATGTATGGGTATTAGCCCTGACATCAGAAGCATGATATAGCGACGGAACCCAACCATTCATCTGACATGCTAGGAAAAATGGGCAAGAAGATGCAGCATTATTTAGAGAACAAATGAGGCAAACTGGCGGATAAAGGTAAAGGAAGAGTGGAATCAAAACTGGATATGCCAGGGGCTTATTTTCATTGTCGTTTAGAAATCACAATCCATGGCACCGACTGATGCAGCCAAATTACAATTTAAAATGTTAAAAGGGAAAAAAAATCCCACCCCAAAGTTATCACTGGGACTAACACATATCCAGAGCCAGTGAGCTCTTTGTCAGCAGCCTTAGCAGGCACTGGAAAGCTTTGCTCCTGTGCTCAGTGACAGTAGCCAGAATCTTTAGACAGTGTTCTAAAATGGTATCTAGCAGAGTAGTCCTGTTCTCACAACACAGGTGATTTGGGCGGAGGAGGGGACTGAATTCATGTGTCTTGCACTTACAGAGATCTGGGTTTGGAGTCAGGTTTGGTCACGTTCTACATTATTTTGATTTCTTCTTCTTCTTCTGACATGGTCATAGTGCCTCTCTTCTCCTCACATCTACACAATACAGAGCAATTATGGGTGGCCGTTCAGGACCAAGAGAGACCCAGGATATAGAGAAAGGGGGCTGTAGACTAGATGTGTCAGAGCCCTGTAGGGGAAAATCATTCTTTTAACATTCAAAATCATGTTCTTTGGCCCAAACTCCAGAATCCCTTCTTGGAAAGGGCTAGCTGACATCAGCACACCATCAACGTGTTAGAAGATGATGAAAGCTATAGTCAATAAGAAGCCGGTCGCTGCTGAAAATAAAAATAGGTGGATTAGTTACCGACAGGCAGGGCTGGGTTGTGAATAGTGACCTGAATTTAGTGCTGCATCAGTGGAAATGTGTGTGCAATACTGAAAAGGACCATTAGGGGGAGCTCTTTCACTTCCTTATGGCTCGCTCTCCTCATTCTCTCCCCATGCCTCGCTGCAAAAGTTTTTCTTAAACTAACAATACCAATGTAAGGAGGTGCTCTGCGCTGATTGGATGGGGGGTTTTTGTAGGCTTGATTCCTTGATTGGACAGGAGGTGTTGGGGGTGGGAAGAGAGTTGATGGGTGGGGGGGAACCCCTTTCCCTCCCCCTCCCTCCAGCCTCAGTGGCTGATTTTGTTCTCACTGTACACTTTACTATTGCTTGCAATGTGACACTAAAATATATACTCTCTCTCTCACACACACACACCACATACACACACACACCCCCATGCACGCACACAGACACACACACACACACACACACAAACACACACACACAGAGCACTGGGGTATCCAAAGTGGAATACTAAAGGAGATACATATATAAGAAAAAGCAACAAGAAGGGAAACCAGTCTTGCCAAACAAGGAACTATTTTTTTTATAACTCTTATTTCTTCTGAAACATGTTTGGGTCTACCATGGCACTGGATTTTGTAGTGGTTTTCTGCTTGGCATCTGCAATTGCAGCAGTGGAAGGTAAAATACAAACAATAACGGGGGAAAAAAACTTTTGTACCTGGGTTGCTCTGTGAGATGTTTTAAAATGCATGTTTTTTCCCCCTCTCCTTGTGCAAAAGGCAGCTGGTGTGGTGAAGGGCTGGCAGGGCTCAGGGGCTGCCAGATGCGACATGTAAGGAATCTGCGATACTTTCTTCACTCTTGCCCGGAGCAGAGCCAACCAAGTGGATTTCCCATGATCTGGCTCTCGGAATGGGTAGGACTTATTCCGCCCCCTCAATCCCCCAGCCAACAAGGCAGATGGACTAGCGGTTTGCCCTAGGCTAACCCCCATTCCCTCCTTGGCCGGGGAAGATGCTGAGCTGCATTGCAGGGCTTGTTGAACACGCTACAAACTGTCAGCTTGGGGGCTGAAGCAGCGATCAGTGATTCCAAGGAAGATGGGGGGATCTTGGAGCCCAGGGTTGGTCCAGGAGATTGTGTTCCGACAGGATCTTTGATTTGCAGCTGCAATAACTCTGCCCCTCCTTCCTTCCCGTCTCTCACTCTCTTGCCCGGTTTGTCTCTCTCACTTTCCGGGTCTCTCTCTCGCCGTCCTCCTGCGGCTGTATCCCTTGGGCTGAGCGGAGATCCCGGCTTTCACGGCAGGCAATCGCTGCTCTTTGTGCATGGGCATGTGTGTGTTTGTGCTTGTCGCTGGAGGCAGCAGGAGCAGTTTGGGTTTTAGCTGATGCCCACGGCTGTGGGTTTACCGCTGGGGCGCGGGGGGGGGGGGGGAGACCGAGCAGGGGTGCTTTGGGAAAAGGGCATGCATTACATACTGAAGGGCAGATTATACTGGGAGCCAGCGGGAAATGCCATCACAGCCAGGCATTTTGCTGCTTCTTACCCATGGTCTGGAGATGACAGGCTTCTGTATTTTAAACTCTACATTCTCTAGCAAAGGAGGTGTAATTTGTCTGCATATAGATAACCAAGCCTGCAGGGCTCCTTGAAAAATTGTATCCTAGCTAAAGACCTTTTTTGAGCTCTGTCCCTTAGTAACAAAGCTGGTAGCACTAAGGAGAGTAAAAGGACTATGTGGGTGCATTTAGCTTTAGCTATCTATATCCATATTGTCTCTATACTAGTCTAGCTATAATTCCAGTGCCCTCTGTATTGGATATTATTCTATACTATAACTATACTATTCATTATATCAGCTGTATCATTCAGAGCTGGAGTCCCTATATCTTTCTCTTTGCTCCTCCTCCTTCCCATGTCCCTGGGAAAAAATTGTGCCACAGCCTTTTCCAATGAATGAGACATGCCTTACATCAAAACCTGGCTTTCTGTTTCCTGCTGTCTGGCGGGTCTGAGTTTATTTTGCAAAGCAAGGAGGCTCAAGAAAGTTCAGTGAATGAAAAGAAACTTTCCCACTAACACAGAGGAGAATGTTCATTTCACCAAACAAAATGAAGTGGGAGTAGCTTCGTGAACAACTTTTGGGCACAATCCATTTTTGGAATCAACAGTGGGCTCTTGGTCATTTACATTTGGAGTCAGGATTGCAGCTTCAGTATTCTTGTAGCCCATCTATTCTAATTTTAAAATAGTCGTGTTTGTGATCCAGCAGAGAAAGGGAAACAATTGCAATAGTTATGGCTTAGATAGTGAATAACAAATCCGATTTATAATCTGAAATGATCTTTGGTTAATAATACTAAACAGAATCTAAAACCTGCTTAGCTGGATCTTATGTGCAACAGGGTGGAGAAACTTAAAAAAAATTGAAATGTCATCTCCTTTTTTAAACCAGAACAGTACCGTTATTCTTGCTTTTTGTGATATCTTCTTTAGGTGATGTAGTAACAGTCAAAATCCCTCTTCTTTTTGTTGACGACTGCAGGAATCCTCCTTTGAATCTCTGCTTTATCCAGACTGTAGCTCAGGGAAAAGATTAGTGCAGAAAGATTTTTTTCCCCCCCAAAAGGTGGGTTTTTTTGCCATTCCACTCTTCTCCCAGCTGGTGGTCTTTGCAGGGGTTCTTTATTAAAATTTGTTAGATGCTAGGGAGGCATATGTTGCGTTCAGAAAGCAGAGGGGGAGCTGGTTGAAAGCTGCTGAATTCTTCCTCCTTGAAATTGGAAGGATGAAGAAATAGGCTGATTAAAAAGTTACAACAAAAAAAAGTTAACCTGTAGTTATTCATATCAACAAAGCCGATCCCAAGTAATCACACAAGGAAGTGTTCCCCCCCTCCCAAATTCTGCATTTTGGGGAGAGCAAAACATATTTGTATTTATTTTGCAGCCCAGGAACTGTTTAGAATCATAGAATATCAGGGTTGAAAGGGACCTCAGGAGGTCATCTAGTCTAACCCCCTGCTCAAAGCAGGACCAATCCCCAATTATTATTTTTTTGCCCCAGATCCCAAAGTGGCCCTCTCAAGGATTGAGCTCACAACCCTGGGTTTAGCAGGCCAGTGCTCAAACCACTGAGCTGTCCTTCCCCCCTGGTTTGTTTGTCTCTAGCCTTCCACTCTCTGGATTGCTCTTTTGAATTCTGTGTGTGCCGTGGTGGGGCAAAGTGCATCTGTAATGTGGCACCCCTCAAGATGACATGAATCTTATTTATTTTACTGGAATTCCATTATTTTTGTTTCAGCCTTTTGAGGAAAAATAATTTTCTGGATGAGAACAGGTTTTGATAAAAATCAGTCTTGGATACTTGTTTAGAGAACTAATAGAGAGAAGGAAAATGTTTGGGGAAAAATGTTAGAAATCATTCTGCAATATACTAAATATTCTGTTATTTCCCTTCCAACCCTGGTGATCCTTTGTTACCTTATTTGTGTGTTCCTTTTCTTTCCCCCTTTGTATAAAACAGCCCCTGACAATGATGGTCTGTATGGTTTGAAGGTACATACCTGTAGATGTATCTGCTCCTAAAATTGCATTTTGAAACATGGCAAAATGAGCTAATGAATGTCACCAGTAAGCCTCAGGAAAGCCCTGGCCAGAGCAGTCTGTGTGCCATAAGCTGACTGCCAAGGGTTAAAAAATACAACTTATTCAGCAGAATATTAGAGCAACCCGCTCTCCAGGCAGTACAATCATTCACTTATTCCCACACCCCTCCAGCCTATCTTTCCCCCCTCATACTCTACATATGGGCATCTAACCATAGGTAAAACTGACCCCAGCCATGTGGCTTGGTTATTTGATTTGTTATGAGTGTGTAATGGTCAGAAAAGTGAATCAATAAGACGTCAAATCTTGCTCTCCTGGGTGAACTGTTTGTGTCTGTGGTCTGTGAGGCTTATTCTCCCATCTGCCTCTTTGACTGCTTCTTGTTTTACTCTGGAAGTTCTCTGGAGTTTAGGAGATAACCCCTGGGCAAACAGCTCTGCTTACCAGCCTAATTCCTCCATAACCACAGAGAAAGCAATCCAAAGCAAAGGCATTGCATTAATGGTAATGTCTGGGACACATATTGTAAGTGGAGGGTGTATTGTAGAATGACTGTACAGTTGATTGGGATGTGGCTGTCAAAGGACGATGATATCAATTTGAATGTTATTGGTAAAAAAACAGAGCTCCAGTGCTTGTACAATATTCCAGTAACAGGACTCTGAGTTGTTGGCAGAGGAGTGTCTGCTATTCCATTCAATGGAGAAAATAGTCAGGAATGATACCTTCTCAAACCAAACTGTGGTGCCTCCCTGCTAATCGACTCTTTTAATGTTTCGCTTGTCTTCTAGATCCCAACTGGTTCCATATCGGGGGGCTTTCTGTCTTGGTGAATGAGATTTCATTTCTGTAGCCTTTCTTAAGGAATTTTTGTGTTTACTGAAGTGTCAGAAAGGAGCTGGCAAACTCACTGCTCCCTTTCTTTTGGGATGTTGTAATTAATATGCAAGATGTTAGAGACAGATCCTACTAATATGGAAATCCGTGACCCAATTTCCACAGGATGGGTCCCTTAGTCTGTAGTGTTATGGTAGATATGCTCTCCCTTAGGGTCAGTTTGGGCAACAGCTATGATTTCTGTTGACAGGTTAGGTTAAGGGATAGCTGCTGCATGTCCTGTTCAGATCACTGTGTGTGTGGCTTTCTTCTATATGGCACAGGATGATTTTTAGTATGCTGTCCTGGGAACTGACGCACATCTTATTGTGCTCTGCTGCTTTGACCGTGGAATCCCACTTTCTATATATACTGTATAGATTCACATTGCGATCCATCGGGAGATCACTCATGCTGAGCTTTATGGGACTAGACTGCCATGTAAAATAACATGCTGCCACCATACTCTACCAAAATCAGGACTGCAGCTACAGAGGCTGAAGGCTCATCTTGTGTCCGTAGCCTCACCTCATGCAATAAGATATCATCCATGTGCTTTAAAGGGCATTTTACTGCCATTTTCACTGGCCTGTGAGATGATTCATCTTCTGAAATCTCAGTCAAGGAAGAACAGAGTCCAAATATTTTAGCGTAAACCCCAAAGAGAAATAGATACGAGCACTATAGACATTGACAAGCAGGCTGACGGGGCACATACCATCCACGGTGCACTGAAAAACAAATATAATAAGGCAGAAATACAAGTCAATGTACCAACAATATATGTGTTTTCTGCTAAAATAGACTATTGAAGCAAGTATCAGTCCTGGGTTCCTAACAACCACAGCCAGCTGGCATCATATAGCAGAGCTCATTGCCTCCTAGTGCAGCATCTAACCATAGGATAGGCAACAAGCATTAGAGGAGAGTGGATGTATTTTTAAAGCTCCAGCTCTACCTCCATCATCGCCCCTGGAAGGCTCCGTGGAACTAGAACCCAGGTCTGCAGAGCATTAGGCAGTTAATGGTCTCCCATCACCATCAGGAACCTGCATAAAGTTACCTCCAAGGAGCATGCTGGAGAATAGGCACCGCAGGATGTACCACCCAACGAGTCCAGACTGACAGCACCCGGTGGCCTTCTGATTGCCCCATGCTCAGTATTTAACCCTAGACGGTGGCCCAGGAAATTGTCTGGGCAGCTATGCAGACTTCTGGTGTGCTGTGATTTCACATATCACTTTGCTGGCTAGTCTTGTGTCTCTGACTCCAGTCTGACTCTGGCTCCTGACTGCAGCCTGGTAACTGCTGTTGGTCTCTAGTCTCTGACTGTGGCCTGAATCTGACCCTGGCTCCTGCCTGTTGATCATGGCTCCAGCAATTGCTGTGATCCCTGTGTACTGACTGCCGCCTCCTGACTATCTGTGGCTTGGTGACCCCATCTCGGCTGTGCTGCTAGGGCAGACTACTTATGCTCCGGTCTCGTACAGCCTCACTGCTCTCATCAATTCAAGCTTAACAAATAGCACAAGATGGGCAAGACTCTGGGTACATGGCATGTGGTAGGGGCTGTCGCAGTATGTAATAGCCAGGTTTGTTGGTGTCCACCCTTCTGATCAGGCAGATTTCTAACCGGGAGTCTGCCTGGAAGTTACTGTTGAGGGAAACAGCAATAACACCTGCCTTTTCCCGATGGTCCCAGGGAGATTTGGGGGCACCCTCAGCAGCTGGCTGCTCTGGGTGATATAAGAAACCGGGGCAGTTGGGAAGCCATGGATCACCATGTTGGATGCTAGGATCTGTATGGCTCTCAGGAGATCTACAGGCTTATGGGGATGAACTTAATTTCTCTTCCATGAGCGTGGGGTGGGGTAAGTATGTCCCATTCAGGGCAACTGCATCTGTATTCCTCCACTGTGGACCAGCAAGGGCACCTGCTCTAGGCTCTCTGCAGAGCCATCACCTCTCTTGGGCGGAGACCCATGTCTCTCTCCCTCCTGAGCAGAGTATTTCCAGGCTGCCCCATTCCCTGCCTATACTGTTATTCTCAGCAAGCCATGCTACTTAAACAGGTCAGCATCTGCACTTGGCTTACCTTTCATTGGCTATGAACAGTGCAATTGCCAGCAGTTATAAGTCAGTGCACAGCTCCTTCTAAGCAAATACATAGATTCTTACGGTAAAAGCATTACAGCTAAAACCTATTAAAACAACAAAAGAAGCTACATGCCTGTTTAAAGCTTACCAGAGGTCACCCATTAGTCTTATGGGGCCTCAATATGCCAAAGTCCTTCCAGCCTTTCCTAGGAAGGAAGGGCCTGCCCATTTGCTGGATCAGAAAGAAGACCCTGAGTCAGTTTAAACTCAGGCCACTTATCTAAAAGTCCTGTCTTTGCCTGTTGGTCTCTGGAGAGTCCAGAGTGTGAACCAGCATAGGCGAGGCTCTCCAAAGGCAGTGCTTCTCTGGAGGTGTTACAACTTGAGTGAATTTGTCTAATCACCCTGCAATGTTCTTAGTTCCTGGAGGGCTGTGGTCACAATTGCATACAAACCCTGGCCCAAAGTGTTGCTTGATCTAGTGGTTGCATATTAATTATATTGATCACTTAAACTTTCCAATTAACACTGACCTCTGATAGGTTCTCATCCTGAGATCAGGCCCAGTATTATCAGCTGGGAGCCCCGACATGCCTGGTTGTAACACTCACACTTAGGACGAACCTTCTGGACTTGTACTGGTTTTATTAACACAGTTAGCAAAGCTACAAGCACTTCAGCCCAGCACGGTAGAGAGAGATAATACAGGCTGTGCTCTGAGCAGCCCAATACTCGCACCATCCCTTCCCAAAGGACCTGAAGTGTTAGTCATCATCTGCCTCACCAGACTCAGCATCACCAGTGGCCATCATCCTGGCATCTCCCAAGGCAGCCAGATCCGTATACAATTTCTATAATGTGTGACATTGATGCCACTTTGCCTAATGCATATTCAATAGGGGTTGTAGCTGCTTGACCGCTTTTCCTTATTTGTATTGCTTCACCCTACGACTTTGGGGTGCCCTGTTTTTCATAGGCCAACTCGATAGTTCCCCTTACACTCATTAACATTTACATCACTCAGTCACCATGACAACTTGTGGTTAGCACATTGCTGACACCCTATGTCTGCAAAATCCCCAAAATATTCTAACTGGCTTTAACTGGTATATTGCAGCATACATTTGCTAAATATCAGCAGTTTTAATGTCCTTCCCTCGAGATATCTTCTAATGTCTTGTGATACAGCATCACTTACTGGTTAGTTGCTTATGTCAAATCTTTCTTTGAGCCTGAGGACTTGTTTGGCTAAGCTAAGTATCTTACAAGCCTGAGGACTGTAAGCTTTTGCATTACAGCCTTAATCCATACCTATATCTTACCTAGCAAATACCTATAGGCTACAACAGTGATACATAAACAATACACTGGGATCTCTCAAAGATATGGCACAGAATTGCCATATCATAGAATCAGAGAACTGGAAGGGATCTCAAGAGGTCATCTAGTCCTGTCCCCTGTACTCAACGCAGGACTAAGTATTAGACCATCCCCGACAGGTGCGGTCTAATGTGCGGATTATTGCAGTGGTGCTAAGGCTCAGCTGCAGAACCTGTGAGCTGACGTGTGGGTGTCTCTCTAACATGCTTACTGCACATGTTCACACTGAACTGATACTGTAACACACTTAAGGCAATAGGGTAGTTCTTAGGGAAAAACGATTGCCCGTTGAGTTGTAAAAGTGACCTTGACAGGGCAAAGATGATGATCTCAGCCTGGATTTTTGGACACACTTTGCTTTTAACTCCGAGACCATAAAATTCAGTGCTGACCTATGTGAGTAGAGAACACCAATATGTGATGGTGTCAGGACAGAGTGTATAGCTTATAGACGTGCGCTGTGCGTATTTTATGAGCATTCCTTTGGGTTGCCATGTGTGGCAGGTCCACAAACGTGTAGATCGTGTCAACAACAGTTTTGTAGCACCCCTGGCCATCATGTATGTTGTTGATGCCATTTATCGTATTTTTAAAATTTAGTCTCTCTCCATTTCCTCCCTTATAATATATGAATTATCCCAGGGTAGACTGAACTGCTGTTATGGCTGTTGGTATGCCCCCACTTGACATGAGGAGTCCCACTGAAGTCAACCGCACTACTCAGGTTAATTGTGCCAATGAGTGCCAACCTTCTAAGGGTTGCCCGAAGAAAAAATGACGTTATTTGTATGTGTTTAGATTGGTGACAACCTCCAAATATGAAGTCAACTTGTAAAATAGTTTATGTGTGTGATGACAATCATGACCACATGAGTGGTACTGTCTGTGATATATACTGGTTACTGGTTGAATTTTTCACCTACAGCAGAGATTCAGACTCTGCTGTGTATGAAAAATACATCATGTAATTTTGGGGAGGACAGCACTTAGTCTCTGTGTACAGAATGTACCTCTCTCTCTCTTTGTGTAGATATATGGCTAGGTAAACACACAAAGCACTCAACAAATCAGCCTCCTCATTGCAGAACCATATAAGAAATCACACAGTAAGCCAATGCCTCATTTATCCTTCATATAAACCCAGCCTGTATATATACATTATGAGTCGGTATTATGATATAGCCTTAAATTCCATGATCCTGTGCAATTTTTTCCTCTGGACCCCTGCTTCATTTAGTGCATGGGATGGAGCTGCTTTGGGGATGGATCAGGAATGTGCAGAGAATGAGGCTGCTGTCTGTGGTACCCTGCCTCCTTTGCTGCATTCAGCCCCTTCCCAGCCATCTCTGGAGGTGGCAGTGGGGCTGATGGGGAGTCCTTTAAGGCCTCTGGGAAATGTATTTATAGCCAGAAGAGACAATTCTGTGGCTTAATGAGGGAAGTTGTCAGAGTCATCATCTGCTATTGATTTTTAACAGAATTAAGCTCCCAAATGGTTCTTTTTGGAAGTCCGTTGTATTAGGGCAAGAATGTCTGTGTGTTTATAGACATGGATTCATTGGCTGGGGTGTTTTCTTTCAGAGAAAGGTTGATTGTGATCAGCAGCACGAGTTTACCTCTGTCCCTGTGTTGCAATATAGTGATTCCTTTTGTCATCCTGGGGCTTCATTATCTTGCCCTCAATCAATGTTGGGAGCACATGTTCTGTTGGCAAAGTCATGCACAAGGGGCTGGCTTGTGAGCCCTGCTGCATACACGTGCAGGGGAGTAAGGGGGTGGAAGGAGTTCCCTGATCCCCTGGGTTGAGCTACCTGCATCACCAGAGACTGCGCAGGAAGGGAAAGCAACAGCTGTCAGGCTGCTGCCTCCTACCCGGAGAAGGTGGGCAAAGAGTGGGTGAGCAGAGGCAGGGCATGTGCCAATCTGTGCACTATAGAAGGGGAAGTAAGCTGTAAAAGCCAAAGGGCTAGCACAGATTCCCTCCCTCTGCAGAGCCCCTTACTCTGGCTGGGTTTCATGGTTACAGCCCAGCCCAAGTCGGGGACAAAACCAGAATGTTAAATCCTGGACTCCATGGGGGACTGTTTTTTACAAGGAAACTCTTAGAGGGAGAGATGAGAATTGAAACAGAAGGGGAAATAGATTGATCCAGGGAAGGTGAGAAAAACAGCCAGTCCGAGCATGCACCCTCCCTGGGATCACTCATTTCTTCATCCAGACCAAGGCATTCTTCCCCTTTGGGTTATAGTATGCAGCAAGCTCCATCAGTCACGCAAAATTGTCCTTATGGGGGCCAGCACAAGGCCTAGCTACCACTTAATCCCTCAACGATAGGGTTGGCGGGGTGCTTCAATGATGTCTCACCCTGTGCTAATGTGACATGGCTAAGTGCCGTTCAGATAATCATCCAGTGACTGCAGCAGGCTGCGTTTCTTAGTTGTGTTCTGTTAAGGTGGTGCATCCGGAGTGTTGTCTAGTGCAGTGGTTTTTAACCTTTTTTCATTTATGTACCCCTAAAATATTTCAAATGGGGGGCAGATCCCTTTGGACATCTTAGACATAATTTTCCACCCCCCGGAGGTCCACGCACCACAGGTTGAAAACCACTGCTATAGTGGATCGGGCACAGGCTGGGAGTGAGGAGACCTTTGTTCTACTCCCAGCTCTGCTGTGTTGCCAGTCTCTGATCCCCACCCCCACACCTTTGTATGTCTAGTCTACTTATCCTGTAAGCCGCTCAGGGCAGAGACTGCCTATTAGTGTGAGGACACAGCCCAATGGCTGTCCATTCTCTAGTGGTGCCCCTGGGCACTGCAGTGCTGCTCCTAATGAATAATGTTTAGCAGTGCTGCAGCAGTTCTGTGATACAAGCAAAGGGGGCTCCAGGACTAGAAAAGGCTGCTTCATTCATCATATGGTACCTGACTAGTCCTTTTTGGAATATGGTATCAAAATGGCTCCTGTTCTGAGCATGAGGCAAGTCACAATTCACTGAGCTCTGTGTGAAGAAGTGTTACCTTCCTATCAGCACTTTTCACCTGCTGCTGCTTCTGTCTGGGTTCCAGAGTAATGGGGCTTTAAAATTAGTTCAAAGTGCTTCTTTATGACTCCCTGCACCGTGTGGTCCCTGTTAGACTCTTGACAACTTTAATCATAATCCCCTCTTAACCAAACCTGTCGAAGAAGAACATTATTATTTCTACTCTACTGAGGAAATTACTTTGATAGTAAAGTAATACCCTGGGACAGATTTCAGGTTTAAAAGAAAATTTGGGATGGAGAATTTCTGAAGTATAGCATAGCAATTGATTGAACCGGATTTGAAGTTAAAAAGAGAGTCCCCTGGTATGGTCATATAAAGAAAACACCATTTTATGGAGCTTATATGTCTTATAAATTTGCTTAGTGTAAGAGTTTTACTTACTAGATTAAAGATGCAGAACACTGGTTCCGTTAGCTGTCTAGGAGGTTGTTCTCCCATAGACTCTGCTAGCTCAGGGTAGAAACATCTGTTCCTGCGATGCTAGGATAGACCCATGTAGGCTCCAGCCAGCCAGTTCTTGCCCCAGAGAACTTACCATCTAAATAGACAAGACAGACAAAGGGAGGATTTTTATCCCCGAGTTACAGGTGGGGAACTGAGACACAGAGAAATGAAGCGACTTATCCAAGGTTATGCAGGAAGTTTGTGTCAGAAATAGAACCCAGCTGTCCCTGAATCACAAACAGTGAGCTATCCACTAGATCATGCTGCCTCTCAAAATATAGTTTGCCACAGTAGGGCTGGCCCAGCGGTTTCCAATTGATTCTAAGGGAGGGAGCGTTGCCCAGATCCCACTGAACTGAGAGTTGAACGCTGAACTCTCTTAGGTTCCTTTGAGAATGCCAGCTTCGAGTCCACCACCCAAAATTCCATTGGGCAACATTTACAGCATCTACAGAGCAGGAAGATAATGTGTTCTGCCCTTTACTGGGGTATGTCTGTGAGTGTACTTATATCTGAACATGGAAGGTCATGTAAATATCACATTGATTTCTCAGTCACATGCAGAATGAATATTGCTTTCCTCATTTTCTTATCAAACAGTAGGGCTTAGGTCTCTACCTTTTATAATAGCAGTATGTACACAGGACTTACCGTAACTCACAGTCTATACTGCCTCCCCTGCTATATTCCCTGGTGTATCTCAAGCCCTTTCAATTACCTGATAGTGTAAAACAATAACTTGCACTGCAAGCAATACTGTTTATCTTCAATAAAATATTGGTAACTACTCTTACGGCACATAGAAGGCTAGCCTTACTACAGGTGGCTGAATGTCTCTTTGGCACTTTTCATAAAGCCACTTGATCTTTATTTTATGGTTTTGTTGAACCAATTATTTTTATTTTTGGATGACTGGCTGTACTAATATTTTTGCAGTTTGTGATGGGGAAAGACAGACATAAAAAGATGATAATGAGCATGAATACTCAACTTTTCCCACACTCTGCAGTCACTCAGAAAATGCTGTTTCTCTTGGTCTCTGATGTTAGTTGAACTAAATTTAATCACATTTGGTATCTAGATAAAGGATTGTAATGGGCTGGTGTTACACACTGTAACCCAGTATTTTGTAGGAGTTCCCAAGAGGTCAGCAAGTGAGATGAGATTTGTCTTATTACTGTCTTCCCATAGGACACAATGTCTGCCAATGCAGTTTCTATCTATCCCATCCCACAACATCATCAGCATCATCTTCATTGTCATTATCATCATCTCCTTTGTTCAACACCAAGGGCCGAGGTTATGAGCAGATTCCATTCCACATCTCCCCTTTTAAAAATCAGGTTTTCTTTTTACCTTTTACAGCTGTGTGTGTGCAGCATCACTACCTGGTCTGCCTTGTTGTACAAGCAAACATCGGCTATCTTAGTGGACAGCAGCAGTATAACATTGTTCATAGGAAAAAAGTAGCTCTTGCAATTCCAGCTGTCTACCTCTGTGGCCCTTGTCACCATAGCGTCTGAGCACCTCACGTTCATTAATGGATTTTATTCCCTCACACCCTGTGAGTTAGAGAAACCTTATCCCCATTTGACAAATGGAGGCCCAGCAATTCAGTGACTGGCCTAAGGCCACACAGGAAGGCTATGGCTCAGCCAGGAATTGAACCCTGAGAGAACTCAGGTCCAAGGCCAGGTGTGTTCTACTGCTCAGCCTTTCATAGCGGTGCTCCTTCACCCAGCATTCACCTGTTGGGGGGAAGGCTCTCTCCTTCTCAGGCCTAGTTTTTTGGGGAGAAGACAACTTCTGGGTCCACTCGCCAGCAGAGGAGCAAATTTGTGGAGAAGACCGTTAAGCAGGGGGCCGCTCTTGTGGCTCAGGACAAGCTTTGAGACCTTCTCCGGAAGCCATCGACCATCCTCACCCTAGCACAGTAGCTGAGTTCTGGAGAGGTACAAGCAAAAACTCTGGGATCTTACTCCCCAGCAGGAGATATCAGGGCCAGCCAGTTCCTTTCTCCTGCTCTGCCTGGCTTCTCTCCTGTCTGGCCATCTCTTTGCACACAGGGCAAAAGTGATGTCAGCTTTCTCAGGCTGTAGGAGCCAGCATCTGCCAAACTGCAAGTCTGACAGCAGAGATTTGTCTCCTGCAGACTCCCTGAGTATCCTGTATTGCGCACTGAGAGTGACACTCACTCCTGTGCATTGGGCCAGCCCAAGGTCTACGCACACCCCAAATCTTACAGAAGCCCTACTTTGACGGCTTAAGTGCGACATGAGTGGCTGCATAGGTCTTGTGCTGCCCCTCTGCACAGAGGGGATATTCCTCCAGAGAGAGTCAAGGGGCTAGATCCTCAAAGGGATATAAGTGCCTGATTGCCAGTTTAGCTCAGTGGTGAGGGAGAAGACCTGGGTTCAAGTCCATGCTCCACATCAAGCAGAACGGGGACTTGAACCTGGGTCTCCCACATTCTGGGTGAGGTGTAGGGTAGAAGGGAGGCACTTCAATCTCAGTCCCAGGTGAGAAGGGTCTGATCTGCCTTCGGTACCTAACTCCAGGGGAGGCTCATAACTGAGGAGCCTGTGTGGGGAGAGGTGCTTCCTTCTAGCCCTGAGTTATGTACCCAAGTCCCTTGGAGGGGTGAGGCATAGGCCACACCTCCTCCTTGGCATTGCCTGTTGGCTAGTGTTGGTGGCTCAGCAAGCTGTCTTTGGGAATCGCATTCGTAGGCTCCTCACTCTCCCTGCACATCGTACAGGGAACCTGGGTGCCTAAAGTGGATTCCTCTGGGCAGCACGTCACCTGAAGTTAGGCACTGCAGTGCTGGGCTTGAATCCCCCTTGTAGCTCTAGCCCAAGAGCACCTACCAAGCTCTGCCTTGTTCACTGCTTGCGTCCTGCATTTGTCATTACACGGCTGAGTTAGCCGTGCATGCGGGATCTGCTCAGCCTCCTTCTCTCTGACCTTTCTGAAAAGCAGGATGCTATAGCACTGAGGTCACTGCTTTAGGAGTCAGGAGACCCATCTCCTGCTTGCTATTTCTATTTGCCGCTGAGCTGCTGTGTGATTTCCCCTCTCAGTTTCCTCTCCCACCTCTTGTCTCTTTAGATGAGGGCAGGCACTGTGTGTTACTATGTGTATGGACAGTGCTTAGCACAATGGGGCCTGGATCGGCCCTCTACACGACCACTAAAAATCATACTGCTTAAACCGAGCCTGCACCAGATACGATCAACACTTGGTTACATCCAAACCAATTTTCACACTACAAGACAGTTTGTCAATGAGGGCGTTTTCCCTGCCAAATTTCATCTTGCTGCCTCTTCTCTACTGCAGATCGAGAGCTATTCACAGAGAGAGTGAAAAGATTTTTTATAATGGGGAAGTTATATATTCCCCTTCCCCTACTTTCCTGATATGCCATAAGAGCGGAGCCATTTCTGCACACAGTCTCCCAAAAAACCCTCTGTGGATAGAGAGCAGGCCTGCACAGTGCCAGCCTTAAGGGCGAAAGTTTCATAAAGCAACTGAAAACACGGCTTAGAATGTAAACGCTTGTGCAACTTTGACTACAACAGCAGTTGTTATGGCTCCCACTATAATTA
The DNA here is from genome assembly GCF_965140285.1 of Lepidochelys kempii. Taxonomy (NCBI): domain Eukaryota; kingdom Metazoa; phylum Chordata; order Testudines; family Cheloniidae; genus Lepidochelys; species Lepidochelys kempii. Next base: position 53,076,274 of record NC_136388.1, on the reverse strand, counting down.
TTGTTAATTCTCCTTTCCCCGGGCACTTTATACGTAGAGACATGGGTGAAAAGTCTAAGGGTCAGGAGCTATGAAGGTCTAATCCTGCCAGGTGCTGAACACCCTAATTGCCTGTGGACTTCATTGGGTGTTAAGGGTGCTTATCATTTCATAATAGGTGCTTTGTACCTCTCAGGACTGGTCCCTAGCTCCCATACCCAAGACTGGGGTATAAAGGGTTTCAGAGGAAACCTTGATGTTACAGGCTTGAAATCTCTGGTGTCCTTAAATAGTCTGCATAGGTTGGTAATAGCACCTAGCTCTCACATAGTGCTTTTGATCAGTAGATCTCAAAGTGCTTTACAAAGAACGTCAGTATCATTATCCCCATTCTACAGATGAGGAAACTGAGGCACAGAACCATCCACATTCATCTAGTAAACCAGAGGCGGAGCCAGAATTAGAACCCATGTCTTCTGGATTAGCATTCATGCAAGTGAGAGCCACATCACAGGAAGGGGCTGGGCAGTCTCTGTCAACGCCCCTTCCTTCTAATCAACAATTCCTCTCTGTCCTTTCAACCCTGGGCCTTCACACCTGGCTCTCTTCCTCCAATGAATCCCCTTTCTCTAGCGTGTGTGTCTGTGACCCCAAACTAGCAGTGGGCTCCCTTCAATTGCCCCTTTTTGGCAGCCCCCCAGCTTAGTAAGAGAGAAACAGATCTCTTCACCACTGCAGGGGCTTTGTAGCCAATCCAAGAGGAACTCATATTGCAAATTCTAGGCGACGCATCCAGAGCTGGAGGAAACAACACAGCTGGCATCTTGAACAATTCCCCATCTAAAAACACAGTCAAGCTGCTATTGTATATCGAGCCATGCTATTTATATTGTTTCCATTTCCAGTCTCACATCCTTGGGTATTGGAGAAGCTGGTTGCGGGGGAAAGGGGTGGGGCATGTAGAGGGTTGGGCTGGACGCATAAAGGGGAAAGAATGATGGCACCTGGTGTTATTTAGCAGTTTCAAATATCCATGTTTGGCTGGGGGGAGAGGAGAGAGTCAGGACCACCTCACCTGTGACATTACAGAATAGCTGGCACAAAGTCACTTTCACGTATAATAGCCATGGCCTATATGGTGTGGCATTAAAGAGGAACAATAAGAACAAGGCTCTTCCCAGGCTACAGATGACCCCAGTGACTCACACTGTATATTGTTATTAAATCCTGAAAAGACTGAACGGAGAATTTTTGTTCCTCTGCTACATAAACAAGACTCAACTCGCAGCCGAGATGGCCTTGATACAGCTGTCCCTGAAAGAGCACTGAATTCATATGCAGATCTTCAGCACCATGAATTGTGCAGTCAGGGAGTGACACTACTGGTCACACCAGGTCTAGCGCAGATGGATCCTGGCCCATCTCCCCCACCACACTCCTGGATGAGTGTATTGTTGAGCTGCAGCCCAAACGCACTACAAAATCCATTTCACTGGTGACCCCAGCTGCATTTGAACTTGGGTACCTTTGAGGTGAAAGTTTTCACTGACATTCCAAGCTTTAATTAAGGCAAAAAATACATTTTCCCCACTCTGCCATGCAGCCAGCTCCAAGCTGAATTGCTCTTGTTGCCTGGCCCATTCCAGATAAAACCAAACACCAGTGATCACTGAGAAATCAGCTAGAACTGGTGAAAATGAATCGCTTAGTACCTGGCTATCATTCTTAATATCTATTAGGGGCTGGCCATTTGCTTGGCACTGTGCACGGTGCAAATAAACATGGTCCCTGCTCTGAGGAGTGTCCCGAAAGAGAGACACAAACAAGATGGGAGGCCTTGGAAGATACAAAGGAGTTACTGATTTAGAGTATTATTGTGAGAGTCAGAGAGTTTAAGGCCAGAAGAAACCACCAGATCATCCAGTCTGGCCTCCTTACATCGCAGGTCACCGGCACCACCCAGCCCCCACACGCTAAACCCACCACCCGAAATTAGACCGAAGTATTACAGCCCATTGCTGATTGCTGTTATTATTTATTTGTATTATTGTAGCACTTCGGAGCCACGGTCATGGATCAGAACCCTATTGTGCTAGGTGCTGTACAAACACAGAATAAAAAGATAGTCTCTGCTCCGGGGGTTGATAAGCTAAGTGCCTTCTTTTATATGTCTCCCTAAATCCCAGTGTGGGGTCCCAAGCCCTGTTTCTTCTCACCCACTCTCCTTAATGCTGGGGTGGAGAGGACATCTATTTGCTGCGAGCCAATCAGTGGTTAGAACTCAGGTTTTGTATCTGTATCAATAAAGCCCTAGCTGTCAGCCACACTATGGACACTGTAGTATCTCCAGTACGGCTGTTACTGTGGGTTTCAGTACCACTTGCTGCCACTGGGGAAACTTCTGGGAAGGGCTGTTACTCCCAGGTGGCTCCAGTGGGCGGAAGTAGCACCTGCTGCCACAGGGTAGGTCCCCAATGGGTCAGGAGATACTGTGGCCACTGCAAGAGTCATGCAGTGCTAATTCAGGGTAGTCCCAAAGAGGTGAGTATGGGGCTTGCAGTAACCATGATCTCTCCCTGCTGCCCCAGATTTGGCTCCTCCATGCCCCGAAGCAGGTAAGGGGATTCCTGAGCTGGTGGGAGGGGTTTTTCTTAGCCTGGCGAGGCAGGCAGGAGGGGGAAGGGTTTTGAACTGAGCCTCTGATGGGAGTTTAAGGGGGGAGTTTTCTGAACCTAGTTGGGGGTGCCTGAGCCCAGAGCAGGGGGTTCTCAACTGTGTGTTTGTGGAGATGGCAGGATTCAGCGGGGCAGAAAGTGCTTCTGAGCCTTTGGTGGGGGTGGGGATTTTGAGTGAAGGTACCGGGGTTTCTGAGCTTAGTTGGGTCAAGCAGGTTGGGAGGCGAGTCTGTGGGGCAGAGACAGGAGGATGTTTCTGAGCTGATGGGTTTGGTTTGCCAGAAGCTCTGAGGGGCTGAGGAAGGTTCTGAGCTAGGCCTGGGCTGCGCTGGCTAACAGGACCAGCCTGGTTGGGAGCATGTTGCACTCCATTTGTGTTGGACAGGGCAATGGTGAATCAGGCCCTCAGGATTAGATTGTGTAGCCCTTCCTACTGTTGGTCCTGTTACTCACGAGAGCGGTCCCCATGATTTCAGTGGAGGGAGCATCCCGCAACAGGAGGAAGGCTCTGAGGCTCAAGCTCTGGAAGTGCTGAGAGTGGAAGTGTGTGAGCGCGGCAGGCGTGTCACTGTGATGCTGGTGCAGATACAGACCAGTGCTGGCATTTGGCTCCTGACAAAACAGGAGAGGACATAGCAGAGCAAGGGCCTTTGCCTGATTTTCTAACTCTGCCTTTGATAGTCACAGACTTACTAATGACAGCGCAGTCCCTTGAGTCTCTCTCTGTCTTGCACTGGATCTGGTCCATGGTTCTGAATAAATAGCTAGCCACATTCTGCGGAACAATGTGTTATAACTTGTGCAAGTGTACATCTGAAGTTCAGTTGTATGTCAACTGCAAGGGATCAGGCATGCACCTGGATTCACAGGCAAATCATATGTCTCTGAGGTCCTGACCCACCTTAGGGGAGGCGTGGAGTCCTATCAGTACAGCAGAAGCATCATGTGCAATGTGAATTAAGGCCTGGTGAGTTCAGAGGAAGCACAACTGCTGCTACAAGCCTGGAGTGCGTGCGGGGTGCACTCCTGCCTGCAGCTGGTCAGTTCAAGTTGGGAGGACAAATGGCCACATTGCACCTGTCTCCTGAACGAGGATGCAAAGAGTAGGAAAGTTCCTATCACTGCCCTGTCCCTTGTGTACCTGAGCAGCAGCCAATCACAATCCGGTCCACAAGCAGTAAGAGTTTATTGATTTACTTGTTTTGGGTAAAATACTCAAGCTTCCCAGATATCATCAAAGAGATGTTGCAACGCTCCATCTCCCTAAATGTACACACACACAGTAACTGGTCACTTAACTGCATAGCAGAGCTGAATAAATATTGGGGAAAATATTTCCCTGAATATTCATTAGAGTTTGAAAATACACATTGCTTTGACCGTGTTCTCTTTCTGCAAACAGTTGAGCCATCAAGCTCTGTGTGCATGAATACTTGCAAAAGGCAAATGGTAAGCATGGATATTTGCTGCATAGCAATTTGCAATTGCATATTCTCACTTGTAATGTTAGAAATGTGGGAGTCCTGTTGTGTCAGTCATTTACAGAAGTCACTCAGTCAGGAAACAGAAGCAGTGCCGCAGGGCTAATTCAAATAACCAACGCCATGTGAATTTTGACATTCATGTACTAAATATTCACAAGCAACTCTCTGTGAGCTATTCAGAAAGGGGAAAATTGGGATGAAATTCCCAAATGACTTTGAGTAACAATTGCATTCAGGTTTCAGAGTAGCATCCGAGTTAGTCTGTATCTGCAAAAAAAAAAGGAGGACTTGTGGCACCTTAGAGACTAACAAATTTATTTGAGCATAAGCTTTCGTGAGCTACAGCTCCTGATTTGTTTATGAATGTTTACTGTCTAGCCTCCCCATATAGGGGGTCTGGGTGACTAGAGGTGGATAATGGATCCTGGGTGGATGGGAAGCTGAGCTGGTGTGTAGTCGGAGCAGTATGAGCCCAGTGGCCTATTACTATTCCTCGGAGTAAATAGGAAGCAGGGAGGGAATCATTTTAGAGAGTATGACTCCCTCTGTGCACTGCTCCTGGAGGGTGCTGGAATGCTAATCTGATTGTTATTACACATTCTGGCCTTTTGACTCTAAAAATACAGGCGTCTTCAAAGCAAGCTGCCTGAGTTGCTTCTTTAGATCTAGGGGAGATAATCTGAGCAGGTCTGATACAAATACCGTCCAGTATTAGGAGGTGCTTCTGACAAGCCATTCCTTTACTCCATAGCACTAGGAGAATATTTGTGATTGCAGTAGGTCCATCACTCTTCAGACAGGTGACAAACACAGATGGCCTGCCCCTCTTGCATTGTAAATTTGGTATCTCCCAGCCACGAATGTTTTTCATCACCATCAGTTTTCCAAGGATGCACATAATGAGAAATGGTAAGAAAAATTGAACAAGTGTGAGCAAGAGCCAAAGGAGCTGTGCTTTAAAAAAAAAACCAACCCCCCACCCCCCAAACCTTTTAAATTATTGAAGGGCACTGGGTAAGATTAACTTTCTGTGCCCAGCCCTTATTATTGTTTCATTTCCCTGGAACTGGGAATTGCAAGAACTTGGATAAATGGGTTGAAAGGTTCTGTAGTTTCTCTATAACTAATCTAAATATCTCTTTATCTTTTGCTGAAAAGCTAATTTGTAATTTCCTGTGTTAATGCTGCTTAGTGAATTGTAATGATGCAGGGTCTGCTTTTCCTCCTTGTTCTTCAAGAACGCTGCCATCAGAAAATTGTGTGAAATCTGGAAACTGGCCATTACTCCTGCTTTTAAATTGTCAATCTAATAAGAAAACTCCAGAAAGTGTGTGGACCATATGGTCCATTTTTTCACTTCTGGGTTGGAAAGTTTCCACCTTCCTGGAATATGTTTCTTCAGGATGGGTGGATAACAGCGGCCATATTTCTTTTGTTGTAAAACCCATAATGTGGCAGGTGGTACGATTGCACTTCATTTCTGTGACCTATAATCCTGCATATGTTTTCATACTAAAGCTTGCCAGTCCATTCAAAATCCGTGCCCATCAGAAAGCTCTCCATCCAGGCTGTATCCCTGAGGCAAAGGCAGAGTAAAGAAAAGCTCTAACCCAACTTCACAGCCAAGTAGTTATGAGCATGTGGCCTGCACCAAGAATTGTCCGAAGCAGAATGAAAGGGGGCTGCTTTAGCAAATGGGTTTGGTGCAAGATAAATGACTTTGCAGAGAGCTCACTCTGCTGAGCTAAGGATATTTGGTGTGTTGCAATCACTGATGTGCAATTATCTGTGGTGTTTGGCAGCAGTGCCCAGCTGCTGTGGTTTCAGAAGTGTTACAGAGACCTGCTACTCATAGCACCTCTCTGCTTTGAAGGTCTGTTCTGCTGCACATGTTATTCATGGGAGTCTTGAGGCTAAATCTCAGTGTATCATAATGAAAACATGGTAGTCAGCAGGAATTTTGAGCTTTGTAATAAAACACAGAGGGAAAAGATTGTCTTAAACCATAGAACATACTGGTGGAAAACAAAATTGTTAGCCTTGCTTTGAATAATTGAGAAGCCCTTCCATTGAATATTTAATTACAATAATATTTAGTTAGCACAGTCCCCTGACCTTATTTCATACAATAGAATCTACTCGGGAGAATTGCTGTAAGGAAATGACCTGTGAAAAGAAAATATTTTGTCATATACCACCATTGATTTTTTTTATCAATCAGTTATTCAGCTGAAATTGGTTAATTAGCTTGGCTTCATTAAGACTCATTGGCATTTAAACTCAATGTTGCTAAATAATTATAGTTTTGTCTTCTGAGCCCATAACCCTGGGTCACCTAATTGTTATTAAAATATGTGTGTTCTGTTCTGTTTTTAATAACTTCCTTGAGAAAACCTTTAATTGAAAAATCACAGAGTGGGTGGTGTCAAACATTGATGACATAATGAGGGGACTTTGAGTTGGACTGAGGCTGCCTTCTCGACTGTGATATCTTCGTTTGGTGGTGCCTGCTTGGAGTTAAGTTGAAGGGAAGGAACTGTGTGAATTTGGGGGCCCAGATCCTCAAAGGTACTTAGGTAACTCCCTCTGATTTCAGGCGGATCTGGGCATCGGAGGAAGAAGAACAGTTGGTGACAGTCTAGCATCCTAGTACCAAACTCCTTACAAAACTCCCCAGCAAGCAAAATCATTTCCCTTCTCTGCAGTTCTTAAACCAGATTCTCCTTTGAAGACAGTTGGAGAGCTAGTGGAAGGAAAACCCTGTTGGGAGGGCAGAGGATTAGGAATAGTTTCAGATAATGATTGTAATTTGCTTGTTTTCCTTCACAATTCTATCCCGTAATAAGCAGGCGGCTTCCTTTCAAGGTTTTTGCAGTTGGAGAAAATACAGTATTAAATGTATTTTGCTTTTTTTGATTGGGAAATAGCAATTCCAAATGAATTGGGATTAGCACAGGCCTCAACTATGTGCTAGCTAGGTTAGTGAGAAGGGTGTTTGATACCTGGGAAACATCCAGTTGGTATTACCGGTACTTTGAAGCTGATTAAGTTACAATGTCTTATACAGTAGCTAAAAGTACAGCTTTGGGGACTGGTAGCAGGCTGTGGACATGTTCACCTCTAGGTCATTTACTTTAATCTGAGCATGAGTGTTTATATCCCTGTTTTGAGTAAAACCCTATCTCATGTAACACTGGATGTTCCCAGGCAAGTGTCTAGTTCTTTTCTGCATCCTGCTAAGCTTTTGGCCTGAATGGTGCCAAGTGTCAATGAGTTCCATAGACAAAATCTGCACTCTGTAAACAAAATACTTCCTTTGATCAGTTTTAAATTGGTTGCCTTTGATGTTGTCCTATACCCCTATCATGGGGTGTATAGACCCCAGACAGGTCTGGCATCCAAGGAGTTAATGCAGGAACTGCAGGCCAATGCTGATTGTCAGCTTCACAGAAGCTAGGAGAATAAAAGAGCTGCCAGAGGAGCCAGCAGGCTGGAGAAGGAAGGTCCTGCCAGCAAGCTGGTAAGAAGCTGTCCCAGAGTCATGGGAGAAAACCACTTTCGCCACACCATGGGTAGTCTTCGAGTTCCGAGCCATGCCCTTTGGTTTATGCAATGCAGCAGTCACATTTCAGTGCCGAATGGATGAGGTCTTGTGGCCGCATAATGATTCCATGGCCGCTTATTTGGACAATGTGGTGATTTTCAGGGCAGGCTCCTGCAGAAAATTAGTACCTATGTTCACAATGCTAGCCGCATCCCTGACAGAACGAGCCAGAGCCTCTGGCCTCCAAAAAGTGTGATGGACTACTGAGGGCCAGGAGGCCTTCCAAAAGATTAAAGAGGTTCTGTGCGGCCAACCAGTACGATGAACCCCAGACTTCGAGAGGCCCTTTATATCCCTGAAGTTGCCATAGGCACAGTGCTGTCCCAAGGATATGATGGTGCAGAACACCTGTTATTGTACTTAAACCGGACGTAACTCCACTGTGACAAAGCACATGCAATAATCAAAAGGGGGTGCCTTGTGGTGAAGTGGGCTAGTGAGACATTACAGTACTATCTACTAGGCAGCCACTTGAAGCTGGTGACTGCCCATGAGACAAACACAAGAGCATTGAGGTGGTACCTTAGCCTACAGCCTACAGCCTACAGCCACACTCCTTCCAGCCTTGGCCACCAAAATAAGAATACAGGTTTCTTCTCTCGAGAGGATGAAGCATCACCTTTGAAGAGAACTCTCCCACTTCCATGCAAAGTGAGGTCTGTCTTGGGGTGTGTAGACCCCTAGCAGCCAAGGAGTTAATGTAGGAACTGCTAGCCAGTGTTGAGACATAGTGTGGGAGGCAGTGGGAGTGTTGCCCCCTAAACGGCTTGGAATTTGACCCCCCCACAACATGTGGCTCCGTTGGCCTGACTGGAGCTTCCCCCCAAATATAGAAGTCAAACTACACCTATGGCCTCACAGCAGCTGGGGGAATAAAAGAGCTGAGAAGCAGAGGGGCGAGGCAGTTGCCAGAGGAGCCAACAGGCTGGAGAAGAAAGGCCCTGCCAGCAAGCCACCCCCAAAGTGACAACAACTCAAAGAAGGGATAAGCAAAGCCACAACTTGCAGAAGCCTACAGAACCAAGGGAGGTAGGAAGGAGCCCAGGAGACAGCAGGAGATTTGCTGAGGACAGATTCTGCCTGCCTGGGTTGGGGCCCTGACCCAGTGGAGTGAGTGGGCCTGGGTTCCCCTACATACCATTAACAGGGAATTAAGAGCCAAAGGAGATTCCAGGCCAGGAGCAGATATGCCCGCCAAACATGAGGGGAAGCCCGTACACTCCAGTGGGGCAGGAATTAACGTCCTCACCTCCAGAATAGGACTATAGAGATTCAGACAAGAAGGGTGAGCTGACTACCCCACTGATCTGAGCAGACTCTGCTCAGCACCCTGCCTGACCAAAGGGGGTTGGCACTGATGCACTGGGGCACCAGTTCACAACCTCCTTGTTCTTTTATTGTTTGCAGTGTGCTCTAATGGATAGAGCATGGCCTGGGACTCAGAAGACCTGGGCTCTTTTCTCATCTCTGGCAATGGCCTGCTGGGAGACCTTGGGCAAGTTGATTCACCTGTCTGTGCTTCAGTTTCCCTGCCTGTGAAATGGGATAATGATACTGACCCCCTTTGAAAAGAGATCTACTAATTAAAACCGCTAGATAAGTGCCAGGTGTTACTACACACTGTACCCCTCTTACTCTATAAAGTAAACACTGCTAATCTTATACATCTCTTCATATAGAAATCTTTCCGTGCTTTGAATCATTTTCATTTCCCTCCTCTACACCTTTTGTATTTCTGTTATCTGTCTCTTCTTGGAGATGCAGTGACCAGTAACGCATATAATGTTCCGGGTGAGGGTACACCCTAGCTGTATATAATGGCATTAGAATATTTTCAGTATTATTTTCCATCCCATTCTTTATCCATCCTGCCATTTTGTTTGTTTTTTTGACTGCCATCCCCGGGGAAGTCTGAGAAGTTACAGGTAGTTCAGTAGCCAGGAAGGTGGAGGAGTCGTTTCGTATATATTACCTTGTGGTTGTCAGCGCTGTGTGCAAGCTGCCATCATGCTGCACATTTCCCTAGCTTCGTTAGGTCCCTCTGAAGTTCCTTGCAGCCCCCTCTGTTCTTGGTTAACCTACACAGTGTTGTGCTGTATGCAGATTTTGCCACAGTGCTGCTCATCACCTTGTCCGGATCATTAAGTATATTCTGTAATACTGGGCTTATTACAAAACTGCAAGACACTTCACTGCTAACCTTCTGGCATATTGGAAACTGACCGTGCACTGTTTTCTGACTCTTAGCCAGTTTTTGAAGTCCTCTTCTTAGCAGTCTCTTGTGAGGGGCTTGGTCAAAGGCTTTCTGAAAGTCCAAATAAACTATATCCATAAGTTCTCCTTTACGGACATGTTCAAAGAATTCAGGTATATTAGATATAGTTACATTTTCTCCCAGATGAGTCTTCTAGGGGCTCCCTTAGTGCAATGACACGGCCTTTGCCCTGCACCAGCACTCAGAGATGATGAGTAAGGCTACATTTTAGTCACGGGTATTTTTAGTAAAAGTCATGGCCAGTGACCTGTCTTTGACTTTTACTAAAAACACCTGTGAATTAAACTTGGGCGGGGGACCCCGGGTGTTTGATGTGCGGGCAGGGGGCAGTCCAGGGGCACCGGGGGTGTTGGGGCAGGTGGCCCAGGACCTCTGCTGGTGCTGGGGGTGGGGGGGAGGGTTGGTGGGGCTGGCAGGGGCTCCCTACCCAGCTCCTATGGCCCTGCAGTTCCTAGGCGGTGGAGGGGCCATGGGGTTCCGCATTCTGCTCCTGCCACAAGCACCGGCTTCCACAGCTTGCATTGGCCAGGAACCGCAGCCAATGGGAGCTGTGGCATTGGGGCCTGCGGGCATGGGCAGCATGCAGAGCCCCCTGGCTCCCCTGCTGTCTAGGAGCTGGAGAGTCCCACACCCAGAGGTAAGCGTCCCCTGCACCTACCAATCCCCTGCCCCTAGCCCTGAGCCCCCTCTCACACGCCCAAAGTGCTGCTGCTGGCCCAGGGACTGCCCAGCTCAGGCTGCCCCTGAGCCAGCACCAGTCGCTGCAGAAGTCATGGAGGTCACGGAAAGTCACGGAATCCATGACTTCTGTGACTTCCGTGACAGACTCACAGCCTTAATGATGAGCCAGAGTGGGGAGCATGCTGCCCTGTCCTGAAGTACATCAGTGCATCCCTTTTTGCTAGCCTTTGATATGGTAAATTACCCTGTAATCAGAATGCTGCTCCCTGTCTCAGGGTTAGCCTCCACCCACCCTTGAGGTCCACTGTGTTAGCTCTGTAGGAGGTACCACTTCCTGTCTGGTTGATCATAGGTCAGAAGGTGCTGCTGATCAATGGGGCATACACGATGCTGAATCCTTCCTTCTGGAGGTGTCCCTTTCAGTTGGTGACTAACACAAGCAGCATTTCCTGCTATGCTGAGTCAGGTTGCAGTGTGTCTGGCACGTTAGCAGAAGATGGGGCGGTAGAGACATTAGTGACTAGTTTAGAGACACCTGGGCAAACAGAGAGTGTAGCCTCTAAGCTGCTGCCTTCTATTATCCTGGGTTGGCATAAATAATAAACAGAAGATACCACGGATAAAGCAGGAAGGGGCTACGATGACTATTATGGGTAGGAAGTTTGATCAAGTAGATAAGGCCCTAGACTGGGACTAAATACCAGGGTTCAGTTCCCTACTCTGACACAGAGGGTCTATGCAACCTTGGGCCAGTCACTTAATTTCCCCTGTTCCTCAGTTTCTCATTTGTAAAACGGGGTAATTCTTCTGTCCATACAGTGGCACTGTGAGGCTAAATACACTAATAAGTGTGTTGTGCTTAAATACTGAGGTGATGAGGGTGAGATGGATAGGTGGGATTGTGGGCAGCGCTGGTCTTGCTTTCATTAACACTAAAAGCCTCACTAGATTCAACAGAGAGATTCAGAGGGGGGAAGAAAGGAAAAGGGAACTGCAGTGACTGAGTGGAGCTTTTCCATACAATCAGGTGCAGGAGACAGTCCTTTTGATTACCGGAGGCCTCCACTTGGTAAACCACTTTCTCAAAATGCTTAGCCGCAGGGTCTGAAACAACTCATTATCGGCCTCACTAGAGTCCTGTTGTTATGAGGATAATTTATTTTGCTCAAAAGACATTAAATCATCGTGGAAGAGTTGAAATGGTATAAATTACTCACATCTTCTTCCACCTGAAAAATGAAAAAAACTCAATGGAAAAGTTATGCAGAGACTATTGTAATTGAATGCTGAACTTAGCAAAGGACTGGGCACGTACAGCATGTGTGGTGGGCACATATTGCATGATGGCACATTCGCAGAAGTGGTTTAAAATGAACCATTTCATAAAATCACAGAAAGGTAGGGCTGGGGAGGACCTTGACAAGTCATCACGTCCATCCCCCTTCACTGAGGCAGGGCCAAGTAAACATAGACCAGTCGTGGGCAACCTGTGGCCCGTGGTCTGCATGTGGCCCATCAGGGTAATTGGATTGTGGGTCATGAGACATTTTGCTGATGTTGACTGTCTACAAGCACTGCCCCCGCAGCTCCCAGTGGCTGCAGTTCGCTGTTCCCAGGTAATGGGCACTGGGGGAAGTGGCAGCAGGCATGTCCCTGCGGCCCGCTGTTTCCCACACTCCCATTGGCTGGGAACGGTGAACTGTGGCCCTGGGAGCTGCGGGGGTCATGCCTGCGGACGGTCAATGTCAGCAAAATGTCTTGTGGCCTGCAATCCGATTACCCTGCAGGTTGCCTACCACTGACATAGACCATCCCAGACAGGTATTTGTCCAACCTATGAAAACCCTCCAGTGTGGGGATTTCACAACCTCCTGTGGACGCCCATTCCAGAACTTAACTACCATTATAGTGAGAAAGTTTTTCCTGATATCTAACCTATATCTCCATTGCTGCAGATTAAGCCCCTTACTGCTTGTCCTACCTTCAGTGGACATGGAGAACAGTTGATCACTGCCCTCTTTATAATGACCCTTGACATATTTGAAGACTGTTGTCAGGTCCGTCCTCCACCCTCAGTTTTCTTTTCTCAAGACTAAACATGCCTGTTTCTTTAATCTTTCCTCACGGATCAGGTTTTCTAAAAATGTTATCATTTTCATTGCTTTCCTCTGGACTCTCTCCAGTTTCTCCACATAGTTTCCAAAATGTGGTACCCAGAATTGGACGCAGGACTCCAGCTAAAGCCTCATCAGCGCTGAATAGAGTGGGACAATTACGTCCTGTGTCTTACTTATGACGTGCCTGTTAATATAACTCAGTATGAGACTAACCTTTTTTGCAACTGTATGACATTGTTGACTCTTATTCAATTGTAACCCACTCTAACCCCCAGCATCCTCTTCAGCAGTACTGCCACCCAGCCAGTTAGTCTCTGTTTTGTAGTTGTGCATTTGATTTTTCCTTCTTTAGTGAAGTACTTTGAATTTGTCTTTATTTAATTTCATCTTGTTGATTTCAGACGAAGTCTCCAATTTGTCAAGGTTGTTTTGAATTCTAATCCTGTTCTTCAAAGTGCTTGCAACCCCTCCCAGCTTGGTGTCATCTGCAAATTTTATAAGCAGTCTACTCCATTATCCAAGTCACTAATGAAAATATTAAATAGTACAAGACCCAGGACTGACTCCTATGGGACCCCATTAGATACATTCTCCCAGTTTGACAGCAAACCATTGATAACTACTCTTTGAATATGTTCTTTCAACCACTTATGCATCCACCTTATAGTCATTTCATTTAGACCACATTTCCCTAGTTTTCATATGAGAATGTCATATGGAACTGTGTCAAAAGTCTTTATGACTTACTAAAATCAAGGTATTTCCATCTACTGCTTTCCTGCTACCCACTAGGCCAGTAACGCTGTCAAGGAAGGAAATTAGGTTGGCTTGGCATTATTTGTTCTTGACAAATCCCTACTGGCTATTCCTTATAACCCTATTATCCTCTAGGACCAGTGCTTATAAATTGATTGTTTAATAATTTGTTCCAGTATCTTTCCGGGTGTCGAAGTTAGTCTTACTGTTCCCTTTTTTAAAGACAGGTACTATGTTTGCCCTTCTCCAGTCCTCTGGGATCTCACCTATCCTTCAGGAGTTCTAAAAGATAATTGCTAACGGTTCCAAGATTGCTTCAGCTCGCTCCTTAAGTACCCTAGGATGAATTTCATCAGGCCCTGCATCTTTGAATATATCGAACTTAACTAAATAATCTTTAACTTGTTCTTTCCCTATTTTGGCTTGTGTTTCCAGAGATTTCCACAAGGTATCAGTTGTTCTCGAAATTAAAACACCAGCATATTTTAACAAATGAAGTTTAGGTTTTTGAAATTACAAAATAACAGAAATGGATATGTCATTCTAGGTATTTGACTGAATATTTTCAACTTGTTAAGGAACTTTCTGATTGCACTGTTATTGAAAATATGACACAGAGTCTCTTATGTGTAAGTGTGCAGTGTAATTTAATCACCTTTTAAAGTCTGCCAGTGGGTATCAATATTGAGAAGTTCTAGTGTATCATGATCTTTTGAGACTTGGGTTTTGGGATAGTTCCCCTAATGTACTGATGCTGGGGGTGTCAGTATATCTGTTGTCTCTCACTGAGCTAGCCTTTTAATAAATGATACAGAGACACAATTTAGAAGCTATAGTGAAAGCAGACAATCTTACAATTCAGTTATCAAAGTGCCTGTGAATCCCTTTTCAAAGGCTGATGAAACAAAAACAAATATTCCTCAAAGAAAGTTGGTCTGTGAACGTTTTGGGAATGCAAATGTGAAACATAAATTAGTGTAGACCTTTTGGTTCATTTTCAAAAGTTTGTATAAACTTACGATAAGCAAGGTGTAATACATGCAATTATTGAACTGTCTTTGTTAAAACAGTCTTCTAACTAGCAGAGTAAGAAAAACATTTTGGGACAAGTGCTTTTTAAAAAGTTCATATTTCTGGCAAAAAGCCATCAACAAGTTACGTATGTTAGTGGGGCCAAACTCTGTTGTAATGATATATATGGGCTTTCCGTATTAGATAGGAATGCAATGTAATCATGTGCCTTTCACTGTCAGATAAGAATGCTCTGGTACTTCAAAGTCATTCTGAGTTCACTAGGACTTCAGCAGAGAGGCTGCTAACTACAGTGAAATATCTCTCTCCCATCATGTCAATGCCACTTTGCCCAGCACACTGTTCTGTTGTGTTGGCGGGGAGGGGGAGGGGTGTTTGTGTGAGAGAGAGTCATGTGTAAAAGGGTTTAAGGCTCTTGGAGGACTTTCACCTCTTGAGATTTACTGTAGGTTAAAATCCAGGAATAGGCCATAGTTGAGAAAGGGCTCATGGAGTCATCCCGGTGGCGCGAGGTACCATCTTTGGAAGTGTCACCAAGAGATGGTGCTTAGCACATCTGTTGGTAGGCAGTATCGTGTTACCTACGGTCAGTAGAGGCTATAGATGTCTCAACATGACACATGAATGTGCTGAGACTGAAAAATGGTGCTTTTTTTTCCCATTCCCAGAACGAATTCAGGCATTTGTCTCCTCTCAGCTAGCCTTGTAGGATGCAGGACAGACTGGCAAGAACTGGGACCATCTGTGAAAGTTGCGATGGATGGCACCTGGACTAGTAAACACTGGTACACAAACATGAGAAAAACACCACATGATGTGGCATTCTTGGCAAGCTTTGCTTAGGAAAGACCCAGGACTGGAATTTCATAGCAAAGACTGTTGTCTGCCAGGAGTGACTATTAAGGTGCATTGGCAGAACTGTGCCCAAAAGCTTGCACAACACCTGCTCTGCTGGAGCCTGATTCCAGACAGTGCCTCATTTTCATAGCTATGAAATTCACAGGATATGTGTAAAATGTGATATAAACATGAGCCTGATTCTCATTCATAATAAGGCCCCTTTGCACTGTTCTGAAGCCAATAGAATCAGGTCAAGGTATGTTTATTTAACCAAAGATGCAAAAGAAATCATATGCGGTGGTGGTAGGTAAGATATTATTGACATCCTTCTATTAGGTTTCCCTGTATCTTCACACTAGTGTGTTGTCCAATGAGCAGTTTGGTCTCACATACTGACACTAAGGATGTCATTTGGAGCAGATATTAATAAACCTAGTAACTGCTGAAGCAGTAATTTCTGGTGTATTCAGGTGAATTAATTCCATGCCAGATCTTCCTAGGGAAGTACCCAAAGCTCCTTTAACTAGTTTGATCTCTACTTTTGTTTCTGTTCTGTTAAGTGGCTGCCTGCCTGCCTCAGCAAAACTGAAACAAGCATTAGTTGCAAAGCAATTAATAGAACTGATCCATTTGAACGGAGTTGGGTAGCACTACACCAGTAGTTTTCTTTTGAACTTCTTTCTGACTCCAATACAAAAGATACATTGTGGGAAAGGAGTTAGGGGTTGGTTTGCAGAATCAGAAAGGTCGCAGGTTAGGTGTGTTTTACACCTTCTGAGAATCAGGTTTTGTTTTCTGTCCTGATGTCTTATCCTGGTCATTTTTTAAATGGCTGGCAGAACTACATGTATGCAGGAATCTCTTGTGCTTAAAGGGCCTGGTCTGAAGCCTGTTGAAGTCAATAGGGAAACTGAGGCACAGAGAAGTGAATTGACTTGTCAAAGATCACCAGCAGAGCCAGGAATAGAAGTCAGGTCTCCCAATTTCCAGTCTACTACTCCATCCACTAGGATGTTCAGGAGACCATCCTGCAAACCCTTTGTGCACTTGGGAGACATATAATTAGGGAGTATGTGATGTAGGACCTCAGTCAGCCGGGGACAGTAATAAATTAAGAATAGTGAACACCCAAAAGAACAACCTCCGTGAGCAGTTTGCAGACAGTGAAAACTGCTTGTGTAAATCCCTCGGCAAATGCATTCTAATAGTGAACAATTTCAATAGCCAAGCTAGATTCAGGGATAATTGGCAAACAGGGAAAGGTTACAGATTCAGAATCATAAAGTGTTCATTGCAGCTAGTTTGCCTGGTACTAGTCAGGGTCAATGGTCCCGCTGCAGCAGCGGGAATCCTCATGGAGTTTGGCCACATGGAAACCTTTTTCAAAGGTCTCCCCTTCTCTGAAGATCTAGGATTTGGTTTCAGACCCAGAGATGGAGGTGCTGTGGCAGCAATAGAAGTGAGGTTTGCTACTGAACCCTTTTCTTTCTCCATTCATTTGCAAAGCCACCGGAGATTAAATGCGTCATATGTGCGCTGAAGACTTTGATGAATGAAAAGGAAACAAAAAGGAGGAATGGATGGTTTTCCCAGTCTGCTGAATCAAACCACAGAGCCTGGAACTAATGGGTGGCCCCTCAGTAGAGAGACGGTGCATTGAGAAGGACTGGTGGCAGGTCGATATGTGGGAAGCCTGGCCTGCCACTACTCAACTCTGGGTGATTCATTGACAAACCCAACCCTAGTCTCTACGGCTGTCAATCCAACTCCTAAAATGATGGCTCTGTCCCCCCATTTTGTCAGTTTTCCCTTTCTTTAGTGTTAATGGTTCGGTGCCAACATGTTTTCCTCAGAGGGCAGTGTGTTGAGACCTCCCTCCATCCCAGTGGAAACCTGCTGCCTCAGGCCTGGGACTTGTCAGTCAATGCCGTGTTTGACTCGCAGGCTAGCTGAAATGAAAATGTAAAGCTCAAGCTGCTATCAGAGCTTCTGTCCCTTGACTTTCCTTAAAGGGCTGTCACATTAGCTGTGAGGAGGAATAACCAAGCAACTTCACTTGAAGGCACAATAGGTACATAGTAATTGAACAAAATCTGTGCCCACGAGCCAGCGGCCAGTGAGGCCCTTTTTGCATAGAGTAAAAATCTGCTTAAAGTGAGTACATTTCTAGTGTGTCAAAAGGTGACATACTATTGAACGTGGCTTCCCAGTTCCCCAGAGAATCACAAACTGGGCTCAGGGGGCCAGGACCACCTTCCCTTCATGGCTAGTTGGAAGTAGGTTGCCAATTTTGGCTGGATGTTTTCCTGGAAGTTTCATCATATAACATAATCTTTAATTAAAGATTAATCTTTAATTCCTGGAGACTCCAGGACAATCCTGGAGGGCTGGCAACCCTAGAGAGTCTCAAAACTTTATAAGGGGTGTTTGTCCATTTCTTCTGTAATGTGGAGTCACAAAATGGAAGAGGTTGAGAACCCAGGTCTAGTGGACTGAACAGCACACGAACAGTAGAGTTAAAAGGAATACTCTTGAGGTTGCTGGGCTCTCAGGTTGCTTACTGTTTAAACAAATAAATAAAAAAGGTCTCTCATGCCAAAGCAGTGCGAACAACCAATTTCTCCATTCACTGGCTGATTTGAAAAAAAAAATGTTTTGGGTCAAACAAAATATTTTATTTCATTTTTGAGTTTTCAGAGAAGCAAAATTGAAGCAAATTTTGAAAGGAAAAGTCATTTAGAATCAAACAACCAAATAGATATTTTTGTTTTTCTGACTGAAACCATTCAGCACATTTGACATAACTTCACAAAACATTTCAATCAACGTTTTGGGGACAAAAAAAACCAGGTGTGTCTGAAAAATGTCACACAGCTCTAGTCATGATCTCAAACTTCCAATAAATGCATAGGAACAGATGGTGCCCTTGCCACAGGCCCTGTGTCTGGGTTGGGAAATGACTTTCCTCCCTTCTCCCTTCTTGTTTCAGAGAGAAGCAATTGGACCTGTAGCAAATTATCTCCTCCTTTGTCTTTGAACTGTATGGTTCATTTTCTGGTCAGTGCATGAACAATAGAGTTAAAAGACAAAGGGGGAAAGTAATTTGCTACTGATCCAATTGCTTCCTAATTTGCAACCTCCTGCTCTGGGAATGTCATAGCAGGTGCAAAATGCCGGCTTACCTCTGTGCACCTGGATCCAAGCTTTGGATAGCTCATGCAGGAGTGCGAGGGAAGATTCTCACTCCCATTTATGTTCTGTCGTGAGCATGCAGCTTGCAACGTGACTGAGCCCTCAGAGAAACGTGAAGCTATATTAATAATGAAAATGGGAGTTAAAAAGGATTTTATAGACTGCGGGTGACACAATTTATTTCTTCCACTATGTAACGACTTTGCAGTCAGTGTTCTTACTGCACATTGACTCCTGAGAACTCTGCCACCCGTTGACTTGACACTGGTTGGGAAATGGTAATACATGTAATGGTTAACTCCAGGCTTATGGAAAAGGGGAGATGTTAAATGGAGATGTGTAGTCAATTACATATGAGTATATACACGAGGAAGCTCCCAGTTCCCACAGTTATGTGTGATCATAATCTTTTCATATAAATCATGATTTATAGTTCTCCTGATTCAAAAGAATGTAAAAAGCTTACAAAGGAACTTTAAAAACAAAGACATTTTAAAAAATCCGATCTTCTTACAGTATTTGCCAAATCCTGAGTTTGGTGCTTTGGTTCTCTTCTAAAGCACCTGGTGACATCAAAAATAACTAATGACACCACAAGCATCTAAAGCAGGACATAATCCTGCAGTGCCTATATGATTTCTGAGTGTTTGAGATGCTCTCAGTTTCTGAATGTTACCTGGAACTAAAGGCGTGACAGGTAATTGAAGAGTGTTTTCATTTGGAAGTAGATTGCTTTTAGACTTACAGCAATTTTATTTTCTAACTCTTCATGCATTCATTTAAAAACTTGGGATCCTAAAGTAAAAACTCCTTAATAGTTCACCTTGAACGCCTTCTTAAATCTTGAGTGCATCAAGAGGTTTATAACACAGCAGCCACACAAACTGGGCGAAGAATTTTATTAAGTTTAGGTGAGTCAGAAAAATAATAATAATAAAACATTTTTTATGAAGTTGGCGAGAAACTTATAAACTAGGTGAAGTTTTACAGCATATGAAATTGATACAAGTTGTAAATTTGAATTCCCAGACTGGTCCTCAGGTCTTGTTCTTTATTACATGAGGTAACATTTCCCATTTTTAATAGTTCGCTTCGGCAGAGCGAACAGGGAGTTTTAGCTTTCTAAATGACCAGCAGTTAGTGTTTTGTAATAAAACATTCACCTGTCCGTAAGGTTCCATTGATTACTTTTACTGAGAAACCCAAGATCTGTGGATTAGTGGCAAATGCCTATTATCTGCTTTGCCTGTGTGGGCTAAAAACACATTGCGATGCCAGCCCTTGTGGAGATTCCAGTAGATTCCATTTGATTCCTTCTACTGGTTTATGTTGATTTGTATAGGTCACTGTTGCTTTCAGCTGGAGGATCAGTAGCTCCAGGGACCAAATGCACTAATGGCTGGTGAGATTGTAAACTCTCTGAGGCAATGTCAGAGGGTAGCTGGCCCTCTGAAGGGGTCAGGGGCCCAACCTACATCTGCCAGGCTCCACAAGGGGGAATGAGTCAGCTCAGGTTCACCTGGGAGTAGTTAACTCACTGAGCAACTGGGAGGCAGCTAATCAGGCAGGGAAGCATCCGGGCATAATAAAAGTTTCAGGACCTCAGCTAGAGGGGGAGGCCCTGAGGAGAAAAGTACCTGTCAGAGAGAGGATTACTCCAGCAATCTGGAGAGATGGTGTCTGAGAAGCCAAACCTCCCAAGAGGGAGGAGTAATGCAAGAAGCTGGGGAAGTCTACGAAGGAGAAGAGGGAGGACATAGCTCAGGGAGCAACAAGGGTCCTCAGCTGGAACCCAGTGGGGTGTGTGGCCTTGAGTTCCCTTACCTACTTCAGCCAGGGGTTTTTTGGAGGACAAGGTCCTAAACCCAGGAGATGTAGGGCTGGATTAAAGTAAAAGCTTAACTAAAGGTTTGTGCACACATGGGGGCATCACAGTGTAGCACTCTGGTGTGTGTTGCTAGTTGTGGCGCCTAGTCTGAGCTATGGGGCCACAGGGACAATCCCTACAGGTAGAGCACAGTGGTGGTTATAGCTGGTGTTTGTGTTTAGTTTCCAGTGCTGTGTAGGTTAAACTTTTTTTCTTCAAATACAGTTCTGCTCTGAAAAGTGGTCTTTGTAAAACCTGGCAGTGGGAGGGCTCTCACTGATTGTAATTCAGTGATTTGCATATCAGATTTGCATCATTGCTGGTGTTTATCATTACCATCGCACCTTGGGGCCCTAGTCATGGACCAGGACCAGGGCCCTGCTATGCTCGGTGCTGCACACCCCCAGAACAAACCCAGTTCTTGCCTCAAAGAGCTGATCGTCTGAGACCAGAGGTGATGGATAGCGGTGGCATACAAGGAAACCATCACCCACACTGGTCAGCATGAGAGGCAGTGGTCTCGGCAGCCTGACTATTAAGCTTTTTATTGCAGGTATCACACCAAAGTACGGTTTTAAAGGGGAATAACAAGTTTTGTGGCTGTTGACGGGGCTTCTCCTAGGTGTGAGAGGCATCGTGGGAGAAAGCACAAAGGTGCTTGTTTGAAAACCTAACAAGGGGACCATGTAGGCTGGCACCATGGGCCTACTGGAGGGAGGGTTGACCTTTTGAGAGTGAATGGAAGCTGATAGGTAGGTGGGGATAGATCACAAAGGGCCTTGATAGTGAGGACCAGCACCTTACATTTGAGAATGGGGAGCCCATGGAGGGATGCAAAGAGAGGTGTGATGGGCTCAAAACAATGGGCTAGGAGAACAGAAGCATTCTAAATGGCTATGGGTGGGGCATGATTGCGTTTAGCAAGGCCAGGGTGAAAGCTGTTGCAGTAAGTGAGTGATATGATGAGAGTTTCAGCTGTGTAGAGACTTTAAACCACCTTTATGGCAGCCCCAAGTCTTGGACTGACCAGGGGCTAAACTGCCCCCTGGTGCAAGTCAGAGGAGTCACAGAGCTTGTCTAGCACATGCCAGCTACATTGATCCCCTAAGGTCTATTCTGAGGGCTGGGAATTGTCAGAGCACATTGTGCTCTGGCCCTGCCCCAGCCAGCCCTGATATGGAGGAGCTGGTGTAAAATTAGTTATGCCAGGCCAGGCTTCTCCCACAGTGGAGTAAACCTCAAATGCCACTTTAGGGCAGCATTTAGAGGGGGGAGGATCTGGCCCTAACTCTTTCTCTTTAAAGAGTTCCACCAGTTAGCAATTGCTCACAGTGAGTTAACTTGCTTTGTGCAGACATGGTCCAGTTTGTTCTTTAAATGCGCAGATTGTGTGTGTGTAAAAAATAAAAATCTTTATTTAAAATACCCACCCCATGTATGTTCACGCCTAGTGTTCCTCCCTAGCAAATATTCATTTATGTAGCTATGGTGTTTTAACTAATTACCAGACTTCCTTTTTTCAAAAAAAGGCAAATTAAGATTTTTAAAATATCCTGCACTCTTGGGTCTATTGGGACAAGTGAGAAATTACTTGGAAACGAAATACTTACACAAAGAAACAGCAGTGACAGAAAACTGGAACTGGGCTGCTGCTGTGATCAGATATTCCCCACAATGCCCTAGTTGTGTCACCTTAATGGTGACTCTCGGAGGAAAATCATTGGACTTGTGCTTTTTTGGCTGCTTCATAGTGCATAACGATGACTTCAAAGAGATTTTTCAACATATGCCCTTTCTTCTGCTTTTTACATTAGAAATTGAGGTCCAGTTTAGGCTGGAAGACTCTCGGTGGCGACTGGAGAGGAGGTGTGAAATGGTCTTCTCATGAGAGCTAAGAGTCAAAGCTGAGCCCTTGAAAGGAGGAGTGGATTTATAGTCAGACCCTTTGTATTTTTTATTACACTTATTTAAATTTGCTGACTAATAAATGTTTTGGAGAAAGGATGGCTGTGATTTGGAGATGGGCCAAGCCCAGGAGGGGAAGGGGACAAAGGGGGCTGTGGACCTCCTTTCCAAGCATGCAGATTCTGCAAGGTGTGAGGGACCATTTTGATCCCCCTCTAAGGACACATCCTCAGCCATACTCTTCCTGCACCAGGGCTTGAATGGCAGGACAATTCTGCTGGCTATAAGATAATGAATTCCTGGTTATGGAGCCTTCCAGGGCGTTGGTTGCCTCCCTCCCACCCCCACACCTAGGGTTTCTAATCCCACAACACTGAATACCTTTGCCCTGCCACTTGCTCTGCCCCTTCTCTGAGGCCCTGCTAACTCCATCCCCCTCAGCCCCCTGTCACTCGCTCTCTCCCACCCTCACTCACTTTCTGTGGCAGGGGGTTGGGGTGCGGGAGGGGGTGAGGTCTCCAGCGTGGGGTCAGAAATGAGAGGTTCAGGGTGTGGGAGGGGGGTCAGGGCAGGGGTTTGGGGTGTGGGAGGGGTCTCAGGGCTGGGGCAGGGAGTTGGGCTGCAGGAGGAAGTTTGTGGTGTGAGCTCTGGCCGGGCAGCACTTACCTCAGGCAGCTCTCAAAAGCAGCTGGCATGTCTGGCCCCTGCAGCTAGTAGCTAGACATGCTGGCCACTTCTAGGAGCTATGTGGAGCCAGGGCAGGCAGGGAGCCTGCCTTAGCCCCGCTGCCTGCTGACTGGACTTTTAACGGCTTGGTCAGCAGCGCTGACCAGAGCTGCCAGGATCCCTTTTCGACCAGGTGTTCCGGTTGAAAACCAGATGCCTGGCAACTCTACCCACACCCCTGATTATGACAGAACCTAGAATTGGGACTGCTATCCCTTCTCTGTAATTTAGGTGTAACAACTAACAATGTACATCCTCTGAGACTTCCAGTAGATTCTCCAGCAGCACCAGGGAAGACCTAGATATGACATTCCTGATAGCTGAGAAAAATAAAAAGAGAAAAAATAAATGCCAGGCCTTATTTATGCCCCAGAGGACTGCATGCTGGCTTTGTGCCCACATGAGTGTGGGAACAGAAGAGCGGGGTTGGGGGAAAGCATGTGCTCTGGAGGAAAGAGCAGAGGAATGCGAATGGTGAGCTGCCACTGAGATGCTGTGTGGCCTTGGACAAGTCACATCACCTTTCTACCTCAGTTTCCTCATCTGTAAAATGGGGCTACTTGAGAATTAATCAGGTAATGTCTGCAGAATGCTATGGAAATACTCTGTGTTGCTATTGCAGTTTGTGTATGGGCACTGAATAATTTTGTTCAAGTAATTGCCTAACTTAAGAACAGGAACATGAGGGAAGGAAGAGGATGCCCAGAAGTCTTTCTCCTTGCAGCCCATGAGGACAGGCCAGCTGGAACCTTATGGTCCCCTGGGTACAACGGTAATAGTCACCTAAATGAGCAAAGAGGAAACTGGTTTAAGGCCTAGGTAGGGGAGCTGGCTAGCTGTGAAGGTGAACCAAACCAGCACCTCTTAAAAGGTTGTAGAAGTGGATGTCCTACCCATGTGCGGGAAGCACTGTGCTGGCGTATCGCAGTGCCACGCTGCCCCCAGCGCAGTTAGGTGCCTTGAAGGCACAATTGGGCTGTAAATATTTAAAATGCTTTATACATGAGTTGTTTCTCTTTTTGCCAGTGGTAATTTATTACACACATTAATGCTGGTAAATTGTTCTGATGTCTGGGTGTTTCTTTACATCTGAATGATACACATGAAATTTTAACCGGCAGCCTTTAAAATAAGGCCATGCTGGTCTTTTGTTTCCTTGCTTGCATGGTAGGATATCTTCCGAGTTTATTTAAGAGAGGGGAAAAGAGGAGAAAGGGGTCTGGAGAATTAGTGGCGTGTGGTTTTTTAAGCAGTTGAAATTCAAACCCATCTGGGTATTTATACAGCAAGATCTTCTAGATGAAGAATCTGCCAAGATAGTCATGTGATTGAGGCCAACATGAAACAAAAGAATTCATTTATTATCCAGGCAGGAAATTTGTTCTTCTGGATGTTGTAGCTACAGACATAACTATTTCATTTCCTTCGGTTCACCCAGATTAATAGCTTGTGCTCTTTTGTTTGTATGCATGTTTTATTTCTAAGCATTTTCTCTTGTCTGTGTATGAACACGAAGGTTTTGTGTGTGGTGTACTTGTACATCTAAGCCAGGAGTGGGCAAACTTTTTGGCCTGACGGCCACATCTGGGTATGGAAAT
Source organism: Lepidochelys kempii (assembly GCF_965140285.1). Classification (NCBI taxonomy): domain Eukaryota; kingdom Metazoa; phylum Chordata; order Testudines; family Cheloniidae; genus Lepidochelys; species Lepidochelys kempii. The sequence goes on along the minus strand of NC_136388.1, from coordinate 53,051,543 downwards.
TGTATGACGGGCCATGAATGCTCACAAAATTGGGGGTTGGGCTGCAGGAGGGGGTGAGGGCTCCTGCTGGGGGTGCAGGCTCTGGGGTGGGGCCAGAAATCAGGAGTTCAGGGTGTGGGAGGGTGCTGGGGCAGGGGTTTGGGGTGTGGGTGGGGGGGGTGAGGGCTCCGGCTGGGGGCTCTGGGGTGCAGGAGGGTGGGACCGAGGTGTTTGGAGGGCAGGAGAGGGATCAGGTGGCGCTTACCTCAAGCAGCTCCTGGAAGCAGCGGCATGTCCCCTCTCTGGCTCCTATGCGGAGGCGCGGCCAGGTGGCTTTGTGCGCTGCCCCATCCACAGGCACCACCCCTGCAGCTCCCATTAGCTGTGGTTGCTGGCCAGTGGGAGCTGCGGGGGCGGTACTTGGGGCGGGGGCTGCGTGCCGAACCCCCTGACTGCCCCATGCATAGGAGCTGGAGGGGGGACATGCTGCTGCTTCCGGGAGCCACACAGAGCCATGACACAGGTGGAGCGGGACAAGTCCTGGACCCTGCTCCCCTGCAGAAGCTCGAGGACTGGATTAAAACGTCTGAAGGGCCGGATTTGGTCTCCGGGCCGTAGTTTGCCCACCCCGAGCTAAGCATTTCTGTGAGTGTATGACTGGCCTTTGTTTTTACAGAGCTCTGAGCCATGTAAAACCAGTGAGACCCCATCTGGTTCCTTCACAATCGGTGACTAGTGTCCAGACATACACTCCTCTGAGCTTCCACAACAACCCATGGCCTCTCTTGCTTGTCTCCAGGGTATGACAGTCCTCTTTCACCTATTTTGACTAACTGTTTCTTCTGCTGTTCCCCCTAAATGATCCCACTAGAAGATGAAGAAAGCAGCAACGTGAATTTCGCCTCCTTACCCTGACCCAGAACTAGAGGAGACGTGGCTGAAGGGACAGAACCAGGCTCTGGTATGAGAAAAGAAGCAGAAGAGAGATTGCTAGTCATGGCAGTTTGTTAGAGGGATTGTAGGTGGGCCCCTGCATGCATGGGGCCCTGTGCTACAGCAGAGGTGGCATGTGTCTATGAGAGGGTGAATAAATCAGGAATAGTAGGTTTACAGTCTGTATAGAGAGGGTTGAGGGCACTGTTGATTCTCTTGTGGAATGGCACAAAGGACAGCTTGCTGACAGTATACTCTAGATTTCTCAGCCGTCACAGAAATGGGGTTCATAGATAGACTTGGAAGAATGAGATTTTTATTGACAAATGCTGATTGATTGCCCTGGAAACGGGAAGGCTATTAATGATCTATCCAGAAACCACTGGTCAGGGAGCTAAAGGATGATTTTTGGGTGCACAGGGGGACTGAGCCAGACTCGCTGCAACCTGAACAGCTGTGAGAGGGTGCCAGATGGTGAAGGCAGCCCTGGACAGGTGGGCAATGGGATGGCTGAGTTTCTAGTATATATGCACAAAGAAAAGGAGGACTTGTGGCACCTTAGAGACGAACCAATTTATTTGAGCATAAGCTTTCGTGAGCTACAGCTCACTTCATCGGATGCATACTGTGGAAACTGCAGAAGACATTATATACACAGAGACCATGAAACAATACCTCCTCCCACCCCACTCTCCTGCTGGTAATAGCTTATCTAAAGTGATCACTCTCCTTACAATGTGTATGATAATCAAGTTGGGCCATTTCCAGCACAAATCCAGGTTTTCTCACCCTCCGCCCCCCCCCCCCAACTCACTCTCCTGCTGGTAATAGCCCATCCAAAGTGACCACTTTCCTTACAATGTGTATGAAAATCAAGGTGGGCCATTTCCAGCACAAATCCAGGTTTTCTCACCCCCCAACCCCCAAAAACACACACACACAAACTCACTCTCCTGCTGGTAATAGCTTATCCAAAGTGACCACTCTCCCTACAATGTGCATGATGATAAAGGTGGGCCATTTCCAGCACAAATCCAGGTTTTCTCACCCCCGCATCCCGATACACACACAAACTCACTCTTGATGAAGTGAGCTGTAGCTCACGAAAGCTTATGCTCAAATAAATTGGTTAGTCTCTAAGGTGCCACAAGTCCTCCTTTTCTTTTTGCCAATACAGACTAACACGACTGTTACTCTGAAACCTGTATATATGCACAGACACCCTAAGAAATGTAGGGAGCTGGCTCATAATGGGTGGGTGTCTTGAGGACGTTCAAGCCAATTTGTGGTGGCTGGATGTTTCCCATGTCAGTATTGGCCTATCACTGTAATACAACCCCCTTCCACATACAACAGACTGCCAATAGTGAGCTCCCTCAGGGAGTCCATTATGAGGGGGTAGCCGTGTTAGTCTGTATCCACAAAAACAACAAGGAGTCTGGTGGCATCTTAAAGACTAACAGATGTATTTGGGCATAAGCTTTTGTGGGTAAAACACCACTTCTTCAGATGCATGGAGTGAAAATTACAGATGCAGGCGTTATATAATGACACAAGAAGGGAAGGGAGTTACCTCACAAATGAGGAGATGTCAATTCCAGGAGAGGCAAAGCTGCTTTTGTAATGAGCCAGCCAGTCCCTATTCAAGCCCAAATCAATGGTGTTAAATTTGCAAATGAAATTTAGTTCTGCTGTTTCTCTTTGAAGTCTGTTTCTGAAGTTTTTTTGTTCAAGTAAGGCCACTTTCAAATCTGTTATAGAATGTCCAGGAAGATTGAAGTGTTCTACTGGCTTTTGTATGTTACCATTCTTGATGTCCGATTTGTGTCCATTTATTCCTTTGCGTACATGGCAGAGGGGCATTGCTGACACATGATGACATATATCACATTAGTAGACGTGCAGGTGAATGAGTCCCTGATGGTGTGGCTGATGTGGTTGGGTCCTCTGATGGTGTCGCTAGAGTAGATATGGGGACAAAGTAGGCAACGAGGTTTGCTACAGGGATTGGTTCCTGGGTTAGTGTTTCTGTGGTGTGGTGTGGAGTCAGAAACAGACTTCAAAGAGAAACAGCAGAACTGTTACCACTTTAAAAATGAGCAGAGTTAGCATTGCACAGAACAGAATTATGTGTGTTCCTGAAACCATATCTCACTTACCATACACGTTAGACACAGGCAGGCCCAGGGGGCCGTTAGCTCTGGTGATTGGACTTGCAGGTTGCAATAGAACTGGAAGATACTGCTTTGATGGCCTGGTTCCTGGGGTAATGTAGGAAATCTGTGTTTAGGAGAGGCTGCTTTGATTCTGCATTCAACTCTGTGGGCACAAGACAGAAGCCAGTGTGAACTAAAGCCTAACGCAGCCACAAAACCCAAGCTGAGCTGGGACTAGGTCTCTGAAGAGACATTTGTAAGTCTGTGGCTTTAAAATTGCTGGGGGTGGTGGTCCTCTCCCCTCCCCCCGCCCCCAGGTTTTCCACCTCACTCCATAGCTGCTTTTCTCTTTCCCTTTGGCTTCCCATCATCACCCAGATGCTTCAGAAACAGTTTAATAATACAGCCAGTTTTCTGACTCCTGCTCAGTGTCTAATCTCCCAATCTTCAAAGTGAAAAGGGCAATTCTAATACCTCCACCAGTATTCTGGATCCCTCCCAGTCACACTTCCTACCAGACACAGAGAGCTCTGGATGTGCCAGTGGACGATCTCCTAGCCATGGTGGACAGCAGGTATATGTTTGTACAGCACATGGTCCATGTACAGCACTTAGTCCTGGTCCATGACTAAGACTCCTAGGTGCTACTGATAACAAACTTTGGATTGATCAGCAGCATTTGACCAACCATGAGGCTAGAGATTATACCATCAAAGTGCCTTAGACTAGCGAGGATAACCAGAAACATGCAGAGAAAATAGTGTATGTTCCTCTTGGACAAGACCCAGAGAGTTAGGGTGAACAATTGTATCTCCACCTCTGGACCACCGATACTATAGTAATAGGTGGCATAGATAGACAGACAGGTATGCACCTGTGGATCCCCACAGGCTCTACCTTCTCCATCTTCAGTATTTGTGTAGAAGCACTAGGGGAATGGAACCCCACCATATTCAAACATCTGCAGTACATTGACATGTATCTTCACACGGCTGCTATCTCCAAGCTATTCCAATGGCTAAGTCAGATCAGCAGGTGGAGGAAGAACAGGTAGCTGAAACTGAGCCCGAGGCAAGACTGATCCTGGCAGGGGGCGAGATGCTTTGGAGAACTAGTAGGCACCCTGTTATCAGGTGCCACTGGTGGAATCAGCTCCCAGAGCGATTAATGGGTGTATACCTTTGGGGATCTCGGATTAAGGAGGAATCCAGAAGGACTCCAATGGTCAGAATGACCATCTCTCACTCTCAGCTAGCCAGAGCCCTGCATCCTATACTATTGATTCTGGACCTGGCCATGGTGATCCATGCTCTTGTGATTTACAAGCTTGATTACTGAATGCCCTATACTTGGCAAGCTCTGGGAAAAATTGTAGCTAGTCCAACATGCTGTATGCTGCTTGTGCCTAATACTGGTGCACACAAACACATTACTCTACTGCTCTGATCACCCACTGGATTGCTGCTGAGTATTGGTATTGGGTTGAGGTCATGGTCCTACACCAGGGTCTTCCACAACAGCTGGGCTCCCCACAAGAGTTAAATCAGTGGGAGCTGGAGACAAGTGGTCTCTCTGCAGCCAGCCGCTGGTGGCAGAACTCCCTTCAGAGCAACTTTGAGTCAGGACAGTGCTGAACATGGGTGCCTGCAGGCCAAAGTGCAAGACATTCCTCTTTCCCTTTGGCTTCCCATCAGCAATAAAAGCCATAGTAATAGTCAACAATTACTATAGTAATGACCACGATAATGTAACAAATGACAAACCCCCCTTGTTACCAGGGGACAGGTACAGAGAGAACCACTTAGCTAAAACTTACCTGCTTTCCTTTTTGTAAGGTACTTTGATAACTTGGTGAGGGGTTGCAATATAGCGAGGTAGGTAGCTGTCCTGACAGCAATCTGCCTGGCCAAACATATAAATCAGGATTTAAAGAGTTCCTGGTCCATGTACAGCTGTTGCACTAGACCCACCCTGTTGACTCCTAGAGCCAGCCTGACTGCCTGGACCCAGGTGCTTATTGTTGCTGGGTGATGAGGTGAAAGCCCAGAGCAGAAATGCAGAAGCCCCTGTCTAGAAGCAGGCTTGTTTCTGAACAGAGCGATTTTTTTCAGCGAGGCGTTGGCTGCTCATTAAGGCAGCTTTATGTATCTGGCCAAAAAGGAAACGGTCCCAGAAAATAAAAGACCGGCTTTGGCCCGATTCCCAGCTCACAGATGGCTGTCCTCATGCCTGCTCCTTGGGAGTCTTTTCCCAGCTCACACTCACACAGGCGTCTGGGCTGGAGGCAGGAGTGTGCTTGGCAGGAAAGGTGCCAAGCGTCGTATCCTGCCAGCCCTCTCTCACCAACTCCGTGAAGTTCACGGATCAGAAGGCTTGTCAAGAAGCCAGAGCCGTTTGCAGTGTGGAGTGAGTGAGGCTGGTAAAGGGAGATGCCCATGCAGCTCACTCTGTAGGATTCTTAAATCTACTGAACAAGAGCTCTTTGTGGTCCCATGTCTCCTTAGCTAGCTTTCACGTATAAAGCATCCTCTGGAATGTGAATCCCAGGGCTTCTGGTAGAGGTTTGATTGCAAAGTTCTAGGGTTCTCTAAACGTACCTTGTTCTAAACGTACCTGCTCTTCCCACTCCATTCACAGGGCAGAGTGCTGCTCTAAACCCACCCAGCTCTCACCTGCTTCCTCTTTCTCAGTGAAATGGCCAAGCAGGATGTGTCCAGCCATGTGATGGCCATGCACCTCGTGCTTCATTCTCGTTTGCCTCCCTCCCTCCCCCCACCCAGTGAAAGGACCAGCCAGCCCAAGGGCAGAGGGGAGCAAGCATTATTTTGTGGTTCCTAAATGCAGATACAGCAGGGAAAGGTTGGGGGTGGGGCGGCACAGTTCAGGTCACATGCCAAAAGCTTATTTAAACAAAAGGGTAACTAATCTCTGCATCAAAGCAACATATTTTTACAACAGCAACTGGCTGCACAGAGGCTGGTGAGGTTCGTGTTGCCTTTTCTCCAGCTCTGAGTGGTCCTTCCCCTTCCCTGCAGAAGGAAAACAATATGCACTTACCACCTCAGTGCTTGTGTCAGTTCTCTCCTCAGCCAGCAAAGTGGAGGCTGATTGTCTGCAAGGTTCTGGGATTTAGGGCTCACTTGACAAAGGCTCTGGAGAACATTTCCCATGCATTGGGCCCACCACAGCTACAGTCACTATGGGGAGCAGCAGAGCTGGCTGACTGGAGTCTATAAATGTTACACAAAGGAAGGGCTCCCCATAAGCACTCCTGTATCTGCAGTAAGTGGTCAGCTGCATTCTTTCTGAAAACTAGCCTGCAGCAGCCCCAAAAGGGGCCTGACCTAGGGCGATGGAATCTCTAGCTACGAGCCAGACATTAGGGGCCTTCAGTGAATCTTCACCCCCACAGACAGGTCTCAATGGGTTAAAGTTGTAGCTGATTAAAATGGTTGTGCGGGTGGTGGGGGCTCTGATCTGGATGACTACCTGTGGGTTCAGCATTAATACAGTGACCCTAGCATGCTAACCTTATGCTATGATCCCAAGGGCTCATGTCCTGGGGATCAGCTGTGCATTCTTCTTGATAACTAGTTGGTCACCTGAGCTACCTTGATGCCCCTATACCAGGTACTAGACTAGTGTGAAGTACATGGTGGTATGGGGAATGCAGACTCAGAATGTTTGTGTTGATTTGATTGCAATGGGAAACTCACTATGACTATCTTAAAGTCAGTTTCACTATGCATCTAGTTCAGACCCTAGTGTAATTTTAAGGTGGTTCATCAGTATAGGCTGTGGGGTATTGTAAGTTTTTTAGCCCTGTTTTTTTATAACCAAGGCCTGCAGGATGTTAAAACAGTCCCAAAATAGTTTGTGAATCAGTGTGATATCACTATATCATGCCACTTCATTGATGACCTGATACCTCCTCATTGCAATGGGATGATGTTGTGGCATAACGGTGGCTCGTGATGTGACTGTCATGAGGCAGGTGACCCAGTGACCATCTGGGGCGGCGGGCTTGGGGTGCTGTTTTTGTTGTTAGCCACAAAAAGGAAAATAGAATGTTTGAAGTAAAATGTTTCAGGTATTCCATACGTAGGGTTGCCAACTTTCCAATTTTTCAAAACTGGACACGACAGGCCCCCCTGTCGCTCTCTCCCACCTCTCCAGGGACTCAGCTGCCACCTGCAGAGCCAGGTTGGGAGGAGCTGATGCAGAACCTGCCTGAATTCCCAATCGCAGCATGGTGGGGCAGAGGGGAGGGATCAGTCTCCGGAGCGAGGTGCTGGAGAGTGCCAGGGCCCTGGAAGGTTGAGAAGGCAGGATGGATAGGGTTGCCAACTTTTAATCACACAAAACCAAAACGCTTACCCTGCCCCGCTCCTTCCCCGAGGCCCCGCCCCTGCTCACTCCATCTCCCCTCCTCCATCGCTCTCCGTCCCTCACCCTCACTCACTTTCACTGGTTGGGGTGTGAGAGGGGGTGAGGGCTCCAGCTGGGGTTGTGGGTGGAGCCGGCATGTCTGGCTCCTAGGCACAGGGGCAGCCAGGGGGCTCTGCTTGCTGCCTTTGCCCACAGGCATTGCCCCCGCAGCTCCCATTGACCATGGTTCCCAGCCAATGGGAGCTACAGAGCTGGCACTGGGGGCGGGGGCAGCGTGCGGAGCCCCCAGGGCCACCCCTGCACCTAGGAGCTGGACATGCTGTCTGCTTCTGGGAGCTGCATGGAGCCAGGGCAAGCAGGGAGCTGATGGGAGCTGCCAGGATCCCTTTTTGACCGGGTGTTCCAGTCAAAAACTGGATGCCTGGCAACCCTAGGGATGGGGTGTCTGCACGGCGAGCCCGGCTGCTAGCTCCAATCCTCAAATGCTGCATGCTGTCAAGATCCCTCCTCCATCATCATCAGCTGTTCTTACCACCCTCCTGGCGGTGATTACTGTTGTAACTGGACTTGCGGTGTCCAGTCAGCAGTACTGATCAGATACTAAACAGGTCCCTTTTTGACCGGACTTTCCAGTCAAAAACTGGATACCTGGCAACCTTATCCACATGTGGATTCTTTTTTTACTAACCTCTTAGAATGTTCTGGACCTTGGTAGAATTTCATGGAACCTTCTGAACTTTGAGAACTATATTTTGCTACTATATGGCATGAATAAATACAGATCTACAGATCGTAGCATGCAAATTTATCATTTTATATGACAAAGATAAATCATGCATCAAAATCATGAAACGGGCTACGAAGGCAATAAAAAATAAGTTATTCAAAAGTTTAACAAATAGAGGGAAGCGGGTGCCAAAGACACTCCTTGTCTGGGGCGCCATTGGGTCTAGGGCCATCCCTGGGCAGCTGCTTAGTCCTGGAAGATAGTGTGAAAGTTATGTGAAGTAGCTTGCCTCTTGCTATTCTTTCATTATTTTATTTAACATTTTATTTTTTGCGTTATCAAAGTGATAAGAATTAATCTACAAAACAGCTACTAGATGTCTTAATGAGAACCCACCAACAGTGAAAATGATGGCAACAGTTAATTAAGTTAAGTGGATACAATGGAAATGTGTATACTGGAAAAAAGTGTAGAGTTCGAATAAACTGTTAATGAGGGATCAGATATTGTAGTTCCTAAACCTTGCACACTTAGTTAACCAGGTTAAATGACTGAATGAAATCCAGTTCACCTGCGGAGTGGCGATTTACTTGTGGGAAGGCTCCAGCAAAAACCACCCATCATAGCTTACACTAATACCTTTGTTAGTAGCCTTGGCATAGAGTAGAAGGATTGATTGGAGGCTAAAGTACCTTCTTAACCCTGCTATTGGTATTTGCCTGCCGAGGGTTAGGACACACTGCCATAACTTGTACTATGGGGGGACCTTTGGATAGGACACAAGACTGGAACTCAGACTGGATTCTATTGCCAACTCTGCCACTGGCCTGCTGAGTGACTGTGGGCAAGTTACTTTGTCTTTATGCCTCAGTTTCACCATCTGTAAAATGGGGATGAGTAAACTGTCTTTGTAAAGTGCTCTTGAGAACTACTGATGAAAACTGCTACATAAGAGCTGAGTGGTGGTATGGGTATCATTTTCCAAAGTGCTCAACACTAGCCTAATTTGCTCACACAAGTCACTGTAAAATGCCCATTGATTTCAATGGGATTAGGGTTAGGCCAGTCAGAGTGCTCCTGAAAATCCTTGAAGAGGAGTAGAGTAGTTGCAGATGGCAGCCACTAGCCATTTTGACCACTTTTTCTTTCTTTTCTTTTAAAATTGAATTTTTCCTCTTGTCTATTTTTACCCCTAGAAGCACAGAAAAGAGAAATATAAAGCCACACAAATGCAGCATGTCACACTTAGTGTCAACCAATTATAGGCAATACCCAAACCACAGAAAAACCGGACACTGTTCTCCCGCCCAGGCAGGAAAAGTCAGAGTCAATAGCTAAGCTTTGGGCTGTGCCCTGTTCAAACAGGTGGGGTGAGTGCAATCCAGGGAGAATGCCCTGCCTTCTGCCCTCAAACAAGCCTAGGCGCTGGCCGATGAGAACATCCTGGGGTATTTCAACTGCTGTGATGGAGCGTGAGGAAAGAGGCTGCTTCAGGATCCAAACCATTAAGAGCTTAACCAGATCAATGATCAGCCTTGGGAAACTAACTAGAAGCCTGTGCAAATGCGTAATCATGGCCCATGTGAGAATCACTGCTGACTCAGTGGGCAGCCACATTCTACTCTGACTATGGCTTGACTGCTCCTCGAGAGTAATCCCAAGAGGAGTGCCCTTGAAGTAGTGTGGTGTGGTGGTGACAAAGCCCTGGAAACCAGTGAGGAGGTATGCATCCAAGAAGGAAGGCTGCAGCCTCCATGCTACGGGAAGATGAAGAATACAGGTCGTGTAGCAGCAGGTCTGTTCTGTGGCTGCTATGCCAGCCTCAGTATCTGCTGGCCCCTTCCCCACCACTTTCCTATTCAACTCCACCTTCAGGGTCTGCTGCATGCAGCTGTGTGTGGGTGCACTTCGGGAGGTGGGGGAATCCTGCCTGCTCCTCAGTACAGTTCCACTGACTCTCAGGCCCTCCATACCCATGGAGAATGGGTCAGAATGTGCTTCTTTAGAACAGCAAATCTTTTTAAATTGAGGAGAAGGGTCAGTTTAAAAAACAATATCTGGCAGAGGATTTTTCTCCCTTTGCTTTCAACCTCAAGCTGTTTTTAATTCAGTGCAAAGATTAAATCAGACCTGAGTGCTGGAACCAGGTAACACAAGTCTGACATTGTAATTTCCTGTTGTGCCTACAAATCTCTCTTGACATGCCGTGATCTGGTTTCTCCCTCCTCAACGATTCAACTAAGATAATAAAAAACGGAAAGCTGTGTTAAATCCCACTTTGGTTTTACAAGCCATGCTGAAGAAACTGGAGAGCCAACTGGTTTGTTGTGCAAGGCATTTTGGGAAGTCACTTCCTGCTCTGGGCTTGGATGTCAGGATGGCTATTGCTTCAGTTAACAAAGAAACACAGATTCAGTTTTCCTCCTTCTGAAAATGTTTTCTAGCCAGAACATCATCTTATGAGCGTTATATTTACTGCCTGGTGCGCTCTCTGTCTCACCGAACTTTACAGACCAGTCAATATAGGGGGTGTGTCTGAGGTCAGTTTGGCAATATCAGTCCAGATTTGGACATGACAAAAGGGAAAGGAGAGCAAGGAGAAGCGCCCCTCCAGGCCTGCTTTGAAATGGAATTTTTCTTGTTTGGGGAAGGTGTCCTCGGAGCCCAGGCCCATGATGGCATCCAGTGCAGTCACACACCCACGCCTTCCTCTGTGTGAGCACTAGAACTACCCCCTCCCCCCCACCATGCCCCTCATTTGCTTTCTTTGGGCAGGGCCTCATTCATCTCTCTCCACTCCCACTCCTTTAATCCCCTATTCTGCAGGTTCTTATTTGTGCTCAGCAATCATGGGCTGTCAGAGGGAGAAACCAAGGGCTCAGGTTTCATTACTCAGGCCTTGGAGAGAATTCTTTCACTTTGAACTGCTGCAGCCTATTCTTTTCCCTCCGATTATGTACACAGACCTTCTTTCTCACACCCTTATTCTTTCACTCTGTTACACGCACTGTCTCTCCTCCGCTCTTCCTAGACACTGCCATATTCCCTCCTCTCTCTTTCATTTACTTTGGCTTTGAATCAGCTCTCCTTTGTTTTTGTTTTAAACAAAAACTCATAGAGGATTCTTTCATGCATTTGCCAGCAGGGAAGGGGCAGCCAAACCCACCCCTTTGTGGCAAGATGTGCTGCTCTTTCCCCTTTCCTGGGACGAAGTGGGGAGAAGACAACACAGGGCAGAATGCATGGTCTGCTGAGGCCAAGTCACAGGGGGCCAAGGCATGCAAAGCTCGCAGATATCTCTTGGAAGCAAAATGTCCCCTCTCTGGTATACCTGGCATCAGCATGGCCAGGTTGCTCCATCCTGATGCTGGCTCTCCTACCCTGTGGACGGCACTGGGCATTGCTATCATCGTACCGCCAGGCAGGGTTTATTTCTCCTTGCCTCTCAGGCTCTTTGCCTCATTTGCACTTTCAAGCTCGCTCCATATGGTGCAGAAATTGGAAATGGTGTTTAGGCCATTCACCGGCTCCAAGGGAATGATTAAATGAAAGCTGTGCTGATAACAGGAGAGTGGGAGCCTGCTGTAACCATGTGGCTTTTGCAGTTTTCTTTATTTGATTTCAATATTTCTGTCCCTTTTTTGCCTGGTCTCTTGACGGCTTGTGCTCAGCTCATCCCCTTCCACCAAAAGCAGGATACGTTTTAAGCCTTTCCCCAGGGTTTCCTCTTTCTTTGTGCAACCCCCCTCCAGGGATTGCATGTGCCAGAGGGGAGTGTTGTAAGTGCATACTCCTAGAGCAGAATTTCTAAAAGTGTTTAAGCATCTATATCATAGCCAGACTTTGCAAAGAGCTCAGCATCCCGTGTGCTAGTTTGAAAACCTGGCTGCAACTTAGGTGCCTAAATGAGACTGAGCTCAATTGAAAATCTGGCCTCACATGTTCAAGCACCTACTGGGTCACTCACCTGAGGATTTTTGTCAAATGCTGTGTTTCTTCCTGTGTCATCTCAGTTTCGGTTATAATAATGATTCTGAGACGGATCTGACTTCTGACTCTGACGAATATCTGGCTTTAGCCTGTGATCATTCGGAGATGGAGAAGATTTAGGGACGTGGGGAAAGGCAAGACAAATCAGTTTAATATTGGTAGAGAGCATTTACTCAGTGCTCACTGGGGAAGAATGTGTCTTGGCTCTTGGGAAGATAATTGGGTGTAAAAATATGAAATATGTGCATCCCAAATGAATCAAGCTGGTTTTTTTGTGAGTATTAAGCAATCAGCAAACTTCCTGAAGTAAGTGCACTTAGCGTTTGGTCCGAGGAGTTGGTTTTTAGACTGCATCTACATGAGACTTGAGTTGGGAAATCTCGCGGTCTGCATTGCCCCACCTTTGCAGCTCCACTAACGTAACAGTGGTGGCAGGCCTAGGTCAGACAGCATCTTTTGCTATCACACCATCTAATCCTGCTCGGCTCTAGACAATCGAATGGTTAAGATGCTGGTGGCTGTCACAGCACTGAGGCCATGTCTACACTTGGAAGGCTTGGCTGGTGTAGCTAGACCAGTATACTACGCAGGCAAAGTGCTCATAGTACACACAAAAGCCTGACCTGCCCTGAAGAGCTTACAGTCTCCAGTGGAGCAGACAGACAGATTGAGAGAAAGGAAATATCACTTTACAGAGGGGGGACGCAAGGCACAGAGAGGTGAAGTGACATGACCAAGGTCATACTGGAAGTCTCAGGCAGAGCAGAGAATCAAACCCAGTTCAGTGCCAGGAGGTTATGAGTGATTCTGAGAATGGAGGGGAATTACCTCCGCATGGGAAGCAAGGAAAGAGGTGACAGCAGGGAAGAGAATAAAATGAAATCTGAAGCAAGAGAAATAGCTGTAGAACCTGTAGTCTAGGCACAGGGGATAGGAGAGCCAGTATTGCTATTGCATGGCCTGGTAAAGCAGGGCTAGCAGAAGGACTGCTGCTAGTGGAAGGACTGTGCCAGGCCTGCGGAGGAAAGGGAGATTCTAACAGAAGGGAGGCGCTGAGAGGAGGAGGCAAGCTGCATTTCCAAGGAGAGCAGCCGGAAAGATGAGATCAGAGAGCAGTGATTCTTCATCAGTCTGCATAGCATGGACTGGTTAAAACCCAGGAGGTGGCTGAACTTCAGAGAATCTGCTGACAACTGCCATGCTTCCTGAGTGTCTGTCAGCCACTCTAGTTCTGGGAGTGAAGATAAGGCAGCCTTCATCGATCCAGGGCTTGGTCCTGCTCCTGCAGAAGTCAGTGCGCACTCTGTCACTGACCTTGGTGGGAGCTGGATTGGGCCTTCCCAGGCTGTGATCTGCAAGCTACTAAGCAGGTTACAAGTGGCTTTACTCTGAGAAGTGTACAGTCCAGATCCTTGCCTGATGTAAATCAGCATTGCTCCAGTGAAGTGATGGCCAATCTCCTCTGAAGTCAGTGGAGTTATGCTGACTCACACCAGCTGAGGATCTGGCCCTAAGTTTCTTAGTGAGATCCTGTTGAAAAGCAGGGATGGCCTCGCTTAGCTGAAGTTGCCTCTGAAATGGAAGCTATTCTCAGAACAGCACTTGGCAGCGTTTCAGTAAGAAGCCATACTGGCTAAAAGCAACAGTTGCGTAACATTTGCCTTATCCTAAACAGAAACCACAAAAGTGACTAGATTACAGCTTTGTCCCCAATAGCAGACTCTTTTTCTGCTTTTCCAAAGCTTGGATCGCTCTTTGTCTTCAGTGAGCAATAATAATAGTGGGCATAAATTAAACTGTGGGACCCTTCCTGTTAATGACTGTAAGACAAGTCACAAAGGAACTGCTTCTCCCCAAACCTTTCCTGTTTTTTAACTCTTTCTCTCTCTCTCATGTTAGGAGTACAGCTGACATTTGGGTTTTAAGTTTCTGATCTATTGTAAATGAGGGAGTAACCATTTGTGGCTTCTCTTCTCCCCCCGCCCCGGAAACTTAATATCAGAGTCTGGGGCAGCAGAGGAATTTGGGTGGGATAGATTTTGCAATGGAGGGGTCCTTTAGCAATATTCTGTTCTGCAAATGTTAAGCCCAGTGGTATATTAGTTTTCTCTGGCCATAAGCAGGGACTAGGACTGCGGGGCTCGATTTTTCTCCACGCTGACCTATACCACGGGTAACTAATTTTTGGTGTCAGGCACTGCCTTGCACAGCAGGCAGCACGACCCTCTCTCGACAAGTAAGGCCTGTTGGAACAAAGGTAGCCAACCAGTTTGGGAAGGCTGTGAATACCCCAGAGAGATCTCACAGGTCCTGGACTTAGATTTTGAAGTCTCTCCTGCAACAGACCAAACTGATCACAGACCTAACTGCACGCAGAACAAAATACAAAAGACCCACTTCTTTGATTTAGCTTTCCTTCAGTAGCCCTTCACACACACAACAGTTAATCACACCCACTTAGACACTCATAAGAATAAAATTCTCCTCTCTACTTAAATGTTTGCTTGTAGAGATGGTGAGGGGCCTATTTTTCACGTCTTGGTAGGTATTCCGATAGCACGATGAAGACCACATAGTAACTACACAGTTGGGCAATGTATCTCCTCATCTGTCACTATTCATTAATCTACGAATCCTGATATGTACTAGTCTGAATATGGTAAGTGACCTGATCAGTGAGATATAGTTACTATATAACTATGGGGCATTATTAGAATTTCCTGTATGACTGTATTGATCTAACTTAATAGGAGACGGTGTGAAGAGGAAACTGGAAAGCAATCCAATAGGCCTAGATAAGGGCACCCAGCACAAACTTGATGGACAATGGGGTAAGCTGTTAGCTATAAGGATCCTGTCTCTTTTCTCAAGCCTTGTTTCTTCTAAGGAGGGAGCCTGGAGATGTAAAGAATGTTAAAGAAGGGGAGGGGGCATTTCGAAGGGGAGGGGGCATTTGTCATGTGCTGTCTGGAGAGACAGGCGGACCCAGACTCTGGGAGAGGGTCTTAAGTAGCTTGCCCTCCCTAGATGCAGCGGGTGGTAAGCCCTAGGGGAAAGCTAGACATGCATAGAGGCTGACTTATCTTTCTGACCTGTTTTCCTGGAAATGCTTTTGTTCTAAACAAACAATACTGTGCCTTCAGGAGGCTCTCTGGTCACTGGTCCCTCCAAGAGCAGGGACAGAACATCAGAGAGTCAGCCTTTGTCAGACCTTCTGAGGCAGCTAGGGTGCATACCAGGGGGCAGCAACCAAGGGCCCAGTCTGAGAGTGGGAGAATCGTGTGATTCCACCTGTAGCCAGGGGACCACTCCTGGCATGAGACCTGAAGGGAGGATGCTTTCCAAAAGACCAGGAGTGGGTAGAGGTTCAGGTCACCTGGTGATTGACAGCTTTCCCAGAGAACTGGTATCTAGGGAAGTGCCAAGGTCTGATTTTTTTTTTGTATGACATTTTTAACTCATTTTGTTCAACTCTGTGGGTTTGTTTGAAGTACTAGCACCTAGTCATGTTTTTGGGCTAGGCTGGACCTTCTTAGATTTTTAAATAAGATATAGTAATTAAGAGCTGCATTATTTCAAATGTATCTTTCATAATAAGAGTTGGTTTTCCTCTAACACTTTACAGCTCTTGTTTGGCATTTGAGATGTAGGACTGTTCGAGATACATATTTTGTAGAAAACTTGAAGCTTTTCTGGAGAAGATGGTCCAAGGGAATGACTCGCTTTACATCTCTATGGAGAATGATATGTAGGGAAACTCCAGATAAATGTTTTGACTTCATAGTGCTTCTCATAGATACTGCCATCCTGCAGTAAGCCAAAATGGAGCCATTGGAAAAACAGAGCCTCATTCAAGGGGAACCCAGGTCTCGCTTGCTTCCTCAGCATTGTTATGCCCTACCCACTCGATATTCTTTCTGAAAGTGGCCATGACACACTCATAGTGAACAGAAGTGTGCATCCAGTTGGAACAAACACTTGGAGAAATCTCTCCCCAAGACCCAGTGCATGGACATCTCATGCCTTGAAGCATGAAGAATATTAGTCCCCATAATTTTTTCCTAATAATGTAATTGCAGATGTGCATGTCTGCTCTTCCTTGAGTCAATAGCTGATGACCAGTATGCCAGGATTGTGAAAAGAATTAGTAGCTGGATTGGGACCTTTTGGAAATTCTAGATGTAGTCTCTCTCTTTGTCATTGGGAAGCCCTCATTCTCCAAAACACTCCTCTGCCTTTTTCTGGACCCATTGTCTCTACCATCACATAGGGTTTTTTCTTTTTTGGAAGAGGTGGCTATTTAGTGGTGAAAACATACCATGGGTTCATCAAAAGGCACGCTCGTATTTCTCTAGGTCTCCCTTTGCAGTGGGGGGAGAGAGCTATTTATAGCTCTGCTATTTTTCCCCTAGTGTGCTTTGTGCCAGCCTCCATCTCTGAGACATCCCTTTTGAACTCCAAGTCCCAGAATGCCTTGGGTCTGGGCTGCAAGAGTAAGAGGATAGCAGTGGATCTGGGACCTGTCCTTAAAGCCTGGTGCACCCTTACAAAGCACAGTTCCAGTCTCCCCTGCACTTGGTAAATTTCAATACTTTGAGCTCCCATTCAAAGCAATAGGGGCACACTGTGCAGTGGAAGCCAGAATATAGCCTTTGCTTGCCAGCAGTTATGAAGCTGTTGGACAGGAATCATATAGGTTTGATTTCAAGCTCAAGGTTTTGGAAAACATTCAATCAATCCTGCCCAGAAAGAGGGTTGAACTGCTAAAGGCTTTATTTTCGGAACAGCTCATTCCTGATAATGATCCTGTTTTTGCCCATGACTAGCCACTGCTGTTAGTCAGATTGCAGCAAAGTTGGCAATGTATCGGCACTTATTACTTAATACTGTAGAATAGAAAACAATTTGTTTTGTTTTGTCTGAGAATCCACAGAAAGCTTTGGACAGAGGAGTCCGAAGCCTGGTTGCAGGGATGGTAGGGTGACCAGATGTCCAGATTTTATAGGGACAGTCCCGATTTTTGGCTCTTTTTCTTATATAGGCTCCTATTACCCCTCACCCCCATCCCGATTTTTCATATTTACTGTCTGGTCATCCTAAGAGATGGTCCCCTGATGCAAGTTAGAGTAGCCTGAAGGCTGCTGTAATTTACACTAGCTGTTTCAGGCTGTTACGCCAAGGAAGGAAGCCCTTGCTGTACCCCTACAGGGGAAAAGGGGTGGCATAGAAGCCATTACACTGTCTCCGTGCCACCCAAAGATCCCCCTGTGACAGGATGACCCTCCCAGGGCTAACTACACTGACTTTAGGATGCATCCAACCACAATGCAATTAAGGATTGGGGCCACGGTGTAGACTTGGAATGGACTTGGAGCTAGGGCTCAAACCCCTGAGTTCTGTTATCTGGATCCGCTCCCTATTGAAGTAATGTAGTGGCTGAGGGAGGGCGGGAGAAAAGGTGGTCCTTTTTAAATAGGATTAAACAGTCCCAAGCCTCTAGCTTATCTCTGTCTCCAGTGAGGAATCACTCATGATCTTATTGACCCAAACTCATTTGTGCATTAGGATAATAGACTCCCGTTGGCTGTTGGTATCCTTACCATGAAGATACTCAACCAAACCAGCTGGTCTTGGTATTCCACAATAGGACATAGCTGATCTTATGGGTAGTAGGAGAAAGGGAAAGATGGAACAGCAGGGAGTGAAAGTGGAGCACCGATGGAAAGGACTACAATTTGGGGATGGTAGAAGGTTTTCCTAGAGTTCAGGTGTGTGCATACCATAGTGCTAAAAGGAAGCAAAAATTCCTTTTGTCTATACAGACACGTAAAATAAAAAAAGCAGGTGTCATCTGTCCCGGGTGAAGAACACGGGACATACCCTCTCTTCTGTGGAGCTGTCTTCCCTCCTGGGTTCTCTGAATGACGTTTTATCACAACACCTATCTATTTCTTGAGGGGAAAATCCTATATCAGAACGAGCCTCTCTCACGCCAGCCAGGTGAGGCTGAAATTGGACAGTTTGTCCTTGACAGTCAGAGATTCTGAAAGACTTGGGCAAGGTTCCAAACTGCAAACTTTAGGCCCATCTTTGGATGCAAAAGCCAATGGAAGGTGTTAACAGTGACTCCCTGGGGGAAAACTGAGTGACTAACAAGCTGAAAGATGCTGATCTTTGCTTCAGACATCACCATTTGACATTGAGGGTCTATCCAGTGGCTACCAGCTACCCAGTCTCGAACCTCCTTTTACAAGGAAGGTGATTGATGCCCACCCTTGACCTTTTCAGAGTGCATCTTTTTAAAAATGTTTTGGTTTATGGCATCTTATTGTTGGGATGGTGAGTTACTGGTGTGACTGAACCTGTGTGTGTCAGGGAAATTAAATTTGTTCAGGTTCTTGTTTTTGCTATGATACATTTTGGAATATATTGTGTGTTGGGATGTGGGTGTGCAGATACAGAAGTAGCTATAGAGACTTGTATAGAAAACTTCCTATGGGTAGAGAGCGTAGACTTCTTTTTTTAAAGATTTTTTAGCTCCATTTAAAAATATGATCTCAACCCTAAGTCAATAGAAACATCCCTTTTTGTGCATCTGAGAAAGTGACCACTGTGATAGGCCCAGGCCAGTTGGGTACAGCAGAGTAGTCCTGTTGGTATCCAGGAAGAGGGTGGGCAGAGCCCGCCCACTACTAAAGGACCTCCCCAAGCCTAAAGGGAGAATCCACAGGTCCGGGATTCCAAATAAGTGCAGGGGACAACTAATGAGATAACAGGAACGGGAGTGAGGTCACAGGGCTAAACGAAGGGAACCTGACGGGGACATCGAGCAGAGAACTCCAGACATTGCCCACTGCTCCTCGAAGGTGTCAAGGGAGCCAGCGGACACTGCCCAGAGGAACTTTGCCTGGACGCGTGAACGGACCGAGGAAGGGAAATAGGCCCTTCAGTCGCAGGAAACCCTGTTGGCCAACCTCCTCTCCCTGGTTTTGTAGATGACCATTTTGGCCAGGGCTAGGAAGAGGTTGACAAGGAGGTCCTGCGACTTTGTGGGGCCACGGAAAGGGGGCACATAGATGAACAGGTGAGGGGAAAAGTGCAACCCAAACCATAATAATATATCTAGGAGGAGCCGGAATAGGGGCTGCAACCTGGCACACTCCAGCTAAACGTGCACCAGGGTCTCCCTCATGCCGCAAAAGGGGCAGGTGTCTGGGAGAGGAGTTAACTGGGCCAAGTACATGCCTGTGCTCATGGCTACGTGAAGGAGCTGCCAGCTGATGTCCCCAGCAGGCCTCGGGACCAAGGTGGAATACAGGCTGGCCCACCGGGGCTCCTCACCCTCCAGACGTGGCAAGAGGTCCCGCCACTTCGTGTCAGGGCGGGACGTGAGGGTGAGGACGTGAAGAGTGAGGAGCATGAGCATGTACAGATGTTTTCTTGGCGCGGTCTGGAACTGAACCGGCTGCAAGTCATGCAGCTGGCTTGCGGTAAAGGGATGGGATGGCCTGGCAGGTCCATGGGGCAGGGACCCAATGAAAAGATCAGGAGGGCCTGGGGTGGAGGGTGGGCAGAGCGTGCCCTCTCGCAGGACACAGTCGAGGAAGACCCGAGCAGTGGGCGGTAAAGCGGCCCTCACCTCCTGAAGTATGCGCCAGAGAGTACGAGGCCTGGAGAGCCCCATGCACTGAGCGAGAGTCAGGGGATCCAGTCAGTCTCCCCAGTCGTAGTCCAGGAGATCTCTGACTCTGGTGACTTCTGCCAGGACCAACCTCTGGCACACCGAGGGGGACTCCGCCACCTGCATACGGAGCTAGGTGTTGTGTAGCAGGGGCTCCACGAGGAGATCCACCCCCTTGGTGGCCGCCATGGACCTGGTGACTGAAACCAGTTTCCAGGTCCGGACGAGGTCATGGTAGAAGACCGGCGTCCCAGAGAGGTCTCACAGAAGACCCCTTGGATGGAGATAAAGGAGCTGCCAGTCGTATCGGAGCCCTCAGAAGTGGCGCAGGAAAGCGTGTGCCAGTACGCTCCATGCCGGACTACCTGCACCATAAAGGAGCCTCTGCAGGGCCTGGAGGCAGAAGATGTTGACCTGAGTGCACAGGCACTTCGGGCCCTGTTCTCCCTCCTCCAGGGGCAGGTGGAGGACCCCTGCAGAGACCCAGTGCAGCCCTGGCCAAAAGAACTCCAGAATCATTGTCTGGAGGTTGGCCAGGAAGCCCGGGGCCGGGACCAGGGTGTTGAGCCAGTCCCAGAGCATGGACAGGACTAGCTGATTGAGCACCAGTGCCTTCCCTCGGAGGGAGACACACCTGAGTAGTCCTGTCCATCTCCGGAGCCATTCTGCCACCCTGTCCTCTAAACCTTGCCAGTTCTCCAGCGGAGACGGCTGTGTGGCAGAAAGGTAAATGCCGAGATACAGCAGTGGACCCATGCTCCACCGGATGGCCTGAAGCATGGGTGGGAGGGAGCTCACCTGCCACCTGTCCCCGACCACCAGGCCAGAGCTCTTGACCCAGTTGACCTGGGCGGAGGAGGTTTCTGAGTAGATGGCCAAGCAAGCCTGCACCCGCACCAAGTTGCCCGGGTCCTGGACCACAAGGAGCACATCATCGGCGTACGCTGACAGGACCAGCCGCAGCTCTGGCTCTCGCAGCAGCAAACCTGTCAACCTCCGGTCGAGGAGACAAGAAGGACTCGATGGCCAGAGCGTACAGCTAGACCGAGAGGGGGCACCCCTGCTGTATTCCCCACCCGAAGCTGACTGGCTCGGTCAGGGTCCAGTGGAGCCTGACCAGACACTCTGCGGAGGCATACAGCACCTGGAGAAAACCCACAAACTAGGGTCCAAAGCCAAATGCTCGCAGAGTGCCCAGGAGATACCAATGATCCACCCTGTTGGACACCTTCTCCTGATCCAAGGACAGAAGGGTGAACGACAGACCATCCCTACACCCGAGCGCCAAGAGATCTCGGACCAGATACAGATTGTCACAGATGGTATGGCCCGGGATGGTGTAGGTCTTGTACAGCAGAGTAGTGGAAGGCAGATATACTGGCCACTGGATAAACAGTTTTCTGTTCCCTGAGCGACCTGAGCAGGGGCTGTGCTAGAACAATCAGGAACCTGCTAGAACCAGTTAAGATAGGCAAGCTAATTAAGATATCTGGAGCCAGTTAAGAACATACTAGAATCAATTATGGCAGGCAGACTAATTAGGACACCTAGTTTAAAAAGGACCTCCCATCAGTTAGTGGAGGGCATACAAGGAGCAGGGAGTGAGAAGGTGTGCTGCTGGAGGATTGAGGAATACAAGTGTGGTCAGGCTTCAGGAGGAAGATCCTGCTGTGAGGATAAAGAAGGTGCTGGGGGGAGGCCATGGGGAAGTAGCCCAGGGAGTTTGAACTGTCACGCAGCTGTAACAGGAGACATTGTAGACAGCTGCAATCCACAGGGCCCTGGGCTGGAACCCGGAGTAGAGGGCGGTCCTGGGTTCCCCCCCCGCAAACCTCCCAACTCCCCATTTGATATAAGAGGAGTTGACCTGGACTGTGGGTCCCATCAGAGGAGAAGGTCTCTGGCCTGTCTCCCAACCCACTAGGTGGGCCATCAGAGACTGCAGGGATTGTTCTCCTCCTTTTCCCCATGCTGGCCAGCGACGAGGTTAGCTGAGTGAATGGCAGGTTTGAGCCACCAGCAAAAGTGACCAAACTGAGGGCTGCCGTGAATCTCTGAGGTGAGCAAATCTGCCAATAAGTGCAGGATCCACCAAGGCAGAGGAGGAACGTTGTCACACCACACATTCATAGGTTACATTGAAGCCCCTTTTGATATGCAGCTTTGCTAAAGAATCGCTGCCTCCTTCAAGGAATACTTCCATACAGTAGGAACATCATACACTAAATTTCAGGAAAGACACAGGTATACTTTATACCAGAAAACCAAAAATAAATAAATAAACAAACAAACAAGATACAGGAAACAAATTAGCCATTATTAAGAGCAGAAAATGCCTAAGTCACACAGGTTAGGAGCCAGTGGTAATCTCTGTGTGTTGTTAATATTTCTTATTGGTGCTCAGTAGAATTCTAGTTTAATACAATTCTGTACAATAGTTTATAGTTTGGAAAATGAAGGATTTAAAAAAACCCTGTCTCTCTCCCCTTTGTACCTGCTCTGAATCACTCTTTGTCTTTGTCTCCCCAGGATGCACTGTTTTTCTTAATTTTCTATCTGTTTCCCTGCCTCTCTTTTCTCTCTCTCTCTCTCTCTCACTGCACTTCTCTCTCTGTAATTTGTTTGCAGGCAGGTTGTCTCTTTGATTTACTGTGTCTTTTCTCCATAGGATTATGATAAATGGATTGCTCTGCTCAGCTTGAGCTAGTCCAACACCTTTTATGCATGCTAGGTCAAGCCCCTGTAAGCAGTGAAGGCAGAACAGATGCACACACAACCCCCCTCACTCTGCATTCCATAGTTATCACTGGGCCTGGGCTTAAAACACGCTGAGCACCTTCAGCCCCCATTGCCTTCAGGAGAATTGGAAGCTGCTCAGCATCACGTAGGATTGGGCCCGTACAGAGGAGTCCCCAGGCTCTTTGTGTGTCTGTGTAAATGGTGCAGTACATGCACATAAAGTGATACTTGTAACTCTGGGCTATAATTGCAGTTACATCTGTGGGCCTTATGTGAAGGCCTGATTCTGAGAGAGGATTAAGCATTTGAAAAATGGTTTTGGCAGATCAGCCCTGAAATCACCACTAAAGAAAACAAAATTAAAATAAAAAACAACCCCAGAAGAAGACAGTATTGGCAATTTCACATGGATTAACTCTGGAGATGTGCAGGTACCAGGACTTTGAACCCAAACTCCTTTACATCTGGGGAGCAGGGGGAAGATGTCAGCTTTGCAGTGCCTGTTTGGATGAAGAAATTCGCTGTTGGTTTGGTGTGAAATCCATGTCTGGCAGTGGACTCTGATGAAGGTGTGGCTACAAATCTCGTGGGGGGGACTGCTGCTCTCAAGATTTTGGCCAAGACTGTGGGTATTATTGAAGAAGGGTCAATAACTGAAAATCTATTTTCATTAAAAAAAAATTAATCTGTTGCTTTTGTTTCTAAATGTTCAGACTGGACGCACATTTGCTTGTTTCATTGTTTAAAATGTTTTTTTAAACATCATAAACATTATCAGAATGGTTATAGGAAAATCTTTTGGATACCTAAAGCCAGGTCACCACTAGTGCAATTGCACAACCATCATATGCCATGGAGAATGTATTACAACCTTAACTCTGCCCCATTTGAAATGCCAGCATCCCCATTCCCTGTCCTGAGTGTGTGTAGCTTAACAGCACTGTGTGGAAAGGACAGTCGGTAGAGGGAATCTGGTTGTCTGGTAATGGTGGTAGGAGTGGAATTTGGCTGCATTTACTCTTAACGTCCTTGCTTTTTAGGTTTTATGTTAACTATGTTTCTGTAGTCCAAATTTAACAATGCAGTCACTGTTTGTTGTGTGCACATGCATAAAACCGAGAACGATATTTTATGACAAGCGTTGTATAAAATTAAACCCCCTATTTCTATCCATCTAATAGGATTCACACCTTGATATGTGTATAGGGTTGTGTCAGCATTCATGGTATGTAGTGGGATGTTGCCATTGAGAGGTGAATCTACCTAATTCTTCTATATTTCACTACATGATTCTGTATTCCACCGAGATCTGCTTCGTGGGCCACTCTCTTGAAATCATGGCAGTGATATTGGCTTCCCAGAGCATTCTGGGACTTGCTGTGTGCACAGTACTTACTGTATCTTGACCAGTGTCACTGTATATTAATCCTCTGCTGGTCTTTTCCCCCCCTAAATCAATATTGACTTTTTGAATGCGTAGCTCTATCTACAATCACAAAGAACCATGCGTAGCATAACCTACCACTGTTGCCTTCATCAAACACATATGTTCTCTCTTCTCCCCTGTTGCCTCTGGAAGGTTCATTGTAAATGCCAAGGGTTAGAGAGGTTTTTGTTTTAAAAGATGGACAAAAACACCAAGCGATGGATCATTTTCTTTTTAAAGTCTCTTCCGTGTTTTGAACTTGGTTTGTTATTCTGTGGATAATCCTTGATCATAATGAATCCATGGGAGACTGATGGGGATTGCTCATTTATGCACTTGCAGAGCAGTTCTACTGTAATTCTACAGCAGCAAAATGCACCATTAAAGGCAAAGAGCCATGGGAATGATGGGCCGTAATTAGTTGTTGCTGTAATATTTTTGATTGAAAGTGCATAGATACTGTAAGCGGCTCTTTCGGGAGCTGATGCTCTTAGGAGACTGTTAAGAAGAGCACTGCTTATCAAATGGAAAAGGGTGATTCTGCTCTTACCCTGCCCGCCTTTCCAGCACCGTAATTAAAATGTCTGGCAGTTGTGGGAGAGTGTCAGTGTTCAAAATGCAGAAGACGCCAGCTCATTCAGCTTGTGTGAGAGGCAGACTGCAGAGCTCAGCTGAGCCTGCACTCCCTTCCAATTAAGAATGAAAAATTTACTGAGCTTTCTCCTGAAGAACAAACTTTCTTCAAGTCAGAAGCCCCCCAAATGGCTGGCTGACTCTATCTCTGTGGTAAAGCCACATGTCTGTCACCTTGCTTTTCTCATCCACATTTTTTTGTGGGGGTCTAATGTCTAGCAAAATTTATTGTGGGTGGACCTGGACGGCAGCACAGGTGCTCAGTCCCTGAGAGCTTTGTGGATCAGAACTGGGCACTCTATCCAGAAACACAAACCAGAATTAAAACAACATTAAGTTGTGTTTAAACACTAAAGCTCAGATTTGGATACAGTTGCTCGTATTGAATTGTAAGCACCATACTCCATCAGTGGTCTCATTGGTTTCAATGGGTGCCTCTAACATCAATAGGCTTTACATTTAGATACTTAAATATATGAGAATGCAAAGCAAGTATGAGAGTATAGGGTGTAGTAATGGAAATCCTGATGTAATCTTAGCAAAAAGTACAGTTATCAAAACTCATATTGTAGGCAGAGCTGGTAGACAACCTTAACTACAGTTGATGCTAACATGATCCATTATAAACACCCTTTTTCAGTTTCTCAGAACTTTACGAAACTTCAATCCTTTTGCTGAAATCTTTTGTTTGTTGAAAATTTCAGCTAAAATGATTCAGCCATTTCCAAGACTTGGACTTTCAGAAAGCCTTTGGCAAGGTCCCTACCAAAGGCTCTTAGGGAAAGTAAGCTGTCATGGGAAGGAAGGTCATCTCATGGATCTGTAACTCGTTAAAAGATAGGAAACAATGGGTAGGAATAAATGGTCAGTTTTCAGAATGGAGAGAGGTAAATAGTGGTGTCCCCCAGGTGTCTGTAATGGAGCCAGTCCTATTCAACCTACTTATAAATGATCTGGAAAATGGGTTAAACAGCAAGGTGGCAAAACTTGCAGATGGTACAAAATTACTTAGGATAGTTAACTCTTTGCAGTCTGCTTTGGACTTAAAAAGGGATCTCAGAAAACTGGGTGACTGGGCAACAAATGACAGATGAAATTCAGTGTCGATAAATGCAAAGTAATGTGCATTGGAAAACATAATCCCAACTATACATACAAAGTGACAGGATCTAAATTAGCTGTTACCACTCAATAAAGAGATCTTGGAATCATTGTGGATAGTTCTCCAAAAACATCTACTCAATGTTTAGCAGCAGTGAAAAAAGCTAACAATGTTAGGAACCATCAGAAAAGGGATAGATAAGGCAGAAAATATCATCATGCCACCACATAAATCCTTAATAAGCTCACACCTAGAATACTGCATGCTGCTCTGGTCACCCCATCTCAAAAAAGATATATTAGAATTGGATAAGGTGCAGAAAAGGGCAACAAAATGATTAGGGGTATGGAACCGCTGCTGTGTGAGGAGAGATTAAAAAGACTGGGACTGGTCAACTTGGAAAAGAGACGAATAAGGGAGGATATGATAGAGGTCTATAAAATCATGAACGGTGTGGTACAAGTGACTAGGGAAATGTTGTTTACCTCTTCACATAACACAAGAACTAGGGGTCACCCAATGAAATTAATAGGCAGCAGATTTAAAACAAACAAGGGGAATACTATTTCACACAACACACAGTCACTCTGTGGAACTCCTTGCCAGAGTATGTTGTGAAGGCCAAGACTATAACATGGTTCAAAAAAGAACTAGATAAGTTCATGGAGGATAGTTTCATCAATGGCTATTAGCCGGGATGGGAAGGGATGCAACCCCATGCTCTGGGTATCTCTAAGCCTCTGACTGCCAGAAGCTGGGAGTGGAAGACAGGCGATGGATTACTCAATAGCCCTGTTCTGTTCATTCCCTCTGAAGCACCTGGCATTGGCCACTGTTGGAAGACAGGATACTGGGCTAACCGGATCATTGGTCTGACCCAGTATGGTGGTTCTTATGCTCTTAAGAATGGGAATAGGAAAACATACATCATTTTGACCATGTTAAAGTCTTTAACAGTTTCACTGAAACGCTCTAATGCCTCTATGCTTTGGAGCAGGGACTCAAAAGTTGTCAGATAAGTTGTCCTGGTGTCAAGGATGTGCCTTTTGCTGACCTCCTGAAAATCCACCCAAGTTTGAATTTATTAGCATATGGGAATCTCAGTGGGTAGTAGATGGTGGCTAGAGCATGTCAGCATTATTCTCCAAAGATTCCATCTGCACTGAGCATGTTCTGTACTCTCTCAGCTCTTGTGTGCTAACCAGAAGGAGCGTGCTCCATCCCAGGGATGCATGACCTGAGGAGGTTTTTCTTTGCAACTGTTTCTCCTCGCCGTAAGGGCCACCAAGCTTTTTCATGCACATCATGGAAATATCCATGCACTTTCATACTCGCCTTCTGTAAAAAGCTGAGACCTGCATGTGTCTCAGAGCACATGTTCACTGTACCTTCACACTGCCCTGCCAATGTGCCTCCATCCTGAACACAGAGGGACTGCATTATTTGGGTAGGGGGTACTTCAGTCTCCTTTCCCTTTTTTATTTTTGCCAAAAAGGATGCTGAATAGTGATCTCTTCTCCCCTCACCCCCATTTGATGTGGACGCTTGTCTTCTATTAATTGGACTGAGAACAATAATTTGACATAGTGACTTTACTCACTTGGGCTTGTTTCAAACCTTGTTTCCACCCATGAGCTGTTGGATGCATTCCTTCCCCCACTCTTCACTCCGAAGTCTCTGCTACCAATGCAGACCTCTCAGATGCTGATTTATCATCTTGCACTGGAGTTTTTGGGAAGTGTCTGTCATTGTTTCCAGTCATTGGCATTCTTTCTAAATCTCTCTTTGCCCATCTGTTACTATGTCTTCTCATGTTTGTTTTCTTATTTTGCTTAATTTCTATTTTTTTCTTGATCTTCCCAGGCATGCTTATGTCTTATATTCATATAACTATGTGCAAGAAAGCTGTCTTATCTTGTAGACTAATGCCCACGACTTCTCTTCCAAGCTTCTGCTTATTTGCCTTGGGGAGGAACCATATCTGAGCCACAAGTTTCCACCGGACAAATGGATTGGTTGTAGATATTTCTTCACAGCCTCTCTTAGCAGAAATTCTCATTACACTGTTCCTTCCTTCCAGAATATAATGCAACCCGATCTTGCTTTTACTATGGGTCTAGCAGACGCCTGCCAAGAAGTCAAAAGTACTCTCCCTCCTTGCTTCATTATGGTCCCCCTCTCTATGTAATAGACATTCCTTCTGTGCAACTGTCAAGAGCGTTCTACACAGGGGAAGCCTGGAATAAAGATTTTGGTAAACAGCACAGGGAGTGGATCTCAACTGAATAAACTTATCTATATTTCACAGAGCTTCAGAGATGGTCCTCCAAGGAAAATCTACATCCTAGAAGAGTGATCAACATGATATAAAGTAGGCTGTGAGACAGTTGGTAAAAACAAAGTATATTTTCTCTTACACCGCTTTGCACCCTCCATTTGGTTGCTATTTCTGTTACAAATGCATTGTTCTGCCCCTCAGTGTGTATTTGATCACGTAGCTTACACCACCACTTTACATCCCCTCTGCTTTTGGCCATTAGGGGCCATATAGCTCAGCAGAACTTTCTTAGAAAGAAAGCCATGGTATCTCAGTTATTGGGAGCAAGCATCTCCTCCCCTCCTCCCCAACCGACTTGTGTCTGGAACGGGAGAATAATATCACAGATGGAGATTCTGTTCCATAAAGAGTATGTTCGTGCATTCTAATTGCTGGCATCTTTACTTGTTACTGATGTAATTGTGAGTAGACGTTTGTTTTTGTATTGATAATTAGGGTGTGGAACAGATGGTGAAGACTTAGTTTAAAGTAATGTGTCCATTAAAGAAAATCTACTGGGTACAGCTGAAGATTCTTCACTCTCACAGAGCTCCTCTCTCCTTATCAGGGGCTCCTGCAATGCCATCATGGTCAGTTTGCTCTGACAGAAGCTCAAGTCCCACTAACAGTGGGATCAGTTGCTTCCAAGTGAAGATGTTGAATAATCTCTAGGGTCTTCATATTCAGAATGATGGGTGCCTGTCGTGCAGCCAGTCTCCAACCTTTACGGTGGGTGCCCCAAACCCATGCTGCACACAGACATATAGCTATGAAAGGAATCATTAGAGAGAGCATTAATCTAAGAAGGCAGCACCACACAAATAGTTTAGAAATGAGGGGGAAACAGGGATGGGCAAGCAGGAAAATGTAGACAAAAGAACTGACCCAGATCTTCAGCCAGCCCTGGTGCCAAATTGAAGCCAAATATTTTCCTGAGGTCTGAGCAGGGTTTGCAGTTAGCTTGTTCCCTTCTCTTTACCACTGTTTACTGGAGTGATCTCTTTAGCCTGCTGCCTCTGCCCTTTGGGCTAACCCGGCTAGTGACATGCCCAGAGCACAGAAAGTTCCCAGGTAGTGGCACATTTCTCAACATCTAGGACTATCCTGGAGTCGACAAGTAGGGAAGTGACGGAGTGTGGAGTTCAGAAGGGCTGTCTACAGTCGTGGTTCTGATGCCGCTTCATGCTGCGGTGAGAGGGCAGTGGAGCCTCTCTGTGATGAGGGACTCAGCAAATAGCCTTCCCTTGAGCCTCCAGCGACCCTGTGGGTAGCAAAGTCTGCTTAGCACAAAGGCAGGGCATGGGGTGTTCGGGGAAGCGACACGGCCCTTCAGAGTCTGAGTAATTCCAAGAAGCTTTGACTAACCACTGTAGCCTTCTGGACGCTACTCTGCAATGAACCTCTGGAGCTCTTTGAGGTTCACTGATGGATAATGGGCAGGGAGCTGGATCCAGGTGCACAATAAAACCTCAAAAACACTTGCCCCAGATAGGTCCCACTGGAGAACCGAAACCTGAAGTGAAGGAAAATGAGTGTGCCTGCACATGGATAAAATCTAGCTGGAATAGCAGCACAGGGTGTGTCAGGCCCACCAGGAGACACACCTCACCTAGACTAGAAAATTGACTTATAGAACATATCCAATGAGACTCACCGAACACTAGAATCTGAAGTTCCTACAGTGAAGGGCAAAACCTTACTGTAGAGGGTTGTCCCATTTGACTTAAAGCTGCTGTAGCTTGTATGACATGACTCAGAACGTCATCAGTCTCATATGAATCCGTTCTAGGAGGTATAGAATGACAAATACAGTAGCTCAGCCTTGCATTGATATGCATGTCAAGGGTTTGTCATTTTTCAGTCTTAAGAATGAAGTAATGTTAATAATACGTATAACTGCTATATAACTATTTCTGATACACCCAAAGCAAGATAACCATGTTATTAATAATCTACAACAAATTATTAGTTTATACAGAGTACCATTAACACTTCTAGTATAACTATGGACCAGAAATAGAAATCTACCCAGATGGATATTTAAATGTGCCTAATGTTTGCTTAGATTCTAAATTCTTTGGGGTTAATGACTAACTTTTTGTTGTAGTAGGCATTGTATATACAATGGGAGTCTAATCTCTGATTGGGTCCTCTGTGTAATACCAGTACAAAATAACGTTTTAGGGGTGTGATAAGATTGATTCCAACACATTTCTTTACATTGATTACATTCATTGTAACAATATAGCATTTGATGTTTCAGGGTTTCCTTGATTTGGTTACCTTTTTATTTTACCTTGATGTTTCCAGTACCTCAGCCCTGTTAAATACAATGGAAAGGGATTTGTAGGCTATGCTAATGGCCTCCATATAATGAGCGCACATCTGCAGCTCAGAGGGAGATCAAGTAAACCTGCCCTGTAGAGATTTGTGAAGATCCCCTGAAAAACCAAATGAAAAGGAAATGTCCGGTTGATGAGAACTGGTTGTGTATAGCCGGACAAAACTTGGATTTTCATGCTTTATTTTCTGCTCATTTATTTAATTCTTTTTCTCAGCATTTATTGTAATGTGTTTTGGGTAGGTAAACCAGGAAAATAATCCATGGCTTTCCTACAATTTGCAGATATGTATATTCTGGAAGGACAAGATATGCAAGAGCTCTTACCTGCTTAGCACATTAACTCACTCTAGTGGTTGACTGTGGAGTTTTTGTTTTGTTCAGGCTGTCTCTCATAGCGATCGTTTTGGTACGATCTAAGCTTTGGATATTTCCTTTATTAACATATTGCACCTCCTTGACTACATATCTGATACAAAATAATCAAGCAAAATGTCTTGCCTGCTTCTTTTTGAGTGTCTATCCCTATTTTAAACAGTCCTGTTCCCTTGTGACTCCAAGAGGCATAGGCAAACACCTGCCTGCCACTTTGCTCCACCCTTTCTGCAAAGTGGATACTGAGGGTATGTCTACAGTATGAAATAATTTCAAAATTATTATATTCTAATTTTCTGAAGCGACTTTATACATTTGGTCTTGTGTGTCCCCACTAAAGCGTGTGAATTTGGCGGAGTGCGTCCACAGTACCAAGGCTAGCATCGAATGTCGGAGCGGTGCAATGTGGGTAGCTATCCCACAGTTCCCGCAGTCCCCACCGCCCACTGGAATTCTGGGTTAAGCTCCCAGTGCATGATGGAGCAAAACATTCTCGCGAATGTTTCTGGGTGTGTGTCGTCAGTCGCTCCTCCCGCCGTGAAAGCTACAGCAGACAATTGTTTCGCGCCTTTTTGGCATGCAGATGCCATACTGCTTTCAGCAGATGGTGTAGTACGGTGCACTGCTTCTCTCCTGGTACTATGAATCCACCTTGCATTTTCTCTCGTCTTTCTATGTAATCTCTATAAGTATCTACTCTTTCTCTTCCTCATTGACCTCTTCCACTGCCAACTCTGCTCGGCCATCGTGAACCGAGCAGTACAGCTTCTGCCGCCAACTCTGCTCTCCCGCTTCTCCATGTTGTCTGTCCTGGGCTCCTGCCTCTATGAAAGCTACAGAAGACAACCATTTCCCGCCTTTTTTCGGCTATCGTGAACCGAACAGTACCTCTTCCGCTGCCACTCTGCTCTCCTACGTTTTGCGCCCTTTTTCCAGGATTACCCATGCAGGCGCCATAGTACAGCAAGCATGGAGCCCACTCAGATCTCCGCTGCAGTTTTGACCATTGTAAATACCTTGCGCATTATCCAGTAGTATGTGCAGTACCTGCAAAACCGGGCGAGGAAGCAAATGACAGCACAATTACCATAGTGATGAGGACATGGACACAGACGTTCCTAGAAGCACGGCATGTGGCGATTGGGAGATCATGGTGGTGTTGGGCCAGGTTCATGCCATGGAACACCAATTCTGGGCCCGGGAAACAAGCACAGACTGGTGGGACCGCATAGTGTTGCAGGTCTGGGATGATTCCCAGTGGCTGCGAAACTTTCGTATGCATAGGCCACTTTCATGGAACTTTGTGACTTGCTGTCCCCTGCCCTGAAGTGCAAAGACACCAAAATGAGAGCAGCTCTCACAGTTGAGAAGTGAGTGGCCATAGCCCTGTGGAAGCTTGCAACGCCCGACGGCTACCGGTCAGTTGGGAATCAGTTTGGAGTGGGCAAATCTACTGTGGGGGCTGCTGTGCTGCAAGTAGCCAACACAATCATTGACCAGCTGCTATCAAGGGTAGTGACTTTGGGAAATGTGCAGACCATTGTGGATGCCTTTAATGCTCTGGGGTTCCCTAACTGTGGCGGGGCGATAGACGGAACGCATATAGCTATCTTGGCCCCGGAACACCAGGGCGGCCAGTACATAAACTGCAAGTGGTACTTTTCCATGGTGCTGCAAGCACTGGTGGATCGCAAGGGATGTTTCACCGACATCAACGTGGGATGGCCGGGAAAGGTGCATGACACTCGCACCTTCAGGAACTCTGGTCTGTTTGAACAGCTGCAGGAAGGGACTTACTTCCCAGACCAGAAAATTACTGTTGGGGATGTTGAAATGCCAATAGTTATCCTTGGGGACCTAGCCTACCCCTTAATGCCATGGCTCATGAAGCCGTACACAGGCACCCTGGACATTAGTAAGGACTGGTTCAACTATAGGCTGAGCAAGTGCAGAATGGTGGTAGAATGTGCGTTGGGACATTTGAAAGTGTGCTGGCGCAGTTTATTGACTCGTTTGGATCTCAACACAACCAATATTCCAATTGTAATTGCTGCTTGTTGGGTGCTCCACAATATCTGTGAGAGTAAGGGGGAGACATTTATGGTGGGGTGGGAGGTTGAAGCAACTCACCTGGCAGCCAATTTCGCACAGCCAGACAACAGGGTGATTAGAAGAGCACAGCAGGGTGCGCTGCGCATCAGAGAAGCTTTGAAAGCCAGTTTCATGACTGGACAGGGTACAGTGTGACAGTTTCTCTTGAAGTTACCCGCCCACTATATATAAGAAAGGAAATAAAGTCACAATTGTTTAAAAACCGTTCTTTATTATTTGTTGCACAACACATTGAGAGAAATCAGAAGGTAGACCGGGGGATGGGGGTGGGTTCTGGGGGAGGGAGGTGGTGGAGGAGGGAAGGACTGACCATGCTTTGGCTGAGCCAAACCTGAGTGTCCAGCCATCCTTCCTCATGATGTGGCGGAGGAGGGTTGGGGAAAAGAGGAGAGGAATGGGGAATAGGACTGGTTGAGCGAAATTCTAAGTGAGTGGTATTATGGCCTGGTGTGCAGGGTCACTGCACTGCTCAGGTTTGTGCCAAGTCGCAATGCCACTCAGACTTGGAGGGGATAGGTGTAGTGGCTCATGGGCTGAGGGGGCAGCCTACCCCTGGTGGTGGTGGGGGCACCTGAGGGAGGAAGAGAAGGGTCTGGCAGGGGGGAGGAATCTGTGCCCTTTCCCTTCTAAATGGCACTGCCCCATTACTGTGCTGCCAGGTAAAGTAACGGACTGTTGGAATATGGGCAATCTTAGCAAGATGAGTGGATCTGGAGAAAAATGGTCAGTTGGCAGGACTGTATGTGTGTGACATGGGGGTCAGGAATGGCAGAAAGGGCTGGGCTGCAATCTGTCAAACTCTAGGGCATCCACATGGAACATTTCGCCTCTCAGCATGCCTAGCAAAGCTGTCTTCCCGGCAATGCTCCCCGGCTGCTGCATCACTTCTTGCTGAGAGCAAACCACTCCTCACTGAGCATGGGGATGTTGGCTGTCTCTTCACTAAGCAGAAGCTCTTGTCCTAGGAGTTATGTATGTACAAAAGAAGGGGCGGGTTAAGAAGACTCTGCCCTCTCTCTACCCCAAGCTATGCCCTGAAACAGGCAGAAAGACTGTCCCCTCCAGAACTGAGTTTGGTCACCACAAGGGAACCCTCGTCACTTGGAAACTTCACCCCTTCCCTAGTTAAAAATTCCACAACTGTGGGTTTTTCAAGCTGAGAGCTGTGTAATTTGCCACATGTGTGACCTGTGACCAGGTAACATCTCCCCACCCCCAAATCTCTTGGAGAGGCCTGCTAGAGGTTAGCCTCTAATCCACTGTCTGCAGGAGCTTTTCATCCGCCATGAATGAATAGGTCTGAGGAGACTAAAGGAAAGAACCCGGCAGTAATAGAACCAAACACTCATTTGTCATGTTAGAGCAGAGCTGTGTGACAGACGGCTGCTGCTGCTAACACTAATCCCCTTGTGTCTCGCAGTCATGCACTGCGGCATAGATAAGAAAGTCGAGCTTGGAGGAAGAGGATGCAAACCTCCCCCTTGTCACTGCAGACTTGATGGGCAAAACATATTTGTTAACAGGGATTTTTTTTTCGTAACTTCACGAGTCAACTGTTCTGAATGGCACAGAACACTGCCAAGTTACAACAGCCAGGGAACTGCAGAAATCAGTGCAAAGGAAGCACCTTACTGGCTGAAGTTATCAAAAGTACATTCCTGGTGTCAGAGCACAGCCAAGAAAAGCACTCCAGGGAAGCAAGTTATAAGTGCACCGAACTGATGTACAGGAAGAGAGATGATGGAGTGAAAATCTTTTCTAAATAAACACTTGTTAAAAGTGCCTTTCCTGTAATTGAACACAGCAAGCCTATATATTAAAGAAAGATGAATTATGGGTAAACTAGAACAATCTTTGCTGATATGAGGGGGTGGTTATTCATTTCCTTAGTTATTGCAGAGTTGGGAGGTTGTACTAGTGGATAGAGACTCAGGAGACCAGAGTTCAATTCACAGCTCAGCCACAGACTTCCTGTATGACCTTGGGCAAGGAATTTTAATCCAGCCTGTGCTTACATTGCCCATCTGTAAAATGGGGCGCATACCTCCCTATCTCACAGGGCTGTTATGAAGATAAAAGCCCCTAATTCTGAGGCACTTGGATACTACAGTGAGAAGTGCTGAGATAGGCAGAGTTCTCTGCTTGGATGGTGGGAGGGTCTATGGTCATGAGTATCACTTCTGCACGTTAACGTATGAACTGGCATGTCAAACTATTTCTTTGAAGGACTCCAATAAGGATTAATGGCTTCTTAATGGGGTATATGACAGTCTTTCTAGAGGTATGTGTGCAAGGAAAGAAATCAGATTCGTGGTGATTGCCCAATAGAGGGCCTGCCTCAACTAAGAACCCTCTTTGTAGAAAGGCTTAAAGATGAGCTGTGTATATAACAAAGTGTGTTTAAGGACTAAGGCCAGTGGAACTGCATATTTATTGGAGTTAACAGATACACATAAGGAGCTTGGAAGCCCAGGATCTGTAGCTGCCAAATACTCAAGTGGCATTTCTCAGGGGAGGTGAGTGAATGGAAGTGTGCTGAGAGGGATCGCAACATAGTGCTCCACGATTGTTTGTAACAAACATTACACTATGGCCCAGATGT
Organism: Lepidochelys kempii; assembly: GCF_965140285.1. NCBI lineage: Eukaryota > Metazoa > Chordata > Testudines > Cheloniidae > Lepidochelys > Lepidochelys kempii. The sequence goes on along the minus strand of NC_136388.1, from coordinate 53,016,041 downwards.
GTTGGATGAAGCTGACTTTCTATAAACAAATGACTCGAATCCCCTTGCATTTCTCTTCTTCCCTTTTCTATTTCCCACTCTTTCTTTTACCTCTTGATATCTCTTTCTTCATTCCTTTTCGTTGACTGTTATTAACCCTAATGCTTCAGCCTCTTAAAAATTTCTCCTTTTTTCCTGTTTAGGCTCGTGTTACCCCTTACGGGCCAGATTCTGATACCCTTCCCCATTTGAATGGTGGTGTTTCTAGTGCAATAATGCCTGAAGGTCCCATTGCATGAAACATTGCCCATACACAGATGGGCTCTGCCCTGAAGAACTTAGTCTCTCTGTCTCTTGCTTATTCAAAGCATAGGAGGAAGGGAGCGGTGTCTTCATTTTACAGGTACTCATCTGAGTCAGCAGTGAAGTGACTTGCCCAGTTACAGAAGCAAGGAACTGAACCAAGTCACCTAGGTCCCACAGCAGCATCTTAACTACAAAGCCAGGTCTCACCCCGCCCCGCCCCTGTGTAAAACAGCACTCTGCTACTTAAGCAGCCTGATGACTTGAGAGGGACTACTGATAGAGTAAGGTGCTTCCCAACTTGAGGGAGAGGATCTGAATGTGGCCCTACAGACATATGTTTACCTTCAGTTTTCTAGGCTCTTTTTCCCCAATCTCTGTCTCTCTCCCAACGTTGTTTCTCATTGCCCACTTCCCGGAGCACTCTCTTCCCCACCCTCCTTTCTCTCTAATGGTGTTGCCATCCCCACTGTTATACCTCCTGTTCTTATCTCCCCATCACTGCCCCGAGTAGGCCTGTGTGAGGTGGTGGTTCCCACTCCCCATTTTTGGTACTGATTGCCACCCCTCCTCCGCACACACAACATACATCCTCAGAGTTGTTGTGTGTCTCCCATTTTCCAGATGTCTCACAACTTCACCATGACTCATGCCATTTTAAGAGTGGATTTTTTGGTAAGGCTGCTAACAGCTGTAACTCTTGGGTTTGCCACGAGAGGCCCAAAGGGAGAAAACTTCTGTGATTTGACAGTGTCCACTTCTTTCCTTATTTAAGTAGATGGAGGACCTATGGAAGGTGAGTGGCAGGGCGACAGCCAGTGTCATACTCCAGCAGGGACAGCAAGGATGGGCCATTGTTTAGGTCGCTAGTGTCAGGTGTAGGAGACCCAGGTTTAATTCCCTGCTCTGCCACAGTGTAAGTCACTTAGCCTCTCTGTGCTCAGTTCCTCACCCGTGAAGTCAGGGTAATAGCACTGTCCTATCTCACAGGTGGTTGTGTGGAACAAGACACGAAGAGCGTGAAGCATACAGATACTGTGGTGACAGGCTATGTAAATATCTTAGAGCAATAGTTACAAGGAGAGTCCTAACACTGGTGAGAATTGTAGATTTTCCCCACTAACTTTTGAACCCTGTTTATACTTTGAATCGAGGTGGAATGCCTCATCTCCGCTGCTAAACCCCACTTCAGTCTCTGAAGGAGCCATGTCAAATGCTGCTAGTCAATGCTGCTGATAAAAGAAAGAATGTAGAACATTAATCAAGAGAAACTGGGTGGAGGGTCCTGGCTGAAGTCTTCTAGCCTTATGTCCCTGAGTAGTGGCAAAGGATGGGTGGAAAGACTAATAAGAGTTCCTCATTTCCCACTTGTGATTTCTGGAATGTTGATGGAGGGATTAAACACAACAGTTTGGCAGCATTTACTATATTCTTTTAGTTGTACTGATTTTATTTCCAGGCCATTTATCTTTCCAGCACCACATGTTTATCTTTCCAGCATTCACTTCCTCACTTTCCTACTACATTGAAATAGTAACTTTCCTGGGACAAAAGTGCTCCCTTTTTAGGCACCCAGGTGGTATCTGGGCTGTAAAGGAAAACACCAACATTCATAGGTTTGGGGGTTGACCAGACAGTCAGCTAGACCAGACGTGAGGGACACATTTCTTTCGCATTTGGTAGAGATGCAGGATCCAAGCAAATTAATCTTGGTGTCTGCCTGACTGAAAAGAAATAAATAAAACCTGGAAGATTTTCCTCATCTGTCTGTATATGTTGTAAGTTTTTTTCTTATAAAAGGAGGGCAGGGAAAATATTATCTGTATTGCATCTTAATGTTTTGCAAAAATCCTCCCCCCAAAAACCGAAACAGAAATCCTACTGCAGTGATATTACTCACTATTCATTGATCTGACTCCCCCCTAGCCATGACGGGGATAATGAATGCATGCAACAACTTGGTATATGGAACAGCTGCCAGTCCATAAAACAGGACATCCAATGCTGTTGATCAAAGCACCCAGCTGTCAGCAACTTCACACCAGGACTGTAGAACTGGCCATGCTCAATCTCTTGATCACTGGGAGCAGAGATTGTATCTGTGACTGAAGTTGAGGTCCCACCCTCACCCCTCCATCCCTGGACTTGTCCTCTATTGTAACAATTCAAGGAGCAAAATGAAATCTGCAGCCAGGAGTTAGTGCTTTTTAGCCAGGCCTTAATATAGGTACCTTTTTACAACTCCACACAACCATTTTTATGGGTAACATTATTTTCCTGTTTCAGGGCTGTCACATTGTAGTCTAAAGGGGTGCTTGTGACTCACTCACTTGTAGGCCAGGGTCTTGAGGCTTTATGCTGAAATAAATCCAATTGACTTCTATGGGAGTCTTGCTGGAGAAACAGGAGATTCTCACTGCTGGTGTAGATTGCATTAAGAATGTGGGCTTCAGAAACTGTTCAGTGTAAAAAGGGATCCACTGCATTATTTCGGAAGAGCTCCCAGGACCTGATCCTGCACCATCAAAGCCAAAGAGAGTGCTAGTCATTACAATGGGTGCTGAATCAGATACCAAATAGGTTTACAGTGTGTTTGTAATTTCAGTCTATTATTTGGAGTCCCTAGTAATTCATTTTGTTTTGATCCTCTTGTGTGTGCTCCTCAGAAACCTTGATGGATACCCGGACGGCTACAGCTGAGCTGGGCTGGACTGCAAACCCTCCTTCAGGGGTAAGTGGATGTGTCAAATTGCTGGCTTTTTGCATGTTTATCAGGTCTTGCAGGCTTTACAGTCATTTTCAAGAAATGCTGATTTTAAAAACTCCTGAGTCCTTTCTGCGTGGTGAAGACTGCCTTTTGCTCACGACAAAAATACTCGCCAAACAGCATCAGCAAAAATACTCACCACCATCTTTACACACACAGGAAGTGTTTTGAGGGAAGTTCTACGGCCTGTGTTATGCAGGATGTTAGATTAATACTATGTCTGTACCACGGCCCTTACAGCTGCACCGCTGCAGCTGCGCCGTTGTAAGATTTCCTGTGTAGCCGCTCTATGGGAGAGTTCTCCTGCTGGCATCATTAAACCACCTCGCAAGGAAGCGGCGGTAGCTGTGTTGGTGAGAGAGCATCTCCTGGTGACATAGCACTGTCCACACTGGTACTTTTGTCGGTGAAACTTATGTTAGTCAGGGGTGTGTACTTTCTAGTCTTAGCATCTATGAATAACCCAAATTTCACATTTCATTTAATATATAAAGCCAACCACACTTCTCTATCCCAGCAGTGTCTTATCTGTGAATCACCAGCCTCCCTTCCAAAGGCAGGAACATTGGGCGGGCACCTCAGTGTCATATGGCAAGGGTTAAATTACACTTGGACAGCTGGGCAAAGCCACTCTCTGAGCCTGACTCCCCAGTGGAAAGTCACTCCACCGACTCTCCCTCTCCAGTTGCAAACCCACCACAAATTCCTAGCCATGACATGCAGCAGGGGCAGGTTAGGAACTGCTTGTCATGTTTCCAGTCAATGATCTATCCCCTCTGCTGGAAATTTGTTCTGTGCATGGCGCTTTTGCCTACTCACTCTCAGATGGCATCAGCCTCCACTCAACTCACATTCTGATGAGGCACAGCACGCTGCCAGGAAGTGGTTAGCTTTCAGAAACAGCTGCAGAGTGGAAGAGAGGGGTTTGATTTTTGAACTGTACCACCTTCCGCCCATAGCCATGGCATTCCAAAGCATTTTGCAAGGCAATGAGTCAGAGTCTGTTGGTGCATTAACTATGTAGAAAACTGCACAGCAGTAACCGTTGTGTACTCAGCCCTGGCTCATATACAGCTTGTGAGCATTAGAACCTGTTTTTCTGTGGGAGGCAATGTTGACTCATAAACTGGGGAAAGTGTGTGTGTGTGTTGGGGGGGGGGCTGGGAAACTGGGGAGAAGGCAGGGAGAATGTGTTGGAGACAGTGGAATGGGGTGAGAGTGAGGGGAAAGGGAAGGATGATATTAGGGGGCAGCAGATTGAAGAGGAGGTGATGAAATGGGCGGGGGCGGGGGATACTGGGTAGGAGACTGAGATGGAGCAGGAGCCTGGGGAGGGAAGTGCTAGAGGACACAATGGGAGCTGGATAGCGCTGAGACAGAACAACAGCTTCCCCATCTCTGGTTAGGAGAAGGGCACAAGGTACCCTCCCATAGAAAGAAGAAGACTGCCTATTTGGGTGTACGTCCTGGACTGGGTTTGTCTATCTGAAATCATCCCCCACCACCAGTGTGTGTGGGATGTCTTCATCCGTAAAGAGGAAAACTAGAAGGCAAACCAATTTAATGATCTGCTTCATGATTGGCTTGAACTGTTTTTGGACAGCTGACTCACTCTTTTTGACCTCCTTAAGGCTGGCAACTGCAGTCTTATTTTTTTTCTTCTGAATAGATAACTCTGGTTAGCACAAGACGTGTTTCACCTTAATTTATCATAGAATCATAGAAGATTAGGGTTGGAAGAGACCTCAGGAGGTCATCTAGTCCAATCCCCTGCTCAAAGCAGGACCAGCACCAACTAAATCATCTCAGCCAGGGCTTTGTCAAGCCTGACCTTAAAAACTTCAAAGGAAGGAGATTCCGCCACCTCGCTGGGTAACACATTCCAGTGCTTCACCACCCTCCTAGTGAAATAGTGTTTGCTAATATCCAACCTAAACCTCCCGCACTGCAACTTGAGATCATTGCTCCTTGTTCTGTCATCTGTCACCACTGAGAACACCCAAGCTCCATCCTCTTTGGAACCCCCCTTCAGGTAGTTGAAGGCTGCTATCAAATCCCCGCTCATTCTTCTCTTCTGCAGACTAAATAAGCCCAGTTCCCTTAGCCTCTCCTCGTAAGTCATGTGCCCCAGACCTCTAATCATTTTCGTTGCCCTCCGCTGGACTCTCCAATTTGTCCACATCCCTTCTGTAGTGGGGGACCAAAACTCGACACAATATTCCAGGTGTGTCCTCACCAGTGCTGAATAGAGGGAATAATCACTTCCCTCGATCTGCTGCCAATGCTCCTACTAATACAGCCCAATATGCCATTGACTTTCTTGGTAATGAGGGCACACTGCTGACTCAAATCCAGTTTCTCATCCACTGTAATCCCAAGGTCCTTTTCTGCAGAACTGCTACTTAGCCAGTAGGTCCCCACCCTGTAGCAGTGTGTGGGATTCTTCCTTCCTCAGTGCAGGGCTCTGCACTTGTCTTTGTTGAACCTCATCAGATTTCTTTTGGCCATTCTGGACCCTATCCCTACCCTCCACCATATCTACCTCTCCTCCCAGTTTAGTGTCATCTGCGAACTTGCTGAGGCTGCAATTAATCCCATCATCCTGATCATTGATAAAGATGTTGAACAAAACCAGCCCCAGGACGGACCCCTGGGTTACTCCGCTTGATACCGGCTGCCAACTAGACATCGAGCCGTTGATCACTACCCATTCAGCCCAACAATCTAACCAACTTTCTATCCACCTTATAGTCCATTCATCCAATCCATACATTTGTAACTTGCTGGCAAGAAATACTGTGGGAGATCGTATCAAAAGCTTTGCTAAAGTCAAGATATATCACAACCAGCACTTTCCCCATATCCACAGAGCCAGTTATCTCATCATGAAGGCAATCTGGTTGGTCAGGCATGATTTATGTATGTGTAAAGCATGTAGACCTTTGTATCTGAGTCTGCATTTTCATATGGGTGACTTCCCATGAAGAGAAGGGAGTTACCTCACAAGTGGAGAACCAATGTGGACAGAGCCAATTCGATCAGGAGCAAAGCTGCTCCCCCTGGAATTGACACCTCCTCATCTATTATTGGGAGTGGACTAGGAGGGTGGTGGGCTACATCCATCCTGATGTAGCCCTGTCAACACTGGTTCTCCACTTGTGACGTAACTCCCTTCTCTTCATGTGTCAGTCTATTTATGTCTGCATCTATAATTTTCACTCCATGCATCTGAAGAAGTGGGGTTTTTACCCACAAAAGCTTATGCTCAAATAAATCTGTTAGTCTTTAAGGTGCCACCGGACTCCTGGTTGTTTTTTTTCAGAAAGAAATTTGTTGACTCTGGTTGTAGGTCTAGGTCCTCCCAAACAAGAACCTGTTTGTACTGCAGTACAAGGGTATGTGTAGCTATGTGCCACCGTGAAAAGCAGGCTGTGTCCACACTGCAGTGTGTAGCTACCCCCAGCAGTGAAAGGCTCTGGCAAGGTGTAATGGTCCCTCGCTCTCCTGCTCAGAGGGAGGCCACTCAGTCCGGTCCGGCCTGGACAGGACCAGAGTCCGTAGGACAGCCAAGAGCCCACAATAGGATGGGGCACTCAATTGTCACAGTCCGGCTTTAGCCTGGGTTTGGGCAGCTCAAGCTGTCAGTCTTTACAAAAAGTCTAGAACTGAGCTGGGGCCTGGGCTTGATCAGGCTCAGGCAGCCAGCAACAAAACAGTCTATCAGGGCTGGCTTTAGCCTGGGTGGGGCTCAGGCAGCCAGCAAACAAACAGTCTATAGGTAAGCTGGGGCCTGGGCTTGAGGAGGCTCAGGCTGCCAGCAAGCAAAGCAGTCCAGGGCTGGCTTTACCCTGGGCAGGGCTCAGGCAGCCAACAAACAAACAGTCTATAAGTTAGCTGGTAAGGGAGGCTCCTTCTTCAAGGCTAGAGCTTCCCTGCACAGTGTAGGGAGTCAGCCATCCCGGAGTGGGGTGGCAGGGGGACACGGGCCCACCCTACTCCACCACGCCCAACCCAGGGCCCTGGCAGGGGCAGGACTGGCTGCTCCTGTGTTGGCAGGGATCCAGCTGCAACACTCCAACTGAGCCACGCTGAGCTCTGCAGCCGGCTGCTCTGTGGCTGCCCCTGGGCCACTTCCTGCCTCCCCAGGGGTTGGTACCTGTGGCCTCCCAGCCTCTTCCGGCTCCTCGGGGTACACGATGGCATGCACTCTGGACCAGTCCTCGTCGGCGTCTGGGGATCAGGAACAGCCAGGGGTAGGTTCCCTTGTGGGCCACTGCAGAACGGGCAGAACATCCTTCTCCTCCGCAGACTTGTCCCCAACTGTGCTGCAGGGCCTGCCTTTTATACTTTCAGCCACACCCCAGCACTTCTGGCAAGGGGGGCGGGGTGATCTAGGCTCCACCCTCCAAGGGGAGTGTAATGGTCCCTTGTGTAAAGGGGAGTGTAAAGGAAGGCCCTGGTTGGAGGGAGGCCATTCAGCCTCACTACACCAGGGGACACTACACTTCTAAAACTAGCTGTGTAGATAGGGGATGCACTGCTTGGGCGTGTAGAGAGCCATGGAGGGTATATACCATGTGGTTCTGGAGTTTCTTTACTCACCTAAGCAGTGCCTCACAGTCTATACTGCTATTAATACTTGGGCTGGGAGATGCATGCATTGTAGGTACTCTACGTGCTGCCATAAGTGAGCATGCAGCATAGACATACCCTAAAACATCACCTCTTATGTGTGGGTTTTACCCAGATCCATTACATGCAGTGTATCCCTGGGGCCTTGCACTCTTCATCAGAGGCAAAGGAGGTGTGGGATTCCCTGCAAGCTCACACCCGGTGAAAGAGAAATCTGACTCTGCTGAAAGTAGTGGTGAGGGACCAGCAGCTCTGACTAGAAGACCAAAGCAGTAACTGTTCCAGAAGTCCTTAACCGCAGAAAGGACAAACCGCAGGAGAACAAACCACAAGGAGCAACTAAACTTGACAGCTTCTCTTCGGTGGGAAGGAAACAGAATTGTTGTTTCTTTCTTTGACTCCCAGGTTTCCTTGTCAGATACCTCAGAACCGAGTGTCTCAGTCTTCCAGGGCTAAGGTTTGTTGTATTAATTTAGATGGAATACCTGGACCCAAAGAGCCAAAAGTGTTCACATACCCTGTCACCGTCAACATCAAAACGTTTTAAATGGGGTTTAGTAGACAGAGACCTCAGCTTACATTATACCATGGTGGAGAGACCATTAAACTCCTTTTTAACCTTGTATGAAAGATAAGATACAGTAAGGAAGAAAAAACAGTTGAAATGTAAAGTATGAAGTAAGACTGTCACTTAAACAGCATCCCTTGTTCCCTTTCCCTTGGGGTGGAGAGTTTTTAGAACAAACCCCCCTTTATTTAGCAGTCTCTTAGAAAGTAATAACTGTCCATCTGGGGGAAAAGAATAAGTGCATTGAAATGGGCGGGAATTGTTGCTTATTTTTGTTAAGTCCAATCCTGTTCCCTAGAAGACAAACATGCACAAGAGAGGGAAAAAGACCAGCAAAGGGAGACAATCCAGCTTCTGTCTCTGGTGTTACCTCTTACTTGAAAATTCAGTACTGGAAAAACACAGGATGTGGCCTTATCAGCACCCCCTCTCCCCCAAGACCTGGCAGGCTTGTACCCACGTTGGGCTGCTTAGGGAATTGCTTTTAGTTGGCTCTCAGGTAACAGGCTTCCATCAGTGTCACACAAAAGACAGTTTTGTTTGGCTAAGCCAGATTCCTCTTAGACAGAAGGAAAAGCAGGGGTGGGGTGGGGGGAGAGGAAGTAGTCAGGTGGAAAAGAAAAGGTCACATGGGGTAAAGGGAGTGTCAATCTCACATCCCAGCTAGTGATTGGGATTGAGCTGGTGAAGATGGCAGTGTGATTTGGGTCCCTCTCTGGCCCAGTCTGGTCAGGACAACCCACATCGCAGAGGTCACAGTACTCCCAGCAGATGGTTGGGATGGCAGCTGCCATAATGGTGGAGCTGTTCTCTCATCATTTAGTCAGCCAGTGTAGCAATAGCCTCTTCATCCATTCATCAACCCAGCCAGCAGTTGTTGACTGACAGCTGCTTCTGCTAATTTCTCTCCCCTGCCCCAGTCTTCTCTCTTTAAGAACACCAAAAGGGAGCAACAGCCAGACTAGCCCATTCCCTTCTTATTTTGTTCACTTTTTGTCCATAGATATCCAGTCCCACGCTCAAGTTTACCAGACATGATCTTAAGATAGTCCTTGAATTATCAGCAGGGTTTTTGTTGGGTCTAATTCAGTCTCGTTGTCTCCCATGTGCACCTTTTTCTCATCATTTTTATAGGTTATTTTGACATCTTTTTAAACCTTCACTCACTTTTTACAGTTGAACTCACAGTTAAGGTAAACTTGTAGGTCCAGTTAGTAGAGCAGGCCCTGGTAGTGAGGAGAGAGCTTTAAATAAAAGAGAGAGGGTATTTCCTCGCTTTCTTCTAGCCCAAGGGTTCCCAGGAAGTCAAAAGTGAAAATGAGGAGAAAAACGCAGAACTACTGCCCTGTTGCTGGGATGATGGGCAACTGTCTGATTCCATGCCCAAAGTCTTACAGGAGAAAATATGGGAAAAGTTCTTTCTCCTGAACACACCTGAGAGAATAGGAGGGTGGTACCATTACTAGACCTTCCTGACCACGTGATCGCCCCAGAAAGGAGAAGCACCAGGAATTAAGTGGGCTGGGCACTGAAAGCTGAAGTATGTCTGTTAGGTCTAGCAAATGTGTACCCCTGCTCCCAGCAACAGAGGACATCATCAGAGCTGAGTGAGTCCATCCAGCAGCCCCACAAGCCTCAGCAAACCAGCTCAGAGCTCCTACCCTGTCCAGGAGCAAGGTGGACTGTGTAGTGATACCCATGGAAGATGTTGCCTTGTTCTCTCTTGTAGCAGATGCATAAAAGATAACATTTTCCTAAAAAAATGCTACGCACCGATATTGTTGACTCAGCCCTAAGAAAGGATGCTAAAGCAGCCACTGCTGCTGTTACTGGTATGGAAGCATCTTGTCAGTAGTGACTCATCATTTTTGGCAACTAGGTGTCAGAGGTTGTGACTTAATGTGGAGCGCTGGGCATTCAACAGCTCTGAAAATTGGATGTGGGGGGAAACTTAAAAATAGAGCCACATAAAACCAGAGCCCAGTTTGTAAAACGTTGACCTACTTGTTCTACCTTATGTTACAAAAGCCAGATATGATGTAAAGTAGCTGAAGACATCGTTACAAGATTTCACCATGAGAGTTAAGGGTCCTTTTACCCCAGCTCATACTTCATCAGTGGCTAATTGTGGGTCATGTATAGTTTATCCCTCAGCCTTGATCTGTCTATCTGAGCCTGTGATCGCTCAGCTGCCTGACTGTCTAGTAGATTCATTTTTATTAGGCACCTGAGCATTCTTTCTTGACAAAATATAAGGGCTCACCCAGACGGGGTGGATGAGGGTATGTAGGTGTGAGGGAGAGAGAGAATGTATTATACCTCCATTCTAACAGCAGCCTATGGAAAAAAGCAAGGCCTACAGGCCTGCATGTCTCCTCTACAACTTTATAGGCAACATCATATGTTTACAGGTCCAGGTCCATGGCAAAGAATGAGTCCTCTGCTCCTCATCAGAGATCCTTCCAGCATAGCATATTGTAAGAGCAGCATGCCACCACAGCTCCAGAGTCCAAAAACATGGTAGACAGTGGGATCATTGTGGAGAGGGATGTTTTCTTTCCTTCCCCCCACTTAAGGCAATGGAGACACATATGTGTCCCCTACCCCAGTGGATTACTTCTCTTCTAAAGATCCTTCTAGTTTTAATGGCCTCTCTTACCAGCACTGGTGAAAGCAGCATTGATTGATACCAGCCTCTGTCAGATAATTTTCCGTCCTGCCTGTTTTCTGCAGTGTCCTTAGCAGCCATTGAGCAAATATCTTCCTGTCAACTGGTTGTTTTTCTGTAGCATTTACCTAGAGGAGAAATAAATTTATCCAGAGGAGAAATAAAATCTGGTTCCTGCTGCCCAGAGAGGGGTTTCTATGGCACCTGATGGAAAGAATTGGAAATATAACCCTAGTGTTCTAACCAACACGGGCAAGCTATTGCTGATCGCCTAATGTCTATTATGCTGTCTCTCAACTAAGCGTATTTCTTTGGGGCAAGGACAGTGGACCTGATCTACTTACACCAGTGTAAGTCAGGATTCAATGGAGTTACACTAGCACTAAGCCAGTAACAGAGAATTGGGCCACAGGCCTCCATAATACCTGTGTGAAGGGCCAAGCAAACTGTTAGCACTTCTTAATAATAGCCTTTGGAACTTTATATCGGAGTTGCTGGCCCTGCCACTCAAACAGGTGCTACATTAAGCAAATTCTGTTCTGTTTCCTGTGATTGCCATGCAGTGGTTTCTTCCTGCCTGGCTTCCACTTCGATGCCCATGGAAAGAGGACTCAGTCTATGGCACAGTTGGCTGCTTGCATTTGACTTGATACGCAGAATTGTATCTCAGCCACACAGACGTACTCCTTCAGATAGATCTTGTCCTCGAGCTGGCCCCCAGGCTTCAGAAAAGGAAAGGTTTTCCACATATAGACAAGTCTCTGAACTCCCTTCCCCCCTTTTCCTCCTTCCAGGTAAACCACTCAGTTCAGTCACTGTTCTCCATCCTCTCTTTCACTCTCTACCGAAAGGCTTGTAATTAGGAAACATTAGCAGGCTCAAAACAGCTTTCATACCTGGAACATCATCCATAATTGCACTCAGCAGTGCTCTTCCCTGGCTATTAATGTCACTTTTATGAAGTAATGAGGAACAAAACACCCTGAGGCACTTAAAACATCTTTCTTATACAATACGAGTCTTTGAGGAATGGAAGCATAAAATAACCTGACTCACATTCCCCTGACAGAGAAAGTGATAGACAAAGACAGGGACAGAAAGGTAGGCGGGGGGGGGGGCAAGGGGGAGTGAATCAGTTAGGAAGACTGGCTTCAGTTTAATAGATGGGTATAACAGATTGATAGCTAGAGGGTTATGGTATAGAGGTAGTACAACAGAGGTGGTACAGACGTAGGTCAGTGGATGGATGGTGAGATGGATGGCTTCATTAAAGCAGTGAAAATATGTAAGGACAGATCATTGCAATAGTGAAAAATCCAATATACTTCAGATGGTTATGTTTTATCTTGGTGGAAGTTTTCAATCCCAACTGAATCTAGTTGAGTTTTACGGCCGGTTGCTAAGACTACTTCAGTAAGCAGGGGTTGTACATAAGTGTGGTTACCATTCGGGTTCCTGCAGCCTTCCTCCTGCCACAGTTGTCCGCACTAGCATTTCACAATCCTCTAACCTGTGATCTTGTATCCTGATCACTACCTGCTTCTTATTTTGCCCTCCCTGGGTCAGAATTAATTTTTTCTGAGGCTCTCAGTGCCCAGGCCCAGACTTTCAAAACTGCTCAGCTCCTGAGGCACGAAAACAAGGGCCCCAACTTTGATTTTTGTGAGAGGAGCTCAGTGTGGGCTCTTGTAAGCATCGTGCCCTTGTTCCAATGCCTGTTCAGGAGCTGAGTCCTTGTGAAAATCCAGCCCCATAGCTGGTATTGACAAATTACCAAAATGCTGACAGGAACAGCAAATGAAAGGTGCTGGTAATCGCCCCACATAAGCAGGCACGGTGGAAGCCCTCAGGAGGCAGGTGCAAAATGTGCATTATGAAATGCAGCATGGCGGAACAAATCCTTTTTCTTGGGCTAGAGGCAGCCAGTTCCATAGGAGATTCAAGTTCAGAATTTCTCAAATTCATAGATTCTAAGGCCATAAGGGCCCCTTATGATGATCTAATCTGACCTCAAGCATAAAACAGGCCACAGAACCTCACCCAATAATTTTTGCTTTGAGCCCATAGTTTCTGCTTGAGCTAGAGCCTGTCTTTTAGAAAGAGATCCTATGCTACTTCGACTCCCAGTGGTGGAGAACCAACCACCTCAAGAGGTAAATTGTTCTAATGGTTAACTACCTTCCCTATTAAACAATTGTGCCTTATTTCTAGTCTGAATTTATCTAGCTTCAACATCTAAGTGTCGGCTCGTGTTATGCCTCCCTATCCTAGATCAAAGAGCCCTTTACTATGAGGTACTTGTAGATAGCGTTCAAGTTACTATTTTAACCTTTTCTTTGACAAAATAACTAGAGCAAGCGTCTTTAGTCTCACATGGTAAGGTATTTTTCCAGGCCTTCAATTATTCGTGTAGCGCCTTGCTGAAGCCCTTTGAATTTTTCATCATTCTTTTTGAAGTGTGCACACCAAAACTGGCCCCAGTATTCCAATAAAGCTCTCACTGTCATAGAGAGAGGTAACATCTGTATATTAAAACCAGACCAGAGGGGTGAAATGGTCAACCCAGTTTGGATGCTAGTCTGTGCTAAGCAGTGTCTCCTCCTGTTCCCATGCCTACTTGAACATTGAAGCAATATTCTTTAAGTATCCTCTTGTAACAGCACAATCTTAGTCTTTTGTTCAGCTTAACAGCTCTCAATAAATATGCCTAAAGCAGGTTTGTGCAATTTCCTGGCCAGTCCAGGTGCTGGACGTCTGCACAACAGTAATAAAATGTATTCAGATAAGAGTTATCCAGAATATTGTAAACTGTATTGACTTATGACCTCATAACTCATACATGCAGCTACAGCTCTTTCTCACAGCCTGGCCTCTAAGATCTATGGGTGAAATCATTGTCTTTTTGAAGTCAATGAGAGTTTTGCCCATGACTTCAATAAAATTGGTTGGAAAATGGTTTGGTTTTCGCCAGAAAATCTTGACAAAAATTGAATATTTTTGTTTGTTTGTTTTCATTAAAACTCCCAAAACTACAAAGCTGAAAATTTTCAATGTTAGGTAATGGAAAACAAACTTTTTGGATGAAAATCTAAATTGTATGTCTAAAACCTGTAGAAAAGAGAGATATTCTGGCCAACCACTCACATTTGGTTTTCAGATTTTTGGTTTGCAAATGGAAAAATTGAAAATGTTCATGTTCAATTGAAAAAGACATGTATTAGTCAGAACCCAATATTCCATCTAAAAAGAAGTTCAACAGAAAATGCCAATTCAAGCTGCCCTATCTCTCAGCTATGCTAAGGATCAGTTGGGACAAAAGCAGCTCCTGTTTATCCTATCCAGCTGAGAATCAAGAGGAGAGGCAAGGAGCATGAGTTGGTGTGGCTAGAAGAGGCATTGTTGATGTGTTTCTCACAGCATCAGCCCAGTGGGACACACAGAGCTTGGGTATCTGGTTATCCTTTAAAAATGATTCCCTTGGATCCTTGGACCTTTAAGCTCAGTAGAGAGTGTGGGGGTGTGCTTTAAACCTCTGGGTTTCAGGCTTGTGGGGCATCACCTGGCACCTTTAACAAAGCCACGTCACACACAGTTGAGCCCTTTCTGTATTTGGAAAAGACAGAACAAAGCTTGTGAAGAACATAGAGAGTGTGGGGGTGGCAAATGATGCAGGAACATAGGAGCAGCCAGACTGGATCAGATCCCATATCCATGAAATCGTAGTTGCTGCAGCCCTTGGCTTGAAGTGGTTTCCATCGTATATGGGATTTACAGTTTGGTTCAGTGGCTCTCAACTCCCCCCCCACACACTGTAAAAATTGTTCCAGCCCCACTACATGTCATCCAGTGTCCTGTCTCCAACAGTGATCAGCACCAACTGCTTCAGAGGAAGGTGAAAGAACCCTGCAAAGGACAGTTAGGGAATAACCTGCCTTCAGGGAAAGTTCCTTCTAACACGATCTGTGAGGGGCTGGCATATACCTCAGAGCATGGGGTCTGATGTCCCTTCTGTGATACAGCATGGCCAGAGGGCAGCAGCAGAGTGTTCTAAGGGAGCCTTATTCCCTGTAGAGGGAAGCAAGTTTGCTATAGATTAAAGTACCTGAAGCCAATTAAAGCACATGAAGCCAATTAGAGCACCTGAAGCCAGTCACCTGATTCCCCCCCCCCCCCCCCCGCTTCAATCAGACAAGACAAGGAGTTGAAGCTGAGTGGATTGGTGTTGGAGTAGAGAGCAGTTTGGAGGAGTTGAAGCAGAGTGGATTGGTGAAAGTAAGGAAAAGTAGTGAGGAAAGTAGCCCAGGGGAAGGAAGTGCTAGTTCAAGCGGTTTACCGCTATCCCTAGGGCCCCTGGGCCGTGACCCAGAGTAGAGGGCAGGCCTGGGTCCCTCCGTCTCCACTCCCCTCCTCTAGGACACTAGTGGAGCTGTTAATACCCCAGTTCAGGGGCAAGAAACGGTGCCCTGAACCCCCCCCCCCAAGAAGAGAAAGCACAAGACCCATCAAAGTAGTGCCGGCAATTTGCCGCACTCCTAAAACTCTTGGATTTGTTTTTAATCCTTGTTTTAGCTCTGGATGTTGTTTTTAGCCATCTGAGCGTTCAAACTTCTTTTTGGATCCTGCTAAGCTCCTGGCCTCTCTGCTATCTTTGTGGCAGTGAATTGCAGAGGCAAACTGTACATTGTGTGATATTTCCTTGTATCCTTTTTAATTTGCCACCTTTTTGGTTCCATGGACTATCCCTTCTCTTTGTGTTTTGCGACAGGGTTAATAGAAGTTCCTGCTTCGCCTTCTCTGTACAAAACTTCCCTGCACAACTCAACACTGGAAAGAAGTTACTGACATGAAACAGAGTTTGTTACTGAAATCCCTCAGATGGATTGATAGTTATCTGTCTATATATCTCCTAAGTGGATGGTAAACAGATACTTGTATGCAGACAAAAGACTGGTGGATAGGTAAACAAGTGGATAGGTAAAAATGACATATATAGAGAGACAAACATATGGCTAGACTTACAGATACAATACACAGACAGGGGCTATAGAGAAGAGAGAATTGACAAAGAGTACACAGAACAGATAGCTAGACCAGTGGTTCTCAAACTTATTTCATTGTGCCCCCCTTCTTTGAGTCTGTAGTAGTGTACACCCTGCTACACAAATACATAAACTTATACATCCGGTGGTGGTGCTTCACTTGAATCCGTTTTGGTTTCTTTGTTTTTCACTTGAGCTTTTTTTTCTGTTGCACAAATGAGCCAACAATCCATTGTAATAAGAGCAAAAGCAAAATGGCGATTGTGGTCCAGACTCACAATTAAATGTGCACACTGCGTTATAGCTAACAGGTCAACATACAGATGGCAATGACTTTGTATAATGCTATGCAGGCTTAATAGAAATTTGTCAAAATGCACAGCACCACCTGAGGGCCTGATATGTCTGGAGGAATGAGCTTTGCTAGGTATTCATTGCTGTGTGTAAAATGTACACATTTGCTTGGCCAGCTCTCAACTCCTCTCCCAAAAGTTCTCTTCAGTCCCATCCTCCACACCACTTCCTCCCCATGATACTGCGGGGAGCCGATGTGCATTCACTGGATGACTTAGTATGTTTCTTTCCATCTCTAATGGCTAAGATTAAGATGTGAACGCCCATTGCTCTCCCCAACCCCCTCTTCCCTGCTCCTTCTTCATCCTCCCAAGCTCTCGCTGCTGCTTCCAAAAAGCTCTTGCCATCTCTTCCTCCTTCACGTCTCCAGGGATTGTTTGTGCCTCCTTTCTATGCTGACCAAGTGAGTTACTCTCCCTGCATCATATTGGTGTTCTCTGCGGCTGGCCTGGCGACGGCTCTTCCCTAGAACTCCACTCGCTCTCACTACCAGAGCCGCACACATGAACTCGATTAGCTACAGATCTTCATTCCTGGCCATGCCCTTAAGACTGGCTTTACACAGGTTGTATAAGGAACCAGGTTGTCACAGGCTTAAAACCACAGTGTAGGTATTACTATGCAAAGCAGCCATATAATGTATCTATAATTACCATTTTTAGGATGGATCCTCAGCTGATGTAAGTTGAAGTCTGTTGCCTTGGGCTACTTTGATTTATACCAGCTTAGGGTCTGGCCCATTGTGTTTAAGAGGTAGCTGAATGGAGCAGGATTTTTCTGTAGGTAGATAGACCAGTGTAGATATACTGTGTGTACAATATAGATCTGCTGTACTCTAGCTGTTCTTCAGATGTTTTATGCATGGGCACAAGTTATTTGCAGGATTACCACATGATAACATGGCACAAGTACCATACCTGTGTTTTACACCAGAAGGTGAATTTATTTCTAATGGCAGGAGCTGCCGGGATGTTTCAGTTCATGAGGCATGTATGTATCCCCACTAAAATATAAGGGCCAAATTTGCAAAACTCCCCTTGAGTCCCTGGTAGCACAGGTTATGGTGCCTGCAGCAGGAAGAGTGGAGGGATTTTCAGAGTGGGAAATCCCCAGAGGGGAAGTGATCCCTCTAGAATAAGCTTGTTGGCCTGTGTTGGCACCAAGGTGCGGTGAAGAGCGCCTCCAGTGCACAGAAACAGCCGCTAGCCACTCCCTTGACTTGTTTCTACACGATCCAGTCAGGGCAAGAATGACAGACTGCATTCAGCTGACAGCTTCGGATAATCACATATGTGAGCCATCGGAATAATGACAGCTGAATAGCACGGCTCCTGCTGCTATGGTTACCTGCAAAGCTCTTTCCCCAGTTTTTCTTTGCTGTGTGCTGTTGTTGTTGTTGAGTTGGCTCCTGGAATGGGGAGGGGAGCAGGAGGTGGAACAGTCCATTATACTCTCTTTAGGTCTCCCAGCTGGAAGGGTTTTAAAGCTCAGCAGAGACAGGGAAGAGTACTGACTTAATCCCCAGCGTCCTGTGAATTATTTAAAGGGATCTTGTTGAAACAATGAATTTGTGGCTGTTATAGTGGCAACAAAAGACACAGCTGTTACAAAGGCCACAGGGCTACTCCCCCGGCAGGAGCTGGTGCTGCTCGGTGCCTACTCACAGGCCTGGCAGAACAGAGGGGAAGGGTGGGCTCCATGAACTGCTGGAGCCTCTTCCAGATAGAGTTTCTCAATCGTGTGGCCTATGTCGCAGCTACCTGCTCCCTCCTTCGCTTCTGCAAAGCCCAGACAGCAGTGTGAACAGGACACCATTCATGTCAGTGGGATCCAGCAAAGGCCTGGACCTCATGTGTGGGGTTCTATTGGAGAAGCCAATTCCCCAGCATGTGTGACTGCATGCAAGAAGCAAGTTCTTTCCTGCACATGGATTTGCAGAGACCACCCCTTCCCCAGTGCACCCTGGTGCTCTGCAGACTCATATTCCCTCACATGCCTGGCTCTGCTACCCAGGCTCCGTTCCCTGATTCACCACTTAAAATCATAGAATATCAGAGTTGGAAGGGACCTCAGGAGGTCATCTAGTCCAACCCCCTGAAAGCAGGACCAATCCCCAATTTTTGGCTCAGATCCCTAAATGGCCCCCTCAAGGATTGAACTCACAACCCTGGGTTTAGCAGGCCAATGCTCAAACCACTGAGCTATCCCTCCCCTCCTTGCCTCTTTCCCTTTCCACTGGTTTTCTCATCCTCATCTTTAGTATTGCTGCAATGCTCAGAACATGTGCTGAGACCTTTCCAGTCATGCTGAGAGAGGGTCCTGCTGCTCCGAAGAGCTTGCAATCAAAGGGCATTTAAGCCATGGCTCTGGATAGGGGTAGTGTGGAAATGACCCAAACTAGCAAGAGCACCTGAGAGAATGCGCCTCAGAATCTCTGCTGCAGTTGCTACTTGGAGGGGTGGGAGGAGACAGGGTCATGTCCACCCTGCCCCCATGCAGCATCCAGCTCCTTAGCAGTCACCCTTCCCAGAGCCCAGTAGTTGTGACCGGCCCATATGACTGTGCAAGGGGTGGGAAGCTTGTTTAATATCAAGGCCAAGGAATGTGTGAAGGGAACTCATCTTCTCTTTTGAATTAACCCCTGCCCATTAACCTTACTTCAGTCCTCTCCCCCACACCTACCTGCTCTGCACCCTTCCCCCCACCTTGCAGAATCCATCTGCAGACCTTGCATATCCCTCCCGACTAGATCTGCCCACCAGTTGATTTGAAATTTTCCCTACAATCGAATCCCAGTCCGGTATCTTGCCTTTTGGCTAGTTTTAAGCTGAGCTAACCCACCCCATTTTCTCTGCCTCACCCCACTAGACCAGCAGCCTCACACAGACAGCTCACTAGCAGAGGGAATGCTGGAATAGGAAGGGCTCCTGAGAGAGTTACAGTGAGGTGTGTCCCAGCTGCAGTTGCCCAGATCCTCCTGTACTAGGCTGCTCTTGGGATTTGCTTATGGGCTCCTGCCTCTGCAGTGTGTCTGAGTGCTCATTGCTGGCAGTGGGCGTATTTAGCCTGTTCTCCATTGCAGCTGCGTTTGCAGTCAATATCCTTGGGGCTAGTGAAATTCATGACCTTTGCGGGGTTCACAATCCACATCTGAATTTTGCAGCACTGCTCAAGATCCAAGCAAGCTGGGAAGTGGTGTGGTAGGGAGTCGTTTATGGAAATGGAGTTAGAACCAGAGCTTGGCATCTAGAATGAAAGGCTGTTGGTACAGGCCTGTGACTAGCAGGCAAACCAAGCAGGCAGTGATGTACAAGCGTGTAGTTGATGACAAACTGGAAGGACTGGATGTTTCTCAGGGAGTTTGCATAGGTCAGAAAAACTCCTGGAGCTGATGCGCTTCATGGCCAGGTAACTGCTAAAAGATAGACAGACAATCGTCTGAAATTAATTGGATTCTGGTCCATGATGCAAAGCCCAAAAATGGAATGATAAACCTACTGAACCAGTAAGCCAGAATGACGTCAAGTACCCTTCAACTGTGTCCTGTAATGATAACGAGAGAACACTGGGTTCTGTCAAAATGACATCTTGTTGAATGCAGAGAAGTAATATCTTTGTACAGCTTTCATGGCATATTCGGGAATAGGATGCCGAGAGAGAAGACACAATCAGGTGGGGTTGTTTGCCACCATCTGTTGCTTGTTTGGTTAACAACAGTTAGTCAAAATGCGGCCAGACCACCTTCAGCTGTGATCCTGTTAGCTCTCATAAACTTGAGCACAGTTTGAACTGGGGTAAAATTGTCCAAAGTGCCCAGTGGATGTGTGTATTCTTACAAGATCTTGTACGAATACACTGGTACTCCGGATCGTACACCACGACTACAGTTTATTAGTGGAAATATGGAAGAAAATATTTATCGAACTGTTTAAATGGAAGCACAAGGGAACAAAATCTGTGATAACATTCTGATGTTGCGTAGAGGCAACATATTGTTTTATAACCTCCTGCTTCCCTGTCAGTATGTTAACATCAGCACATATAAGGACCCCCAAGCATTTTACATTGTACACACAAGAATTTTGCCATACATAGACATATGACACTGGCATTCCTAGGAATTATGCATCTCATCCACCGTAGCACATAAAGACTGCTGCATGAATAATGCTGTTACTAACAAAGAGACTGTAAACACAGACTAGTTAAGATAAATGGATTATATGGTTATAAATCTGTCTGTAGGACTCTCATGTCATCACAACTATTTACAGTTAGCTACTGCCTCTTAGATGAAATCATATCCAGTTTTACACTGATGCTGTTTCATGAATCCAATTGCAAGTCTGCATTCTCAGTCTTCGTTTTGCTGATTTTGTTACTCATGAAAGTGAAAATCTGATAGCACTGCCTAGAGCATGTCTCACACTTTTTCAGAGCCACATGCTGACTACATTTTAATAGAGAAATATTCTTATGTACCACTTTCCCTTCCACTCATGAGTGTATATGGGTCATCTTTCCTCCCATTTATGCTCATGTAATATCCCTGTGGCAACTAGAGCAATCACTCACATGGAAAAGGCATTCTATGTATTGTCTTTGGCTATGTCTTCATGCAATTTAGCAGCTGGAAACAAGGAAGAGAGCAGCACCGTGCAACCAACCAGCTCTCTGCAGACACCATCAAGTTGTCCTCAGTCTGAAAACCTCTGGCTTAGAGACATAGTGAGAGCAAGATTTCTGGAAGCTTCGTCCACGTAGCTCTGCCCTTCCATGGCTAAAATAGCTCGTAAGCTTTGCCAGTCATTGTGACAATGTCTCAAAGTCATGAGAGGATGCAGCATTGGGAAGAGGCATAGGGATGAGAATGGGGACAAGAAATGAATAGGAGACAGTGAGAGTCAGTGGTTAGAGCATTGGCTTGGGATTCAGGCAACTTGCGTGCTATTCCCATCTCTGCCATTGACCTGCTGGGTGACATTTCCAAGGTCACCATCGCCTCTGTGTGCCTCAGTTTCCCCATCTATAAAATGGGAATAATGAGACTGACCTCCCCCTTTGTAAAATGCTTTGAGATCTACTGATTAAAAGTTACTGTACCCAAGTGTGCGTGCGTGTGTGTAGCTGGGACAGTTTCTCTTCCTCTGCTTTTGGACTGGTGGTTTTGTGTTGTGTTTGCTGATTTCATAAATCCTGAGCCTTATCATGATTTTCTCTCACATTTCCAGAGGCGAAAGCCAAATACACTGACCCTCTAAGTCACTAACTCCCTGCATGCAGCAGTGATTAATGGGCCAATAGGTTAAAGTGTCATCTCTATGCCAGTTTTGCTGCATCCTTCTCATTGCCTGTTTCCTCTCCTGTGTTAATTCTGTCCAGTGGGAAGAAGTGAGCGGCTATGATGAGAACCTGAACACCATCCGCACTTACCAGGTGTGCAACGTCTTTGAACCCAATCAGAACAACTGGCTCCTCACCACGTTCATAAACAGACGGGGCGCCCACCGCATCTACACCGAGATGCGCTTCACCGTGCGGGACTGCAGCAGCCTCCCCAATGTCCCTGGTTCTTGCAAGGAAACCTTCAACCTGTACTACTATGAGACGGACTCTATCATTGCCACCAAGAAGTCGGCCTTCTGGACGGAGGCACCCTACCTCAAAGTGGACACAATTGCTGCTGATGAGAGCTTCTCCCAGGTGGACTTTGGGGGCCGGTTGATGAAGGTGAACACTGAGGTGAGGAGCTTCGGACCCCTCACCCGCAATGGCTTTTACCTTGCCTTCCAGGACTATGGGGCTTGCATGTCACTGCTCTCAGTCAGGGTCTTCTTCAAGAAGTGCCCGAGTGTGGTGCAGAACTTTGCCATCTTCCCAGAGACCATGACTGGGGCGGAGAGCACATCTCTGGTGATTGCACGTGGCACCTGCATTCCCAATGCTGAGGAGGTGGACGTACCCATTAAGCTGTACTGCAATGGTGATGGAGAGTGGATGGTTCCCATTGGCCGCTGCACTTGCAAGGCTGGCTACGAGGCTGAGAACAACGTGGCCTGCAAAGGTAAGACTCCGCTCAGCTTGGGTATTGTTTCATGATGCTTTGCTTTGCTAACAAAGAGGATGCTCCAAATCCAGCTGAGGTTGGCCAGCGCCCATTCTACCATTGAGGGGCTTCTGTGCTGCCCTCAGGGATTGTCAGGGGATCTGAGCATTGTGAAACAGCCTGGCCACCGCCCCCTATCTTCCCCCTCCCACTTCCCGCCCCCTAACTGCCCCCCTTAGAACTCCCAACCCATCCAATCCCCCCTGCTCCTTGTCCCCTGACCGCCCCCTCCCAGGACCCCCTGCCTCTAACCCCTGCCCCGGGACCCTGCCCCCTATCCACACCCCTGTCCCCTGACTGCCCCCCGGGACCCCTGTTCCTAATTGCCCCCCACCCCCCCATCCAACCCCACCCCCTATCCAACCCCCGCTGTTCCCTGTCTTCTGACTGCCCCCCACCCTGAACCTCCACCCCATTCAACTGTCCCCTGACTGCCCCCCCCCGGGGCCTCCTGCCCCTTAGCCAACCCCTCTTACCCTTACCCTTATCATGCTGCTCACAGCAGCAGGACAGGCTTATTTGAAAGCCTGTGAGGTGGGCTGGCGCAAGCCGCGCTGCCCACGCGGTGGTGTTACTGTGGTGGAGGGGGGACAGTGGGGGAGGGGTCAGGGCTGAGCCTCCCTGGCCGGGAGCTCCGGGGCCAGTGGCCACCCCTGATCTAGTGGGGAAATGCATTCAGGGCCCTGTCAGCTAAATCTGACATGGAGTTTGATTCAATCGTGTTCGTATCCTTGTTTGTTTCTTTCCTCAAACAATTGTGAGGCCAGCTTTTGTTTACCCCAGTGTTTTGGGGAGGAGCTTTTGTTTGTGCAAATGTGTGAGCTAATGCATTGGCATGTGAACGAGTGTTTTGGGGTCAGAAACAAGTAACTGGTGATTCTAGATATGGTGCAGTCCTTGGTGGTAATGTGACATGGGGAAATTGAGCAGAAAGCCTGCTAGACATCCAATAAATGTGACATATCTTTCTCCCTCCCTCACTAAGGTAGCAAGCGAACCATCTGTTTTTAATCTGGGGTTTACCTAGGTAGTTGAGTGGAACGCTCTGAACTCCTTTGGAATCTTTAGGTGTATGGTGAATGCAAAGTTGCCTTTCTCTTCTCTAGGTGTGTACTTAGGCTGAACTGAAATCAATGGTGGTGTGTTTCTAGCAGAGCTCTGCCCTGGGTATGCGTTGTTCCAGAGCATGGGAGGTGTTCAAGGGAGTCTTTTCCAAAGTAGACAGAAACCTGAGAGCAAGACATTCAGTAAGAAAAATTCCAGCTACAAAATAGAATGTTGGCTATTTTTTCTTTTCATTTTAAAGCTGTATAGGGGCTTTAAAAATAGCATTTATTTTCATTCTGTTTTTAATACCTGTGTGGGAGCTTGAAACCAAAGTTACTTGCACTCTCCATATTCACCAGTTTCCATGTGGCAAACCAATTTCATCCATGGGTGCTTCTGGGATTGGCACCCAAGCCCAGAGAGTCTCTGGAAAGATGCCTGTCAACTGCAATGGTCTTTTAATCAGTCGGCACAGATCTGCACACCTTCCTTTGGGTTTTACTCCCTTGTTTGTCCAGCAGCATCAATGATGTCAGCACAATCGTGGGAAAAGTGTCTTTTGGTCAAAATCCTGCTACAAATCCCGTGGGACTGGTGGGATGTGTTTGACCAAAAAATAGCAGCTATCATTTGCTTTCTTAATTCTCTCCCATGGAGTAAGAATGAAGGATTTAGGATAACAGTTTAGATCCAGACTGTTAAGGCAGGCCAGATTTAAGGCCTGACCCACTTGACGGTGTACTTCAAATTGCTCCATCTTGTTGTTATAAAACACATTGCACGTGTGGCCGATGATTGTTTGTTAGTGCTCAGACAGAGGCTGCACTAAAGGAAATCAAGCAGCAGATCGTTCTCTTGAAGGAGCCTGTGCAACAGCTGCTGCATGAACGGAAAATCTCCGAAGCGATGTTTGTGATTTCCCAGCTTCAAAGGGCTATGCAGGACTGCATTAGCTGGCTGGGCCTCTTTCATCTCTCTCATTATTTCCTGAGCGAAGCTGCAGGAACCAGAACAATCCTTGATTGGTTCTGATTTAAATGAAACTCTGGGAACAGCACTCTGATTCTTCCCGTTAATTGGAACTTTTCTCTTTTTTTTTGGGTTCTGCCATCCAGGCTGTCAATTTGATACTGCCTGCTGGAGTCCTCCGCGGGGCTGGTTTTAGAAATACAGAAATCACACTTGTTTCGTTTGATGTCCTCTTTTGGAGGTTTTTATTAATATTTCCAAAATTGTACTCTGTTTTTTCTGTAGCTTTACTTACTTTCTTCCCTCCCAAATTACACTGTTTATAGAAATTCATTTCAGGATGCTGAGAGGGGAGAATTTTCAAGTGTTGGCCATTGGGGAACCTTGACACCATCAAGCCTAGAAATTCAGATGTTTACATTAAATCTCTTTGTTTTATGCTAAAGCCGGCCACGGCTGGCTTGAAGCTGCAGTGAACTCCCTGCTGTAGGCCAACAACATACACCATCAGGAAATACACCAAGCTCATCTAGATTCTGCATAGAAATTGTGTAACCGGGGCCTCCGAGGACTGTGGCTGTGTTTAATGAAGATGTTGAGGACTGTTCGATGTACAGTATGCAGGATTGCCGACTCTCGGGATTTCATTGTGAGAAAACACTGGCACTAGCTGTATAATGATGCTGAAAGCTCCAGCACTTGTATGATTTTTGGACTTCTCCAAAGGATAGCCTGAGCTGATTGGCTGCCTTCCCCACTTTTTCACCTTCCTGGAGAAGAACAGCCAATCGGAGCTGCTGCAGAAGGCAGGCAGAACGCCCCCCCTCCACCCGAGGAGTTTTTAAGTAGTGGAGGAGGGAGAAATCCATAGGAGGGGAAGGAGGAACAGGGAGCAGAAAAAGCCCAGCAGTTCCTCTGTCCTCCCCTCTTGTGAGCAATGGTCAGTCTGCTCCCTACTCCCCCTTCCTCTCTCCATCCTTGCCAAACTAGGTCCAGGGAGGGAGGAGGAGAAGCCCTGGATCTGCAGGAGGAGCAGAGATGTGATGACTGACAAGGGGCAGATGTGTGTCTGGGGAGGTAAATTTGATGTGGGGGCTGGAGTGGTGCATAATTAAGTGTTGGGCTGGGGGAATGGTAGATATAGGGTGAGGGGGCACAGAGTTAATGAATTAGAATGTCGAGGGCTGGGAAGACGGTGGAAGGCCCATGTCATCAGGCAGCAGCCCGAGCCCTTGCAGAATTCCTGGTCTACAAACATTGGGGAGAATGGGCAACACCGTAATTGTCAGACACACTCAGGGGCGGAGGGGAGGAGAAGAGGCAGGGGGAGTTCAACATTGAAAACCAGGTCAAAACCCATTACAAAATCTTTTAGAAAATACTCTTCTTCTTTCTGAGCCACTCTTATGGCGGGAGGGCCAGGGCTGACGCAATTTTTGAACTTTTGGGGTTGGCAGTACTGGGTATGTAATGGTGTGTTTACTTGCAATAGATTATTCAGCCACTAGATGGCTCTATGAGGTGAATAGAGGTCCAGCCAGAGTGTGACCTTGGGTAAACAAGGAGGACAAAGCTGGGACTCAAGCTGTGTAGGCACTTGTGTGTATGTGTCTGTAGTTGTAGCTGTTTTCCTTAATGAATGTTTCCTGTTTTAAAAATGCTGTGATTCCATGTATCCTAAAAAGATACAGAAAAAATAACCAGGCTTGGTCCTCTCATAGTTTTTCATCCAGGCAAAAATGCAGTTTTTCAGCATGAAAAAACTGCTTTCCAGTCTATCAAAAGGGAGGCAATTATCTTATGTATTTTAGTACAAGTGGAAACAATCTGAAAGTAAGTATGATTCTGTACCTTTGGGCACAGTTTTTAAGATCTCCAGATCAAAGGGAAAGGGTGGAGGTGTTAAGAAGGCATAATCTTCACAGAAGATTTAATTGTGTTTTGCAAAGGGGAAGATTGGGGGACATAGTGCTTACAGTAAAGCACTAAGGTAAAGGCCACATTCTACATTGCATCTGTCTGTCCATGTTGCATCTCACCCATCTTTGTGGTATCTTTGTGACATTTACTTAGGATGCTCGCTTAAGAAACAGGGAGGTGTTCAGAATGACTCAGAATATTGAGTCCCTGGAAGCAGCTTCTTTATTGCCCTTAGTAGTAGAGTTGTGAAAAAAATACTATGAATATACACATGGATCACAGATTTGATCCAGAGCAAAATGTTGTTCTTATTGATGTAGAACATCAATTGTTTTTCTCAGTGAAAAGAATTTAGATGCACCTTCTGGGGGAAACACTTTTTAAAAAATGACTGGTTAGGAATTTGCGATTTTTTTTTAAATAAAAAAACGTATTTTCTTGGCAAAATGATATTCTTCTACTTACAAAAAATAACCTCCAATTTTGGCAAAAGTTTGAATTGAAAAATGAGAAATAATGTGATTTTTCTATATGTGTATATTTTTGTTTTAAATTGATGGAGAGGGGAGGGGGGAATTTCTTTCCTCAGTTCTACTCAGTAGCTTCTAGGAATATGTATGTTTCACAGTTCTTCAGAATTCCAGGAAGAGATGCTGCCCATGTAAAGTGCTCTGGGGCTTCTCCTAAAATGCTTTAGTTTTGCTGTGTTTGCATGGCTAGCTAGCATCACTGTGAACCTAGAGTTATGTACGCCGTTCCATGCACAATCCTCTTTTTAGTGTGTAGCAATGGATGAAATATGCAAGCTCACTTTGTCCAGCTGGTTAAAGGAACACAGTCAGCATGAGAATAACATGTCCATTGGAAAACATTGTAACTCCTGTTACTATTAGCAAACTGCTAGGATGACTGTAATTGAAAGAGATTAGAGACACTAAGAACCACCTAGATGTGGAATATTCGTTTCCCTTTATCTTTTCCATTTGTGCCTGTGATGATTAGTTCAGCACAACTATGAAACTCACTATCTTATCTATAATACTTCTCTGGCCCCCACACCATGGTATCTGCACACCTCAGTCTTTAATGTGGTGAAGCTCGCAGCACCCCTGGGAGGCAGGAAAATGCTAGTGTCCCATTTTACACGTGAGGAACTGGAGTCCAGAGACACTAAGGCCCAAATCCACAAAGGGACTTAAGCACCTTAACCCAAGATTTAGACACTGTCACAATCCACAGACCCCCCACGTGGATGTTGCCTAACCCTGTAGAAGCCTAAACCCTCTCAGCACCTGTGTCTTCTGGGTAAAATTCACTCCATGGTAAGGCCAGGTCTACAGTACAGACCTATATCGATATAACTATGTTGCTCAGGGGTGTGAAATTGACATAGTTGTACTGACCTAACCCCTTGTGTAGACAGCACCATGTCGATATAGCTACCGCCTCTCGGGGAGGTGGATTAATTATGCGTAGTAGCATATATTGTATGTGAAGACGAGCCTAGGTTTCTAACTTTGGGTGGGTTCAATGCTGCCTCACTTTGCACACCTGACACCTGTCTCCTGCTTATGCCCCAGTGTGATCCGAAAGCCCAGCATTCTTCCACCCATCTTGCCAGCAGGGCTTGATCTGGTAGGTGTGTTCTGAACATGTCTACCAGATCAGTCCCCATTCAGAATTGAACAGGAGGTGGTTGCAGCAGCTGCCTTATAACTTTTAGCCCAGTGGTTAGAGCACTCCCAGGGGATGTGGGAAACCCAGGTTCAAATCCCCCTCTGACAGAGGGGAGAAAGGATTTGAGCAGGAGTCTCACTCCTCGCAGGAGAATGCCCTGACCTGGGGCATATTCGCATGTGACCCGGCCCTGAAGGATATTCTGGTGTGGGGTTCCCTCAGTCAATAAATTAAAGAGTCATTGAGCCACAGAGAGAGAGAGTGAGAATGATTCTAGAGCCTGGTGGCACCCACCAAGTAGTTCTACAAACCCCCTACTTCAGTGACCAAAGGACCTTCCCAAATGTCAGCGGGGCAGCAGAAAAACATTATCAAGATTTGTAGAAAGGAAAGTAAAAGACAGAAACAAACTCAGGCGTTCTATTGAATGGGTGCTCTCTTAGAACACTGACTGCTTACTATTAAAATCTGGTCTGAGGTTGGACTTCAGGGTCTTAACAGCTTGTCTACACAATATACCATGTCTGTTTCTTTAAATTGTTTTGTTTCATCAGGACTCGAGGCAAATCTGAGCAGATGGCATGGTGTGGGTCATGTAGACTCACTCTGCTGGTAGGGACCAAGGCGTGACACGTCCATAGCAGATGGACAACACCTGGGTTCCCAAGCCATGGGTAATTTTCTGTCCAACTGCTTTAGCCAATGAATGGTATGTGTGAATTGTGTTTGCGTCTCCTTGCAGATGGCCCTCCAGGGAAAGCCAGGTGGACACAGAGTTTAATTGAGCTACCCTGTCCCAGGGGCAAGGCTGGGAACGAATTGTGACTTTGAGAATTACAGCTCACTCCTTTGTTCCCCTTGCTCCTATCCCGATCCTCTGCTGGTATAAATGGGTGTAGCCCCTTGTAGTTCAGAGCAGAAGCGCTGATTGACATCAGCGGAGGATCTGGTCCAACCCATGATACATCTGCCCTCCATGAATACTGCTTTTGGCCAGTCAGCCCTGACATGCTTTTGCTGACATATTTACTGAATAACTGATTTTCAAACTGCATAGTAATGGGCCCGATTCCTCGTGACACCCCTAGAGGGTAGATTGCAATGTAACTTGCATTATAAACACATATTGGACTTAACTGCTATAGGCCAGTTGCAAATTACTTACCCTTTGGGCCCAGGGAGAGGGCAACCAACCAGGGTGCGATTAGTAACTCTCCGAGTCACAATTAGTTCCCTGGACTGCCCCTGGGGTAATGCAGCTGTGTTAAATTATAATATGTGTCTATTGGTATAGACCAGCGTGTCTTGCTTCTCTCTCTGCAGCTGCTCAGTTTCCCTGACTGGCATGTTGTGGGAAAGGGGCTAAGGCTCCTTACCAACTGGTATGGGAGGGGAGAGGCCGCCTCTCGAAAGCTGCTCTCCTCCTGGTGCTACAGCTGTTATGGGCAGTCAGTGCAGGGCGCAAAGGAGATGTCTTATCTTCCTTACTCCCCGGCACACTGTCATAAGGGCAGGTGATGGTCCTGCCCTAGGTGAGCTGTGGTTTGTGCAGTACCTGGCACAGTGGGGCCCTTGTCTGTGATGGGGGCTTCTAGGTGCTGCTATAATACAAATAAGTCATTGTAACTGAAAGCTTCAAGCCTTTATCATGAGGTGTGTAGTATAACTTCCACATATCCTGGTTTACTGCTTGCTGATTGGTCAATCCCAGATACATATTGGTAGATGTCATGCCTCTAGCCTTGGTGATCTCAGTGGTGTTACAGGGCCTGACTACCTCCAAGTGGTCAAAATCATGAGTCAGACTCCCACCACATTCCTCCCCAGATCATGAGATTAGCTTAAAAATCATGAGATTTTAAAATAATAACCCCTGGGTCTTTTTATTTGCCTTCTGGGTTTTGGGTCTTTAGGGGTCATGTGTTTTGTGCAGCCCTGAGGGCTAGAAACTTGCTCTGGTTTGAAATGAAAGCTGGTTTCTAATGTTATCACAGGATAACAATGTTATCTAATGTTATTGTCTTGCAAGCCAACTGGGTGATTTTAAAAAAAAAGGGGAGGGGAGGGGAAGGGTAGCTTAGTGGTTTGAGCATTGGCCTGCTAAACCCAGGGTTGTGAGTTCAATATTTGAGGGGGCCATTTAGGGATCTGGGGCAAAAATTGGGGATTGGTCCTGCTTTGAGCAGGGGGTTGGACTAGATGACCTCCTGAGGTCCCTTCCAACCCTGATATCCTATGACTCCAGGAGCTGGGGCTTTCAGGAAAGCATCAACTATCATTGAGATTTGCGATAAAACTCAGACACTTGGCAACCCTATGACGCTGCTCTGTCTTATGCTCTGGTTTTAGATCAGTGTGGCTCCACTCTCTTTTGTAGAGTCGCTCCTGATACACGCTGGTGTAACTGAGAGCAGAATCGAGCCCTCTGCACACAGCAGAACCGTCTGCTTATCCAGCGCATTCTCCTCCTTGCCAACTCCCAGGAGGGCTGTGGATTCTGACATCTGTGCAAAGCCTTTGTCGACCTGAGCAGCTGAGATGAGCCACTTAATAATCCTGGGGGGAATTGTCACTAAAAATTCCTGGGATGTTAAGAAAGTGGAAAATGGGCCTAATTCCACTGCGATGGAGAAATAGGCTTGTATTGTTTGGGTCCCTCTCCCTCTCCCCCTCCCCACCCCAGAACAAAAGCTGCAGATATCATAGGGCTATTAGACCAGAGCTGCTTCATGCTGACAGCCAAGCTCAGGGGGCACTTAGGGAGCCATTAATACCAGCTTTTATGGGCACTTAGCTGCTCGCTCAGAGCCCCCAATTGAAAGGAACAGACAGAGCGCAATCTTCATCAGGGGGATTGTCAGTCCCTGGGAGATTAGCGGTGTGTTTTCGGGTCAGCGCGATCTGGGTCATTACCATTGTGGCACTGGGATGAGAACAGGAGTGGGGTTGGTTATTTATTTATTTTAGTGGCTCTTTTAGATTTTTGTCTTGCAAGCCACCTGGGTGATTACTGCTTTCACTTTGTTTGGTAATGTGTTGCTTTGGTAGGCAGGCACCTGCAAAGCGTTTCCTTCCGAGCTGTGCAGTGTGCGGCACTGGTCCGAAATCCCAAGCTGTAGAGGGACTAGTATAGGTTTCCCATGGGCAATTGGCGTACAGCATGAAAAAATGCAATCCTGGACCCAGGCCCACATACTCTGGCAATGTAGGCCTAAACTCTCTGATAGCGCCCCCTGGTGCTTGCAATGTGCCTTTTCAGCAGAATGGAGGCTCCCCTGAAGCTTCCAGTCAATTAAAAACCTCCAGGTTCTTATTGAACTGGACACGAATAATCTAGTCAGTGCGGTATCCCTTGCGTTATTTAGTTTGGTATTGAATTCCATTGATTTTTAGTCTGCCCCATAATTCTCTGTCAGTGTCCTGCAGATTTTTGTATGGTCAAGATGCTGGTGCATCAGAGATATCAGGAAAGAAGTGGGCAGGTTTGGTAGCTGGGTACAGGACAGCTGAGGGGGAATTACAGACAAGTCAGCTTAACTTCAGTACCCGGAAAGATAATGGAGCAAATAATGAAAGCATTCAATTTGTGAACACCTAGAAGAAAATAAGGTGATAAGTAACAGTCAGCATGGATTTGTCAAGAACAATCATGTCAAACCAACCTAATAGCTTTCTTTGATAGGGTAACAAGCCTTATGGATGGGGGGAAGCAGTAGATATGGTGTATCTTGACTTCAAGGCTTTTGAAGGCTTTTGATACTGTCTTGCATGACCTTCTCATAAACAAACTAGGGAAATACAACCTAGATGGAGCTACTATACTACTACCCACCTAGATGGGGGCATAACTACGCTCTGGGAATGGTTTGCCAACAAGTTATCAGTGGTTCACAGTCAAATTGGAAGGGCATATCGAGTGAGGTCCCGCAGAGATCAGTTCTGGGTCCAGTTCTGTTCAATGTCTTCATCGATGATTTAGATAATGGTATAGAGAGTACACTTATAAAGTTTGCGGATAACACCAAGATGGGAGGGGTTGCAAGTGCTTTGGAGGGTAGGATTAAAATTCAATATGATCTTGACAAACTGCAGAAATGGTCTGAAGTAATTAGGATGAAATTTAATAAGGACAAATACAAAGTACTCCACTTAGGAAGGAACAATCAGTTGCCCACGTACAAAATGGGAAATGACTGCCAAGGAAGGAGTACTGCAGAAAGGGATTTGGGGGTCATAGTAGATCACAAGCTAAATATGAGTCTAACACTGTTGCAAAAAAGGCAAACATAATTCTGTTATGTATTAGCAGGAGTGTTGTAAGCAAGACACAAGAAGTAATTCTTCCTCTCTACTCCACACTGATTAGGCCTCAACTGGAGTACTGTGCCCAGTTCTGAGTGCTACTTTTCAGGAAAGACGTGGACAACTTGGAGAATGTTCAGAGAAGAACAACAAAAATCATTAAAGGTCTAGAAAACATGACCTGTGATGGAAGATTGAAAAAATTGGGTTTGTTTAGTCTGGAGAAGAGAAGACAGAGGGGACATGATAACAGTTTTCAAGTACATAAAAGGCTGTTACAAGGAGGAGGGAGGTAAATTGTTCTCGTTAACCTCTGAGGATAGAACAAGAAGCAATGGATTTAAATTGCAGCAAGGGAACCTTAGGTTGGTCCTTAGGAAAATCTTCCTAACTGCCAGGGTGATTAAGCGCTGGAATAAATTGCCTAGGGAGGTTGTGGAATCTCCATCATTGGAGATTAGACAAAGACAGCTCAGGGATGGTCTAGATAATATTTAGTCCTGCCTTGAATGCAGGGGACTGGAATAGATGACTTCTCAAGGTCCCTTCCAGTCCTATAATTCTATGGCACATGGACAGACATGGGATTCAGTTTGGGATCGTGGGAAAGTACATTATCTGGATGTTTCTGCTAACATGAATGCAATAGTTAACCATGTTAGTATTTAGATAATCATAATTAGGTTTCAGAGTTAACACCTCATTGGAATCAATGGTCAGTTCATAATTCTCTCTGAGCTGTTTCAGGCACTGTGCAGACTCAAGCAGATAACATGGTGTCACTTTATACTGGGTTCACTTTTAGAAGGTCGTCTTTGCAGGGAAAACAATAATTTTTAAGAAGTTAAACCTAAAACTTTGGGGAATAATTCTACAGTACCCAGTGAATTCTTTGCCCAGTTTCACAGCCGCAGAAGCACAGCTTTCACGTGGTTCTGGACATGATTCCCTTGTAGTCTGGGCAGTCAATAACAGCAAGAGTTCTGTGTTGCTGAGCGAATATCATTGTAGTTAGCATCTCACACAGACCACAGGGTACAGTAACTGATCCTTCCATACCATTCTGACCTTTGCAACAGGGTTATCCTCCGATACCAGTGCATTCAATAAACTGTGCGGTGGACCTGTAGAAAGACCAAAGGAGCTCTGTACTGAATTTTTATTTTGCGTTTCCCAAGGCAGAGAGAGAGGGTCTGTTGATTTTTCTCTTGATGAATTCCTGCTGTAATGCAGTTAAGAACTTGTGGAAGATGTACTGTAGCCAGAGACACCCAGAATAGCACACAGATTTAGCTGCCCAGCACAGCTGGAAATGTCACTGGGGCTAGTCAATTTAAAAATTGGGGAAACTGGGATCAAACAGAATGGCCTGACTCCAGTCTGCCCATGGAGGCAACACCATGGTTTCCCTGCTCTAGAGGACGGTGGCCCCCTGGGCCTGTTCTAAAGCATACATGCCAATGCTCCTTTCACAAGCCAGAACAGGAGCCTCTTTTTCTAACACCTTTCTCACTCCAAGGGGAGTGCGAGTCAGAATGTTTCCTGCTGAGGGCTGGATGCTTTCAGTGTTTCTTTAGAAGTACACATCTGTTTACTCCCTTAGTTCCCATTTTGGGGGGTGGGGGCAATCTGGTGATTTGTGTGAAACAAAAACCCCTCTCCAGAGCTTGGGTTTATACTCCTCCTTCCCTTGTGACTCAGGGTGACAGAACTGCTGTTGCATACAAGCGAAGGCTCTGTTTCACCACGCACAGCAAACAATAACCGAGGGCAAAATGAAGAGTGTAACAGCCCCAAACCTTCCAGTCTCCTAACTCACTCCATTGCTACTAAGCAGTGTCAGGGCACATGAACTATCTCTTTCAGTCTGTAGCAGGAATGCTGGTAGGAGGGGGCTGAGGAAGGCTCTCTGCAGGAGCTCTGCCGTGAGGCAGAGAGAGGCATCCTCGTTATGGGGATAGTACTTTTTTTCTTGTGATAATAAAGTTCCTTGTTCAGTGTTAGAAGAAAGTGACCCTCTGATGCTTTCCCATTGTGCATGACACACAGGAGACCCCTTTCTGTCTTTTCTTTCTGACTAGGCCCCTCTCAGGTTTTGGGATCAGACCGGGCCTTAGGCACAAAGATGGTGACCTGGGAGCTGGTCCATTTGGACTTCCTGCAGACCTGTTCTGACCTGGTAGCTAATAGCATATGCCCAGTTTCTGCATCAGCAGAGGCACAGCCTCTGTGGGCCCCATCGGATCTGACTGCCTGTGGTGGGACTAGAGGGGAGGGAGTCCGTCCCTCTCCATCGGACATCTTGGAACACCACAAGTTAGAATGCCATTCTTGCTTATTAAGGTAACAGAGCCAGCCTGTCATTGATTCGCTCACCAGCTTCTGCCTTGAGTCCGTAGGCCTGGGCAAACTGTGAGAAGGAACTCCTGCCTGTTGCATCCGATAGGAGTTCTGCTCCCAGGGAGCCCCAAGGCTGAGCTGAGACTGCAGGGATTCAGTACACCACTCCATGAGCCGTGCCTGTGGCATTATGCACTCTCCATAGCTAATGCCTATCACATAGGTAATATGCACTTGTGCTAGCAGAGGATGGGCTGGGTGGATAGGGTTCCCTCACTGTGCCCTGAAGCTTCTATAACCTTCCCCCTGGCAACTTCAGTGCTCCTGAAAATGAGAGGCTGATGGCACTAGCTAGGACTAGACCTGGTGTGCTGCTCCTTCCCTTAACTCCTACTGGTGCATTCCATGGGACGTTATCACCACATCACCCTTCCACTGACAATCAGCAGCGAGAGCTGGGCCAGTCCCCATTCATGTCAATGCACTGGCTCCCGCTGACTTCAAACAGAGCTGGATTCAGCTCCCAAATGGTTAAGCCAGACAGAAACCTAAATCTCCAGAGTTGAACAATACGCACTGTTTAAACCCACTGAGTCGCTCTGAAACAAGTAGGAAAAACCTGGAGCCTAATTCAGTGATTGTATCACAGCCTCCCATTCTCCTCTGTGACCTTGATCACAGCTGCTCTCCGGTGCTCAGGTCCGTGGCTGTTACCTATTTCATTTTTAATTCCCCTTTCATATCCAGTTACATTCCTCTGCCTTGGGATTAAAACTCTTATCTCACAGGTCCCTGTCATTGCTTCCCCAAGTTTAAGACAGAGCAATTGTCTCCAGTTCTATGTGGACAGCCATTTTGCAGATTTTGCTACCTGTGAGCAATAAGGAGCACCTTCAAAGAATAAACATAGGGGTGGAGCCATTAAAAACTCTTCCTCCCTTCTTCACCATCAAGGTTGGGCAGGTCCAAAGCTCACGGCTGTGAAGCAGGCTTTTCAAAGTCATGCCACTTGCTGCACCAAAGTGAGAAACGTTAGCCAAGCAATCAGCTTTTATGAAAACCATCTTTTTGTCTCTTCTGCTAATAGTGCCCATCTTCTGAATCACAGCCTAGCCCTCCCTTTCCCCCTGGACAGAGAGCTTTTGTGCTTGGATGTGTGTGAAGACTTTACCAGGCCCCTTCCAGCTGGGTCAAAATAAACAGGCTTGTGATTGGAAATGTGCCACCTTTTTGGCTGAGCTGAGAATTGGACTAGTGCCCCCCCGGAGGTCTGTACTCAACCCGGGGTCCTACTCTCTACCACTGATGTCTCCTGTGTGTGTGGGGTGAGCCACCGTGCAGTCTAGCCCAATGCTGGTGATGAACATGCCTCATGGCCCGTGTCTGCTTCCCCGTGTCATTCTCCCTGCCAATGAGCTATTCCTTTCTCCACTCACTAGGCTCTCTCTCTTTCTTTTCTTATTATGGTGTCTGTATAGGTCTATTATTCAAAGCTGTTACAGGCAAGCACCCCGTGCACCCCATCTCCATCGATTTCAAAGGGCTGATTTGGAGACATTGTTTGAATATTAATTGCTATGGTGGGGTCTGCTTTCTTTGCCCCCTTTTAAAGTCCTGGTTGTGGCTGTAGTCTCTCCCTTTCTTCTCTGTCTTGTTCTGTTAGTCTTTACTCTCCCCGGGTGTCTTTTCTTGTGTGTGTTGTTTACCTCTCTTTGCTTTCTTTGTCTCATTTTTGCATTTGTCTTTCCCTCCTGCTTGTCACTGTTTCACTTTCCGGGCCAGATTCATGAAAGGGATAATGGGGGAGATGGTTTCCGCGGGTGGAATTTTAATGAAAAAACGGCCCCATTCCTATTCATGGTGTATCTTTCCCATTCGAAGGACAGGCCTCGGTGATAATTACTGATTTCCTGTATTTATAGATCACAGACATATGGAAACAATAGTACCGTGTGAGATTTTTAAAGTGACAGTTTGCTGGTTCTTTTGAAATAAATATGGACATTCTGTAATTATCACTAGAATAATTTGCCAACGTTCAAAGGAGGGAAACGTCAAGAGTTTCCGATCAAAATATTGCTCATTCTGAGAAGCAGGCCTTGACTCCTTGGTTTTCATCTTTCTAGCTATGTATTTGTCATTCTTTTCCCATTTTATGTAGGCTTGAATATCCTCTATTTCCATTGCCTCTGTGCAGCAGTGCAAATAGCCACAGAAGATGCCAATGCCTCTATAAAGAAGAACAAGTGGTACAGAATCATGGGTTCTGGTGGGTGTTATGTTCACTACACCCATAAAAAGAAAAGGAGTATTTGTGGCACCTTAGAGACTAACACATTTATTTGAGCATCCGATGAAGTGAGCTGTAGCTCATGAAAGCTTATGCTCAGATAAATTTGTTAGTCTCGAAGGTGCCACAAGTCCTCCTTTTCTTTTTGCGGATACAGACTAACACGGCTGCTGCTCTACACCAATAAAATATTCTTGCTTGAAGGTTGCAACATAATGCTATTTTGATTCTTAGAATCCAGGATGATAACACACACTACCCAAAAACAGAGCAAGACAAAGCAGGCTGCTCCCAAAGGCAGCAAGGCACAACTCACGCCACTTGCTCTAGGCTGGCTTTTTCCAAACAGACTCTGACCACACACTTCCCTACAGAGCCCTCTGCTCCACCTCCCTCACTCTTAAAGTAATAGCTTACAATTCCAACACATTCCTTGTTAGCCCACCTTACACAGCCCTTAGCTGTAGCCCAGAGTGGCTAGGTGAGCGCAGTGGTTCTCAACAGACTGTTGAATACTTCTCCTAGCACTGCTTGTGTAGCATGAGCATCCAAAGAGTGTAAATTAAAGCAGCCAGAAGCAGCTTTAAAGAACGCTCCGGGGCGCAAGCAGCCATAGGGACATGCTCCCTGGCAGCTGTGGGGAGTGGAGAGAAGCAGGCCCAAGGAGGTAATGGGAGAAGAGGCGGCAATGATATGGAGACAATGGCATGAAGGAGAGGACAGACAAGGACAATTATCATGGTGCCTTGATACTAGGAAACCAAACACATGCTGACAAGAGAGGGGTTGCTGTGGTCCTTCTCAGTGCTTGTGCCTGTTTCTCTACTTATCCACATTGGTGCTGGGGTCTCGGACCCTGGGACTAGATGCTTCTCCCTGTGCTCTGACCTGCGCTGACTCTGCTTCCTCCCTTTTGCTGGGTGCTGCTCTCCTGGCCCCGGCAGTCAGCAACTGTCTGGTCTCCTGCAGCCTGGTTACCTATGGGACCTTGGTGTGAGCAGCTGTCCGCTCTGTTATAAACCCCGGTGCTCCTGCTTGTTTTCTGTCTAGCTCACAGCACCATTGTTGTGCACCCCGGATGGTGAACACTAACAACTGGTGAACTTACTGGATGAGTTCCTACCCTAAAGAGGAAAAATGTGTTAACTAACCAGGACCTGTGTGAGTCTTCCCAGAGGGATGGTCTCTGGTTTTCGTACTGGTGGCCTACTTCCTGCATGGCAGCTGGGAAGCATCTCCATCTCCAGGCTCCTTCACTGACCCAGCAACCATTCTCCTGCTCAATTCCCTCCCACCACCTCCTTTTGTCTTCCCCACTTGCTACTCCGTAGCCCACCAGGGTCCCTCTGCCATCTCTCTGCACTGTGATCTTTAGACACATTGTATGCTATTTGCCAACAGGGTGGCTCTGGCACACAGGGGGCTTAAGAAGACACCATCTGCCTCCGTCTTTCACACAGCTCCCCGCTTTCCCTTTCTCTCTCTGGTTTTGTGAACTGCCATACAGAAAAAGCAATCGCTAATTAGAGCAAGAAAAGAGGGATAGGGAAAAAGAAAGAGGGGAGCTGGGAGGAATTTAGCTTCCATGCAAATCAGTCAGCCTTTAAATGTAGAGGCCTTTCTTCCAAAGGAGTGGGAGTGGGTTGTTTTGACAAAACAAGTGACAAAGGTCCTTCCAAAGTGAAAGGAGGGCTTTTTCTTTTCTTTTAAACTTTCCACCATAAAAAGTGTGTGTGTGTGGTGGGGGGTGGGGCAGAGGTAAAAAGAAAGTGTTTGTGAGAGACTCCCACTGCCCATCTCCCTTTCTGTCTCTCGTCCCCTCTCAATAGCTCCATTCTGTGATTGTCTCTATTATAGGGACTGGGAAGTGTATCATTTTCACTGATCCCTAGTTTTTTGGTTTGGTTTTGTTACTGCTGCTGCTGTTCTCTCTGACATCCAGGATGAACACTGGGGACTCTCCGATGTCTTTGAAAGGAGGAACTGCTGAGAGCAGCTTCCAAGTGCTAGATGCCCGGAAGGGCCAGGGAAGCAGTGGGCAGAGGGTCCCGAAGGAGAAAGCAGCTGAACAGTTTTGAGGGTTTGCCTACATGCAGGGTTGTACCTGTTTAATTTAGGGTAGGATTCTGATCCAATGCAAAAGGCAGTGTGGACACTCTGATTTCAGTTTATACTAGGCATATTTCAGTTTCGCTTAGAAGTCAATTTAAGATAAACCAAATTAACTGATGAGATTACTGGTTCTGTGGATGAAGGGAAAGCAGTGGATGTATTGTTTCTTGACTTTAGCAAAGCTTTTGACACAGTCTCCCACAGTATTCTTGTCAGCAAGTTAAGGAAGTATGGGCTGGATGAATGCACTATAAGGTGGGTAGAAAGCTGGCTAGATTGTCGGGCTCAACGGGTAGTGATCAATGGCTCCATGTCTAGTTGGCAGCCGGTATCAAGTGGAGTGCCCCAAGGGTCGGTCTTGGGGCCGGTTTTCTTCAATATCTTCATAAATGATCTGGAGGATGGTGTGGATTGCACTCTCAGCAAATTTGCGGATGATACTAAACTGGGAGGAGTGGTAGATACGCTGGAGGGGAGGGATAGGATACAGAAGGACCTAGACAAATTGGAGGATTGGGCCAAAAGAAATCTGATGAGGTTCAATAAGGATAAGTGCAGGGTCCTGCACTTAGGACGGAAGAACCCAATGCACCGCTACAGACTAGGGACCGAATGGCTAGGCAGCAGTTCTGCGGAAAAGGACCTAGGGGTGACAGTGGACGAGAAGCTGGATATGAGTCAGCAGTGTGCCCTTGTTGCCAAGAAGGCCAATGGCATTTTGGGATGTATAAGTAGGGGCATAGCGAGCAGATCGAGGGACGTGATCATTCCCCTCTATTCGACATTGGTGAGGCCTCATCTGGAGTACTGTGTCCAGTTTTGGGCCCCACACTACAAGAAGGATGTGGATAAATTGGAGAGAGTCCAGCGAAGGGCAACAAAAATGATTAGGGGTCTGGAACACATGACTTATAAGGAGAGGCTGAGGGAGCTGGGATTGTTTAGCCTGCAGAAGAGAAGAATGAGGGGGGATTTGATAGCTGCTTTCAACTACCTGAAAGGGGGTTCCAAAGAGGATGGCTCTAGACTGTTCTCAATGGTAGCAGATGACAGAACGAGGAGTAATGGTCTCAAGTTGCAGTGGGGGAGGTTTAGATTGGATATTAGGAAAAACTTTTTCACTAAGAGGGTGGTGAAACACTGGAATGCGTTACCTAGGGAGGTGGTAGAATCTCCTTCCTTAGAGGTTTTTAAGGTCAGGCTTGACAAAGCCCTGGCTGAGATGATTTAACTGGGAATTGGTCCTGCTTCAAGCAGGGGGTTGGACTAGATGACCTTCTGGGGTCCCTTCCAACCCTGATATTCTATGATTCTATGATTCTAACTCTGATTTAAGAGTGTCCACATAGCCTTTTACCTGAGTTTAACTCAAGAGGATAAAAAGTAGCTTTCAGTTAATCCAGTGCAGCAT
This sequence comes from Lepidochelys kempii, assembly GCF_965140285.1. NCBI lineage: Eukaryota > Metazoa > Chordata > Testudines > Cheloniidae > Lepidochelys > Lepidochelys kempii. The sequence continues at coordinate 52,975,557 of NC_136388.1, read as the reverse complement.
TTGTGGGTAGCCGAGGCCTGAGCAGTCTTTCTGTGATGTTTCTCTCGGTGCTTTTCCTCTTTTGTAATGTCCCCTGGGCCTACTGCAGAGACCCTGGTGTTGACAAACCATTATCTTCTCTTGCTACCTTTACTAGCCCTGTGCAGTTGGTGTCACATAGAGGAACGCTTTGTATAGCAGAGACATGCAGAAAACCTTGCTACAGCGCCGACAGGTTGCTTGATTGAGTGCCCTGGAGGAGAGCACCTGCTTAGCTCTGACAAACTCAGTATATAGAGAGCAATAATACTGTTCTCTGCATTGGGCATGAAATGCACACACCTTTAGGAACCTAGAAGCACAAAGAACCAGGGGCGGCAAGTTATTCCAGGCCGGGGGGCCCAGCTCCACGAATGTTCGGGGACGGGTCTCTGCCCCAGCCCCGTCTGCCGCCCTTGTGCGCCTCCCCTGGAGCATCTCACGGCCCCACCTTCTGCCCCCGGGGAATTTAAAAGGGCTGCAGCCGCCACCACCAGCAGTGCAGCGGGGCTAAGGTTGCTTCCTGCCTGGTCTCGCTCCCTATGGCCCCAAGGAGGGGGGTGTTTCCGGCACTGCCCCCCCCCCTTAGCGCTGACTCTGCAGCTCTCATTGGCTGGGAACTGCAGCCAATGGGAGCTGCAGGGGCGGTGCTTGTGGGCAGCAGCGCGCAGAGACCCCCTGGCCTCCCTGCCTAGGAGTCGCTGCCAGAGAGGTGCGCAGGTCACTTTTGGGAACTGCCTGAAGTAAGCACCCTGCCTCTCACCCTCTCCCGCACCCCAACCCCCTGCCCCAGCCCAGAGCCTGGACCCCACACCCAAACTCCCTCCCAGAGCCCAACCCCTCACCCCTCCTGCACCCAAACTCCCTCCCAGAGCCCAACCCCTCACCCCCTCCCACATCCCAACCCGCTGCCCCAGCCCAGAGCCTGTACCACAAGCCCCCTCCCACACCCAAACTCCTTCCCAGAGCCTTAGGCAGGGGTGTGTGTGTGTGTGTGGGGGGATTTGGACACGTTCTGGGCACCACCAAAAATTATATAAACCTGCCACCCCTGCAAAAAACCCAGTCCGGAACTCCTGCAAATTCCCGTTGCCTTCAGGATTGGACTCAGACGAATAGAAAGAGACCGAGTGAGGTAAAGGGCAAGAGAGAAAAGGGCTGTTAAGAGATGCGGAAAACAAGAGAAAAGAGAGAGCAAGAGGAGTTGGAGGGGAAGGGACAGCAATAGGAAATGTCTGCATGCTGGAGAGCCAGAGGTGTAGTGTTAACGGAGAGCATGGGAAAGGCAGGAAGAAGGGACCCACAGAAAAGCACAGAGAAGGAGGAGAGAGAGATTTGAGAAAAATAGGGATGTTGAGAAAAGCTGAGAGAATTGATTCGTGCTCATGGTCTGCTTTTGCAAAGAGCATTTTGTAGGCAATTTGCATCTCAATAGCTGAATGCAGCCCTTCCTGCTACTGGTCTCTGAGAGTTAAAGAGCAAACAATTGCACCAGTGGAAAAATACTGAAGAGTTGTCCTTCCATGGGATTGCCTGCTAGCTAGGGAGCAGCCAACTCTGCAAGCACGGCACTGTGCTGCTGAATCTCTAGCTTCAGGCACCTGTGTTTCACTCCAGCATAGCGCGCGTTGAGTGCCAGGCACACACCTGTAGTGCTGTAAGCAACACTTCCACAACCAGTTGGAAGCTGACACCGCTATTATCAGGTGTCAGAGCAGCAGCCGTGTTAGTCTGTATCCGCAAAAAGAACAGGAGGACGTGTGGCTCCTTAGAGACTGACCCATTTATCTGAGCATGAGCTTTCCTGAGCTACAGCTCACTTCATCGGATGCATTCAGTGGTATTTTACATCGGATGCATTCAGTGCTATTACCAGGTACTTTCCACTGAATGCATCTGATGAAGTGAGCTGTAGCTCACAAAAGCTTATGCTCAAATAAATTGGTTAGTCTCTAAGGTGCCACAAGTCCTCCTGTTCTTTTTGCTATTATCATGCTCATCAAATATTTAGGGATCTGTTCTCCCATCAGTCCTGGGGGGGATTTATGTACCAATTCCCCTCCCTCACCTTTCACTGGGTGGGCTAAACACCCACCAGTTACAATGCAAGGATCTTCTGAGATGGTTCCAATTCAGTTCAAGGCTGCACAGTGATTTTCCACTGACAGCTACATTAAAATCATTTCCTGGTGCAAGTCAGGAGCCAAACTGGCAGAGGCAGAGCCCACAGCCATGTTGCTTACTGACATAACATGAGCTACTGCTTTGGACTGATGGAACAAACTCTGCTATTGGCCAGGCTGGTGTAAAGCCCAGGGAGAATGAAATTCAACAGTGCTGCTAGTTCTCTACCCTCATGCTGTTTTTAGGGCCTGATCCAAAGCCCGCTGAAATTCATGGGAGTTTTTCCATTGACTTTAATGGACTTTGGATCAGGCCCTCAAGTGCATTCATCCCAGGCTCTCAGGAACCCTGGAGACGCAGAGCGTGGGGTTCAAAGGAAAGGCCTGGACAGTACACAGAGTTGCTCCAGTTGAATTAAGGCCTTTTCAACACAAGAAAGTTGCCCTGGTTTAAACTAAGGTGTGAATTTAAACCAATGTCGTTAACCTGGTAGAAGCCCCTGGGCGGACATGCTTCTGTCATCTGAAAAGTGGCTTTTTTCACTAAAGTTTAAGTGAAACTGGTTTAAGCTAAATGTCAATAAGCCACTTTTAAACTGAAATAAGGGTGCCCACTTACGGCTTTTTACTTATTTAATTAAACTTGTTTAAAAAAACCAATCTAACTCAGACTGGTGCCACTCTTCCATGTAGACAAGGCCTAATGGGGAATAGTAATCAGTTTATTTAAACTGGTGCAAAACTCACTGTGGATGCTCTTACTTCAGTTTAAACCTGACTCATCTATTTTGTTTTCATTGCCAACTTGTGCTACATTGATCTGAGTGAGAATTAAGCTGACTTAAGAGCGGATGTAGAATTTTGTGATTGTTTAACTAGATCCATTTAAAACATGATATTGGTTAAACAAGTGTGAATCAAAAGGCATAGATCAAAAGAACCCAATGTGGAAGCTTTCCTGATCATTTAAAATTGGATTGCCCTGTTCTTCTTTATAATCTCAAAACAATAAAAGCTTTTTGCCATCATTCCTATCCTCTGTCAATACTAAATGCTTTTCCTGGCTTGGTCATTGCAGTCTAGCCCTTCTGATTAGTACAACATATGAGCTTCATTCCCATTCGTCACTGACTCCATATATTTGCTTTTCTATATTTAAACATGGCAACCATCCATGCTTGCCTCAAATATTTTAGCTTTACAGTGTAACTACAGAACCCCATCACAACAGTCTTCTTTGTCCCAGAAGCTATAACTATTGTCTTTTAATCTTTGCCTATTTCCACCACTGGGTGGAACAGGCAGCCCAGGTTTACTGATAGCTGTGCTTCAGTGAGCTTTAGGGAGTAGATGGCTTTGAATCACTGTACTTAAAAAAATGTAATTTTTCTTAAATGATGTCTTAATGAAGACATCCATTAACACTCACAATAATTTCACAAGGAAAATGTCCAGAAAAACCTTGTTAAGAATGTTTTCTAATGGGTATGATGGGTTTTCATGGAGGCCTGAATTAGACATTATTAGCCAAAATGTTGCTTCAGTGAATTCAGGCCCTGTCCCTTCCTGTTCAGATCCATGGAGCACAGCTTGAAAGATTTAGAGCAGCCAGAGATCTGGTATTTCTGTTATGGGGGAAAGGGGAGAGCTTCATTTACAGAATCCCCTAGTACCTGGAACACTAGAAAGGAGTTCAAGGAGTAGCAGACAGGGCCGTTCTGCAGCATGGTGTGCTGCTTGATGTGTAGTCATTTATATGACAACAAACTGGGAAGGCAAGTGCCTTCAGAGAGAGGAGAGGAGAGGGGCTAGTGGTGGTGATCTGGACTCAAGCTCTACCAACCCACTACCCCCTCTAGAGGGTTTGGAATGGTGTTTTCTCACCTTGGAAGGGTTTCTGCTGTTTCATGATGTAATATTGTGGTGCTCCACAGGTATGTTAAATTTCAACACATGATGGACCCATGGATCTAAGGGGTGAGGTACTGAACCCCCTGGCATCCAGCACTCAAAGACAGAGTTATCAGTGGAAGCTGCACTTCCTCTGCCACTGCTTGGAGGGTTCTCCAAGTCCTGGGACCTCCCTGGAGATTTCCCTGTAGCTCTGTGTGCAAACTCAAGGCTCTGCTATCATCATAATATTCCTGCAGGTTGCAGGCCTAGTTGTAGTGCTGTGGTCTTGAGCACTGGGAGCCAGGTTAGCATGTAATCTTATGGAGGTTCTCATTGCCATTCCTCTATTTTTTTAAGCCATCATTTGAGCAGAGGGTAAAAACAGATGAAAAATAATGTAGTGAGAAAACACTTTCAGATCATGAAACTCAAAGAGAAAATGCCCCCAGCCATCCACCCGTGGAAGCAAATGAATTCAAAGAGCAGGTGTTTGGGGCAAAGGAGAAGGAGACATGATATTTGTTCCATTAACAGTAAGTGTGTCAATCAGCTGTGACCTAATAACATCAATAGAAAGACTGTGCAGGGGAAATGTTCTCAATGTGGATATTTATTTATTCCACATATTTTTATTGCGGGTCTGTCAGAGGTGAGAAGATGTCCTGAAAGCCATGAAGTGTGGTGGTGCTTTTCCTTGTGTGCTGCTTATCTTAGAAGGATACTGTCGGTGTGTTTTTTCTTCTTTAATGAGAACTTTTGAGTGTCACATTGATTCTCGCCGTAAAAAGAGGCCACATTGATTTTTCCAGGGGACTTTTCATGAGCTTATTTAAAAGTGGAGGAACAGAGCTGTTTCAAAACTGTTGACTTTGTTCTACAGAGCCACCAGTCAATATTGGAAACTTTCTGTGGTAGTTTAAATGCTTGGGGAACTTTTGATGCCTTGTCTAATACTGCGGGTGACAGGATTCATACGAGGGGCAACATCCTGCAGTGACTTACTCATGGGACAAGTTAGTTGTTGAATGTGGGATGGTTGGGACAGAGGTTAAATGAGCCATGGCCAGCCTTTGTGGGTTTGCTAAGAGTGTAGGGGCCTTCACATCACTGGGCTATTGATCCATGTCAGTGCAGCACCCTGGCTGTGGCACGCTAGGACTATGTTGTGCCTACGGCATTCTGGCACCATGCCATGCCTGTGGCACAACAGAAATAATAGCGATAATAATAATAAATAAACAAATAAGTATCTTCCTCAATGTATTTTCTCTGTGTGAACATAGCAGATGAATCTGCTAGGCCATCATCCCACAGTATTTTCAGTCCCTTTCTCTCCTGTAAAATAGCGACAATTCCTTTTCCGACATACTTGAAAGGACTGGGACATTTTTCTAGAAAAATCCAGGATCAAACATGCCTCCAATAGCAAAAATTGTTCCTGACCTCTTGTTAATAGGTTTAAACAATGAACGCCAGGAGATCGCAGTGACTCACGCTATGTGACCAAAGGGTCATGGTGTGATTTGTTTTAATATTTCAATATCATGGTTGTTTTACATTTATTTTGCTTATACAAGTTCCATAAAAAACTTATTCCATATCAGCATTAAAACAATGCACCTACTAAAATATATTCCCTTGCAAAGAGTTAAGTAGTGACTTTTAGGTCAATAACATATTAGTGTGAAATAGCTATTAACAAAACATGACAATTGCAATCTTGGGGCGGGGTTCTTACTTTCATTGACATGCATATCTTTTACTGTACACACCAGGCTGGATTCATCCTTCCATTAGGGGTGCTTCGCACCTCTCTGGAGGCCAAAGCTCCCCTAAATCCAGCTCAACTGGCTCTGCGGAAGAACCCCTGTGAAGAAAGATGCTTGGGTAGTGGAGAAGCACTGTAGCAGCTACTGTGCCTTTTTCTGTACTTGCTGGCAGCTCAGAACCCCTGGGAAGAGGATAGAGCGCTGGGTTGAAACTCAAGAAACCTGGGTTCCATCCCCTGCTCTGCCACTGATGTGCTGTGTAATCCTGGCCAAGTCATTTCCCCTCTCTGTGCCTTAGTTTCTGCACCCATAAGATAGAGCTCATGATACTGATTGTACTTTGAGATCTACCAGCAAGAAGCATTAGGTTTTATTAAGTGCTCTTCTGCTTGTCTAGAGAGGCAGGGCTATTCTAGGCTGCTAATTAGAGTTTGCCCAACATTTCTTCACTCATCCAGCCTACCTGCAGCTTTGTACAAATGCACCAACTTTTTCCCCCAGCTGTATTAAAGCAATAATATTAAGGGGATGCAAGTTGGGGCTTCACTCATGGTATCTGCTACAGCAGACAGATCAATGATGAGCTGAAGTGGAGACGTTTATTTTTTTGATGTGGTCACAGACCATAATTGGAGCAAAACCTCCCATTTTATTAGTGTTATTGCAGTTACATCAAATCCAATGGAGAGAGGGAACGTTTACACTTTCTAAAGCAGCTGCCTGGATTCTCTCCTCATTCAAAAGGATTCCAAGTTGGAGGTCATGGTTGAATCTCTTGTGCCTATTTTAAACATGTTTAAAGCTTTGTTTTGGCTTTCCAAAGCCTTTCTGAGCATGATACATTTGTAATTTCAGCAGTAAACAGGAGGCAGCCAGGTTTTATATCCTGCAGCTGGACTTGCCCATCTGAATGACGGCATCACCGCTGTTTTTTGTGTGTGATGGCTGCTTGGCTGAGAGGGAGCTGGATGTATACACACTTGATGGGAGCTGTCTGATGACTGGCTGTTGACAGATTATTGTATTGTAGCGAACAGGAGCGGCTAACAGGAGTTTTGTGAGGGAGTTTCGACGGGAGTGGGAGGAGGGGGCTAGATACATGTAACATTCTTTAAACTTAAGGCCCAAAACACCCCCTGATAAAAACAAAATATTAACAAAGGAAAGAGCTGCAGGATTAAAAAGAGAATGCAGGCAGAAGTCAATCAACAGAGTGGGGGCTATCCAGTTTATTGCACCCAATGCACCATGTATGGTTACCTGCCCTATGGGCAGGTGGCATGTGTGAGCATTCGGTGCAAGGAGCTCCTGGCTCTCAGATACCCAAGTGGCTGAACTGGAGACAGAGAGGTACATAGATGAGACTTGCTGGGACACAGGTGCAGAGGACCACGTGATTTGGACAGAGACATCCCTTGGGAGAGGATCTATTAATGAAGATTCTCTATGTCCTATTAAGGAGGAGAGGATGGAAGATGATAAAATACAGGTAGGAGCTGATGAGAAACAGTCAAATGAAAAAGAATCCCATTCAATTACATCATGTAATGGCAGACAACTAAAAAGTGAGAATATTTTAAGTGCTTATATACAAATGCTAGAAGTCTAAATAATAAGATGGGTGAACTAGAGTGCCTTGTACTAAATGAGATATTACTATAATAGTGTAGTGGGGTGGTTACCCTCCTCCTGAAATAAGAGGAGTGAGAACAACTGGGGGAAGCTGACTGAGTAGCTGACCACAGGTGTGGCCAGCTCAATCAGGGTCCACCTGATTGAGAGTTGGAGGCCAGGAGATATACTCTCTCTCTCTCTCTCTCTCTCTAGCTGTGGAGAGAGAAGGACCTGGCTGCCTAGGAGCTCAGGGTACTGGGAGCAGAGCAGTGCTGGGGAAAGGCAAGAGGAGCTGGGGAGCTCCAGCCTGGCAACTTCCCAGGCTGCAGGCCTTGTTAAAGGCCCAAGGCAGGTACTGGGACTAAAGAGGTGTAGCCTGCGGATTGGCAAAGGCAGCAGTGCCAATGATGAGTGGCCATTATAGCTGCCCCAGGGAAAGGGGGCTAGATGATGACTGGCAGTAGCCACTGAGGCAAGGTGGGGATAGAGGGGTGGGGGTTCCCCTGGAAGGGGAGATCCAGACAGTGGGGGTACTTCTGGGGCAGAACCCTGAGGGAAAAAGGCACCTGGTCCAGGAGGGACACCAGCTAACAGAGGGCACTCCGGAGCTGGAATTGAGCTAATTCCCAAGACGACCAGCAGGAGGTGCCACGCCGGTCAGTCTTCACTTTGCTACAAATAGCATTACAGAAACTTGGTGGAATGAGGATAATCAATGGGACACAGTAATAACAAGTTACAAAATATATCGGAAGGACAGAACAGGTCATGCTGGTGGGGGAGTGGCAGTATATGTGACAGAAAACATAGAATCAAATGAAGTAAAAATCTTTAAATGAGCCAAACTATACCACAGAATCTCTGTGGATAAAAATTCAATGCTCTAATAATAACATAGCAGTAGGGATATATTACCGACCACTTGACCAGGATGGTGATAGTGACTGTGAAATGCTCAAGGAGATTAGAGAGGCTATTAAAATAAAAAAACTAAATAATAATGGGCAAAAAGAAAAGGAGTACTTGTGGCACCTTAGAGACTAACCAATTTAATAATGGGGGATTTCAACTATCTCCATATTGACTGAATATATGTCACCTCAGGACAGGATGCAGAGAAAAGTTTCTTGACACCTTAAATGACTGTTTCTTGGAGAAGCTAGTCCTGGAATCCACAAAAGGAGAGGCAATTCTTGATTTAGTCTGAAGTGGAGCACAGGATCTAGTCCAAGTGGTGAATATAGCTGGACCGCTTGGTAATAGTGACCATAATATAATTAAATTTAACATCCCAGTGGCAGGGAAAACACCACACTGCCCCAACACTGTAGCATTTAATTTCAGAAAGGGGGGCTACACAAAAATGAGGCAGTTAGTTAAACAGAAATTAAAAGATACAGTGCCAAAAGTGAAATCCCTGCAAGCTGCATGGAAACTTTCTAAAGACACCATAATAGAGGTTCAACTTAAACGTATACCCCAAATTAAAAAACGGATTAAGTGAGTCAAAAAAGTGCCACCGTGGCGAAACAACAAAGTAAAAGAAGCAGTGAGAGATAAAAAGGCATCCTTTAAAAAGTGGAAGTTAAATCCTAGTGAGGAAAATAGAAAGGAGCATAAACTCTGGCAAGTGACGTGTAAAAAGATAATTAGGAAGGCCAAAAAAGAATTTGAAGAAAGATTCAAAAAGTAATAGCAAAATTTTTTTTAAAGTACATCAGTAGCAGGAAGCCTGCTAAACAAACAGTGGGGCCACTGCTAAAGGAGCACTCAAGGACGAGAAGGCCATTGAGGAGAAACTACATTAATTTTTTGCATCAGTCTTCACAGCTGAGGATGTAAAGGAGTTTCCCAAACCTGAGCCATTCTTTTTAGGTGACAAATCTGAGGAACTGTCCCAGACTGAGGTGTCATTAGAGGAGGTTTTGGAACAAACTGATAAATTAAATGGTAATAAGTCACCAGGAGCAGATGGCATTCACCCAAGAGTTCTGAAGGAACTCAAATGTGAAATTGCAGAACTACTAACTGTGGTTTGTAACCTATAATTTAAATTGGCTTCTATACCAGATGACTGGAGGACTGCTAATTTGATGCCAATTTTTAAAAGGGTTCCAGAGGTGATCCCAGCAGTTACAGGCCTGTAATCCTGACTTCGGTATCGGGCAAACTGATTGAAACTACAGTAAAGAACAAAATTGTCAGACACATAGATGAACATAATTTGTTGAGGAAATAATCAACATGTTTTTTGTAAAGGGAAATCATGCCTCATCAGTCTACTAGAATTCTTTGAGGGGTCAACAAGCATGTGGACAAGGGGGATCCAGTGGATATAGAGTACTTACATTTTCAGAAAGCCTTTGACAAGGTCCCTCACCAAAGGCTCTTAAGCAAGGTAAGCTGTCATGGGATAAGAGGGAAGGTCCTCTCATGGATTTGTAACTGGTTAAAAAATAGGAAACAAAGGGTAGGAATAAATGGCCAATTTTCAGAATGGAGAGATGGTGTCGCCTAGGGGCCTATTCTGGGACCAGTCCTCTTCAACGTATTCATAAATGATCTGGAAAAAGGGGTAAAAAGTGAGGTGGCAAAATTTGCAGATGATACAAAACTACTCAAGATAGTTAAGTTCTAAGCAGACTGCGAAGAGCTACAAAAGGATCTCACAAAACTTGGTGACTGGGCAACAAAATGGCAGATGAAATTCAAGGTTGATAAATGCAAAGTAATGCACATTGGAAAACGTAATCCCAACTATACATATAAAATAAAGGTGTCTAAATTAGCTGTTACCACTCAAGAAAGAGATCTTGGAGTCGTGGATAGTTCTCAAAAAACATCCACTCAATGTGCAGCGACAGTCAAAAAAGCTAACAGAATGTTGGGAATCATTAAGAAATGGATGGATAATAAGACAGAAAATATCATATTGCCTCTATATAAATCCATGGTACGCCCACATCTTGAATACTGCATGCAGATGTGGTCGTCCCATCTCAAAAAAGATATATTGGAATTGGAAAAGGTTCAGAAAAGGGCAACACAAATTACTGGGGGTGTGGAACAGCTGCCATATGAGGAGAGATTAATAAGAATGGGACTTTTCAGACGACTAAGGGTTACATGATAGAGGTCTATAAAATCATGACTGGTGTGGAGAAAGTAAATAAGGAAGTGTTATTTACTCCTTATAACACAAGAACTAGGGGTCACCAAATGAAATTAATAGGCAGCAGGTTTAAAACAAACAAAAGGAAGTATTTCTTCACACAGTCAGTCTGTGGAACTCCTTGCCAGAGGAGGCTGTGAAGGCCAAGACTGTAACAGGATTAAAAAAAGAACTAGATAGGTTCATGGAAAATAGGTCCACCAATGGCTATTAGCCAGGATGGGCAGGGATGGTGTCCATAACCTCTGTTTGCCAAAAGCTGGGAAAGGGCGACATGGGATGGATCACTTGATGATTACCTGTTCTGCTCATTCCCTCTGGGGCAACTGGCATTGGCCACTGTTGGAAGACAGGATACTGGACTCCATAGATCTTTGGTCTGACCCAGTATGGCCGTTCTTATGTTCCCTGCTGTCTGACTGGTTGAGAGGGATTTTTAAAGGCGTTTTTGGTCTTGTATGAAAATGCTATTTCATGAATGGTCACCTTGTACATCATAAAACATTTTTGGGAGAACAATAGCCAGCTTTCCAGCTACCTGATGGGCTAAGAAAGGGGCCTGGTCTTCATCTGATTAAATTAATGGGGTTTAGTCATTGCCCGCTCTCAAAGGACGATTGGGTCTGTATGGTTCCATCTGAGGTTGTCATCATCCCAAAGGGACTAGCCTTTCTGCAGATTGAGTGCTGCTCAGGCTGATCTCTATCCAGGTCCTGAAGGTGGCCTGGCTGGATATCTCATTTTTGTCCATCAATGGTGATCTTATTGCTCCGCCAAAGCTTTTGGAGATACATGATCACTGGCCATGCAGCCGCTTTCCTACACACTGTAGGACCGATTAGATAATCATAGTGATGCTTTTGTAGCCTTAAAATCTGTGCAGGTGTACAATGGAAGGGGCAGATTGTCAGCAGCTCTGTAAGGCTGGGTGGGCTAGGAGATGTACGGAAAGCTGTCTCTCCCCACCTACTGCGTAGCCTGAAGAAGAGCCAGTCACTCCAGAAGGCTCAGAGCCTAGTTTTGCCAACTTTCTAATTGCACAAAACCAAACACCTTTGTCCCACCCCCGGCCCCGCCCCATTTCTGACGCCCTGCTCCCCACTCACTCCATCACTTTGTTGCTCACTCTCCCACACCCTCACTCACTTTCACTGGGCTGGGGCAGGAGGTTGGGGCTGGGATGTGGGAGGGGGTGAAGGCTCTGGCTAGGGTTGTGGGCTCTGGGGTGGGGCCAAAAATGAGGGGTTGAGGGTGCGGGAGTGGGCTCAGGCCTGGGACAGGAGGTTGGGGTGTGTGAGGGGGTGTGGGCTCTGGCTGAGGGTGTGGACTCGGGTGGGGGCTGGGAATGAGGCGTTTGAGGTGCAGGAGGGGGCGCTGGGTTGGGGCTGTGGGGTTTGGAGTGTGGAAAGGAACTCAGGGCTGGGGCACGGGGTTGGGGTATGGGAGGGGGTGCAAGCTCTGGCTGGGGATGTGGGCTCTGGGGTGGGGCTAGGGATGAGGGGTTTGATCTGCAGGAGGGGGCTCAGGGCTGGGGCAGAGGATTGGGGTGAGGGAGGGAGTGCGGGATGTGGGCCCTGGGAGGGAGTTAGGGTTCCAACCTGAGGCATGGGGTGGAGGTTTGCAGTGCAGACTCCGGGCAGTGCTTACCTCAGGCAGCTCCTGGTTGGTGGCGCAGGGGGGCTAAGGCAGTCTCCCTTCCTGCCCTGACTCTGTGGAGGTCCTGGAAGTGTCTGCCATGTCTGGCTCCTAGGTGCAGGGGCGGCTGGGCGGAGCCCCGATAGCCGCTCCTGCACCTAGGAGCAAGACATGCCGGCCACTTAACGGGAGCCATGCAAAGCCAGGGCAGGCAGAGAGCCTGCCTTAGTCCTGCTGCGCCGCTGACTGGACTTTTACGGGCCCAGTCAGTGGTGCTGACCAGAGCCACCAGGGTCCCCTTTTGACCGGGCGTTCCAGTCAAAAACTGGATGCCTGGCAACCCTACCAGAACCTGGGTTGCTCATGCCTTCGTTCCCAAGCTAGCCCACAGTCCAGGGGGAGCCATGTAAACCACCATAATAGATTGTGCTGAGTTTGCACCCCACAACCATGCATACGGTGGAGCCTGAGAAGGATTACGCTACGGTCTCTCCTGATGCTGCCCTGGGTGCTGCAGCTTGGACCCACCCTGGGCTCAGGCCTGAGTGTAAATATCACAGTCTAACGCTGAGCTCGTTGTTTGACGTAGCTGACATGGTAGTGAAAGCAGCATTGACAGCCTTGGATGTCCAACAAGCAAGAATTGGGACTCAAAATCATGAAATTGGCTAAAAAAATCATAAGATTTAAAAAATCTAACTAATCTGATGGGTTTTTTCCCAGCATTCTGCTTTCTATGCCTTTAGCATACACTTGGGTCACATTTTCAAGCTTTTCTCTCAACCAGAAGTGCTGAAACTTACTATATTTTTCTTAAGCAACAGCTGTGCCTCTCATATAATCACTTCACTCCAGGAGCTGGGGCTTTAAGGAAAACACCAAATTCTGTGAAACTCATGATAACACGGCAAGAGTTGGTGACACTCTAGAACAGGGGTACGCAAGCTTCGGCCCGCAGGCCGGATCCGGCCCATGAGGGCTTTGGATCTGGCCGACGGGATTGCCAGCCCTGTGGCATAGTGGGGCTAAAGCAGGCTCCCTGCCTGCCTTAGCCCCGCGCCGCTCCCGGAAGCAGCTGGGACCATGTCCCCGTGGCCCCTGGGGGAGAGAGGTGGGCAGAGGGCTCTGTGCACTGCCTTCACTTGTGGGTACCACCCCCCCCCCCCAGCTCCCATTGGCCTGGTACGGGGAACCGTGGCCAATGGGAGCTTCGGGGGAGGTACCCGCAGCCGAGGACAGCGCGTGGAGCCCTCTGCCCCTCCCCTCAGGGGCTGCAGGGACGTGGTGCTGGCTGCTTCCGGGAGCGGTGTGGGGCCAGGGCAGGGAGGGAGCCTGATTTAGCCTTGCTGTGCGCCGCTGCCACCCTGGAGCCGCTCAAGGTAAGCGGCGCTGGGCCAGAGCCCGCACCCCAACCCCCTGCCCTGAGCCCCCTGTCGCACCCTGTACCCCTGCCCTGAGCTCCCTCCTGCACCCCACCCCCTGCTCTGAGCCCCCAACCTCCTGCCCTGAGCTCCCTCCCGCACTCCGCACCCCTCCCTGCACCGCAACCCCCTACCCTGAAACCCCTCCTGCACTCCGCACCCTTCCTGCACCCCAGCCCCTTGCCCTGAGCCCCTTCCTGCACACACCCCCTCCCACATCCTGCACTCCCTCCTGCACCCCAACCGCCTGCCCCAGCCCAACATTCATGGCCGTGCATGCAATTTCCCTACCCAGATGTGGCCCTCGGGCCAAAAAGTTTGCCCACCCCTGCTCTAGAACATTCATACAGTAGAGAGAGAAACCTTTAGAGTCCTTACCGTGTCTTTGCTTTCATTGCTCTCTAGGGGAGTTTTGTCTGAGTAAGAATGTCCTGATTTGGATTCTAAGGATCTGATGCATTAGTGGTGGCGGGGCTGCCCTTTAATACCTGGACTGGCAATGGGGCTCATATTGCACTAGCATTGGTGGCGGCATCCAGCTCACCTTGCCCTTCACACACATCAGTTAACCAAGTGTTCAGGTTAATCTCCTTCTGCCCCACCTCTGCAAGAGAAACACTCCAGGAGATTATTACACAGTGCTAAAGGAGCCCGGAACATGCTGCACAAACATGATTAAATATAGTGAAAGACAGTGTGTGAAAAAATACCCTTTGTCTGCTCCAGGACAAAAGCATCTCAAGGGGAGTGGAACGGAAAGATAAGAAATATAAGGCTAACGTTAGTCATGGTAAAAACTATTGGGGAGGTGAGGATGGGAATGCACTTAAGGGGATTTTTAGAAGTGGGGTGAAATGGCCTGAAGCAGATGAGACGGGGCGGGGGGCAGGAATGAGTTTCTTACTCTATAACCCACACAGCAAAGGTATTGATTTTGTAACATAAGGCAGAGTTGTATCCCTAAAAAGGTAGCTGTGTGTAATCAGAAAAAGAGTGAGAGGAACCTATCGGGACAAGGCACAGAGAATCACAGAAAGAAAGAAAAACTGAAGTTCCTGAAGTTTCTACTTGTACTTTTCCAGGTGCAATTACCACTGACTCTGTAAAACATTAGCAATTACCCAGTTTGTATCACATTCTGATGATGACAAATTGAGTAATACTTTGGGATTGGCTTACAGTATTTTAAAAGGAGTCATTTTTCACTCACAATGTTTTGTTTCTCAGAGGATGTGCTGAGGAGAAACATGAACACAGCGATTAAATCAAATGATCTCTTTTGTGCTTAAATAGTAACTTCAGGAAGGAGGAAGGACTGTGAAGCCATGGTAAAAAAATTCATCAGACTTTAGCGAGGAGAATGCCCTCACGTACAAGGCATAATTTAGGTCTTGCCCATCACAAAATAAAAACTGAGAAATGTTCAAATGCTGGTGCCTAAAGATAAGACATTGAAATCCATATATAGGCCCCTAAAAAAGGGGCTTGATTCTCAAAATTGTTGAGCACCTGCAGTTCCAATCCAAACACACAGCAAACACAGAAAAGAGAATGGAGGGGATGCCATAAAATCATAGTGGTGTTTGTAGGTGTAACCATTTGTAAATATTAATTAGCAAAGTTCTCAGACACCGTGATCCAGTGGGCTGGCCTGAGGGGTGACCTCGGGCCAGTCACTTCATGGCTTAGGCTAGGTCTACACTATAATCTAGCACAAGTATAGTGGCAGTATCACAGGGAGTGGCAGTGGAGGCCTGGCTGAGCTGCTTGAAACCGGTGGGAATGTACTCAGCCAGGCCTCTGCTGCTGCTGCTGGCTAAAGTGCGAGTTATACTTGCGCTAGTTTGATAAGCGCTAGGGGGAGTACGTGCACATGAGCAGGAGAATAGCACCTGTAGCCTCACGGTATGTCTACAGTGCAGTTAGACACCCATGGCTGGTCTGTGCCTAGGGTTGCCAATTTTGGTTGGATGCATTGCTGGAGGTTTCATCACATGACATAATCTTTAATTAAAGGTTCATCTTTAATTTCTGGAGACTCCCGGGAAATCCTGGAGGATTGGCAACCCTACTTGTGCCAGCTGACTCTGGCTAAGGGATTGTTTGATTGTGGTGTAGATGATTGGGCTTAGGCTGGAGACTGGGCTGTGGGATCCCAATTCCCAGAGCTCAGGCTCCAGCCTGAGCAGAATATCTGCACCTCAGTTAAACAGCCGCTTAGTCTGACCCCCATGAGGCTGAGTCAGCTGGCATGGGCCAGCCACAGATATCTAACTGCAGTATAAACATACCCTTAGATGTCCTGGTTTCCTTCCCACTGCTGTTTTGTTTAGACTATAAACTCTGTGAGACAGGGGTTACCAACGTCTCTTACTCTTTGTACAGAACCTAGCACAACAGGGCCCCAACCTTAGCTGCTGTCTGTCATCCCTACTGTAAAATAAAGAATAATAGCTTGGCACTCTTGGAAAAATGTGTTTTCAGAAGGGGATTGAGACGAGAGTTTCTACCTTAAATCTATCAGCCTTTTGATGTCTGGTTCTATTGTCTGAGGGGGTGACGATAGGGCACACCTTCTTTCGTAATTGATTATGGGTTTGAGCCTTTTACTCTTGATTGATATTGATCAACTAATTTTTATATAATTTTTTATTTATTATGTATTTGCTCCCAGACACAATGCGATGGTCACATTGCGGGGGGGAAAAGAAACAGTTGATAAATAGCTGAACGTAGTTTTATTGTTAGTTAATGTGACTCACCGTGCGACACTTGCAATCTAATGAGGTGTAACAAATGGCAACGTAGTGGAATAAGATGCAGCACAATAAGAAATGGCACCGGATAAGTTTCCCACCTGACTTTGCCTATAGGATGTATCCAATGCAATCTGATGGGATTTGCCGCAAGAGTATGTGGTATGTTGCGACTTGAAGGAACGCACTGCAACAGGATGTGTCAGAATGCAAGTGTTAGCAGTGTTGCAGCAGAATATGGTTGCTTATAATGCAGCACAATGGGATGTGTCGTAACACGGGGTGTTTGGATGTATATGCAACTGTTTGAATCCAGTTTGCCCTGATAAAATGTATTTTAATCCACATGAAGGAGTAGCCTGTAAAATGTGATGGCACAGTGTGACGCTGTTGGATGCCGCTGTATGAGCAAATAACATAATTCAGCTCTATGCCCTTAATGAGTGCCATAGGGAAACACTTTTTAACCCATGTGGCGTGGAATAATATGGAAGCAAGCTGGGTACCATGACGTGTCTTGTTGCAGTGGAACATGAGTCTGAAAATAGCAGAGAACCACAGCATGGCACAAGGGAAGAAGCTACTTCCTGGAGTCAGGCCTCCAGCTGTTGTAGGAGTATATGTGAACTCTGGCTCATTTTGAATGGATGGGGCCTGTGACGTTTTGGGGCCCAGCTGGACACGTGTATCTGAATCTCTGGGGCCCTTCACCAGGCCTTGAGCACCTGACCTCTGTCACTCCACTACATGTGTTCCCCACCTGCTGTGGTTTTCTTGGTGTTTTTTTTTGGGGGGGAGGCCCAGGCAGTGGCCTGCTCCCCATCCTTCCCCAGCATCTTTAGGGCCAGGCAGTAGGCCCACTCCTCCATCCGGCATCTTCAAGGGGCTTCTCTCCCTGTTTTCCTTTTTGGTTGGGTTTTTCCTCCCTAGGTGGGAGAGACCTAGACGCATGGGCCTGAATCCATCACTGTGCTGCTGCTGCTCCCTGATCCTGGTGCTGTCCTCACTACAATGACCCCTGTGGTCATTGTGGCAGTTGGGGAATCTCCAGGGTATAGGAACAACATGGCCTGGCCCCCAACACACTTCCTGCTGTGGGATCTCGTGTGGGAGAGGGGTGAAGAGCCTGCAGGACCAACAGGGCTACAACAACACTGCATACATTCTGGCTCTGGACGTGCAGGGAGGATGCCATCTGTGCTAGGGATATTTTTCAGGGGTCTTTTCTGATGCAGCTTACAGATTTCCTCTGGCTACATCAGTGTAAATGGGGAGCCGTACAATTCTAAATTCCTCCCAGGGTCACCTATTTAAGCATGGAAGTGCATAGCCGATGTTCCTAGGCACATTTAAACTTGTGTAAATGGGGGAATGTCCTGCTATTGTGAGGAACTTTCCTGGCTTCTGCACTACCCTGGTGAAGTGGACTGGAGAAAAGATCCGAGTCCTCACTCCCCCGTCCTTTACCCAGAGGCCTCCCTGCCCTTGAGAACTCCCTTTCCACTCTCCTGTCTGGCAGATTCCTCGTAACCCCAACAAGGCTGGGCCCAAGATTCCTGGGGGGCTCGACCCCCAACCTTGCTGTGGTCACCTAGGACAGGGTCTAGGGTGTCCCCACTCTGGGGAACTCTCTCTGCACTTGGCGCTTCCCTGACCCACTGACCATTACATACAATTTAAAGCACATAGAAATTGTTTAATCAACAATTAATTAAAAAAAAAGAAGGAAAAATGGGAAAGGTTAAGGGAAAACACATCACCCTGCTCTGTGGCAGGGAACATCACAAACAGTGTCTTTGGAATGCCAGGGCAATTCACAGTCTGTTCCTTGTAGGTCCCAGGCCTCCTTCTCAGGCCCTGGCTGTGCTGCAGGGATGCTGCGGGTTGGACACTTGCTCTGGTGGTGGCCACACACCTCCAGGCTTTGGGTGGTGGAACCCTTCTTCCCAGCGTCAGCCCCCCGGCCCTTTGAGATCCCCCTCCCAGTCTGGCCTGCAAGGACCCTTGGCTGGGGGTGTCTTTCTGCGCTGGGCCCTTTGCCCAGGATCCCCCGTTGGCTGGCCCCAGTTGCTCACTACACCTGGCTCTGTGGCTGCAGTTCTGCTCCCAGCACAGGATCTGCTCTCTCCCTGGGCTGCTTTTGTGGTCCCTCTGGATCTGGCACAGCTCTGCTCCCCAGCTAAGCTTGGGCATCTGCTCTCTCCTTAGCTCGGCCCCACTCTGTCTGACCCAGGCAATTCCAGCTCACATGGAGAACAGGACCCCCCTGGACTCCTGACTCCTTGATTAGCCTGCCCACCCTGTCAATCAGGCTGACCTGGAGCATTCGCCTCTCCCCATTGTTCCTGGGGACTGTCAGTCCAAGGTCCTGATTTCCCATTGACCCTTCCCCTTTCTTTTAGTACTGGGAGCTAGCAACCAAAACACCACCACTGAATGTCAGTAAGGGGACAACAGTCCCTCTTACACTTAGTTTGATTTGCAAGATCTATTGAAAGGCCCACTGCCTCCACTTCCTGTGCACTAAAGGATACATCTAACTCTGAAATCACTTTGAAAATGTTTCCTTTGTTTTATTTTCATTTTCTTTGTGTTACATTTTACAAAGACAACCAAAGGCAACCACAACTGACTGTGCCAAACGAGGACGGAGAACACAAAAGAGAACTAATTAAGGATTAAAGTGAAAAATCAAGGTAAAAGAAGACAAAATCTTATCTGACAAACAGAGAGCCTGATTCTCCCATCCTTACCTAGGTTAGGGAGCACTTACTCACGTGAGCAAGTCTGTGGGTGTGGATAAGAACAGCTGGGTGCAAGAGTGGATGGCAGAATGGGGCCCATAATTATCATAAACATGCTGCCTCCATATCTGATTTGCTCACAAGCTCTTAATCACATGTTGTTGTTATTTAACATAACTTATTCTTAGAGACCACAAAGTGCAAATCATGTTTCACAGTTAAGAAATGCTTCTAGAGCTGTCTACATAAAGTAAATCCCCACAATCTCATATGGTTTTATCTTGTGCACAGCAGGTGCTAATAAGAGAAAAGAGATTATTTTGCAATGCCAACTGGGCATGCAGGCAAAGGTTTAAGTTTTGAGCTACAGACTGTGCCAAGCAGAGCCGTCTGTTTGCTGCCCAAGCCTCTTTATCAGAGATGGGTTGATCCTAAATGGATATATCCAGGTATTGCATCTCCTAACCCTTGAACATAGGGCAGGTATGTTGTTTGTTCTGAATCACAATCATAGAATCATAGAATAACAGAGTTGGAAGGGACCTCTGGAGGCCATCTAGTCCAACCCCCTTCCCAGAGCAGGACCAATCCCAACTAAATCATCCCAGCCAGGGCTTTGTCAAGCCTGACCTTAAAAACTTCTACGGAAGGGGATTCTACCACCTCCCTAGGTAACGCATTCCAGTGTTTCACCACCCTCCTAGTGAACAAGTTTTTCCTAATATCCAACCTAAACCTCCCCCACTGCAACTTGAGACCATTACTCCTTGTCCTGTCATCTGCTATCACTGAGAATAGTCTAGATCCATCCTCTTTGGATCCACCTTTCAGGTAGTTAAAAGCAGCTATCAAATCCCCCCTCATTCTTCTCTTCCGTAGACTAAACAATCCCAGACTTGCTGAGGGTGCAATCCACACCATCCTCCAGATCATTAATGAAGATATTGAACAAAACCGGCCCCAGGACCAACCCTTGGGGCACTCCGCTAGATACCGGCTGCCAACTAGACATGGAGCCATTGATCACTACCTGTTGAGCCCGACAATCTAGCCAACTTTCTACCCACCTTGTAATGCATCCATCCAGCCCATACTTCTTTAACTTGCTGACAAGAAGCACTGTTAATCTTTAATGCCATTCACAAAAGACTGTTCCCCAAAATTGTGCACAAAATATCATGTGCAGCAAGGGACATTTGTTAATGAATAAGGAGCAATTGATCAGTTTACAGTTACAAGCTCCAACAAAACTTCCCTTGCTTCTTCCTTTGTAAATCTGCTGCTGATGTTGCCACTTGCAGTGACCTTCCAAAACAGCCTGTTCCCCATGGAACCAGTAATGTCAATATGCACCTATGGAACCATTTATTTGGTATGTAAATGCTCCCTACTGCATGCTTAAAATGGGTATTGCCTGAAAATGTACACTGAGCTATTATTCATTACAGTGACCCTTCCCACTGTCTTTGCACTACTGTCTGCAAATTGCTTCAAAAGCTAACAGTGGCATCTGAAACAATAAGATGGCATTTATATTGACATGAGCCACATTAAATTATCTTAACGTGTTGCTTTCCCACAGTTTCCCCCAGTTGGAACACCTCAGGGATAGGAATCCTGTTTTTTTGTCTCACCTAAGCCTCTTTCTCCTTTAACTTTTTGCATGGGTGCTACCTTACAGCAATAGAGTAAGATGCCTGCTCTGTTCTCTCTGCTGTTACAAAACATCTTGTGAAGAGAGCAGAGAACGTTAAACTGCGTTCAGTTGGATTTGGCAGCCATTTCATCTCCACTGAATGGGTGGGCTCTCCTTTGATTGTAGAGTTCTCTCGGAACACAAGTATGTGATTTGTTCTCTGAATAGCTACAAGGGAGGTGGTTCTCCCTCAGCTCCTGGTTCCTGGGTCACAGCTTGTTCGCCCCCATTCCTGCTTGTTCTGCAGCAAGATGGAAGCATTTTTTTAAAAATGGCGGTGGGAGAACTGGCTCCTCTCCCACCAACTAGAGGAGCAGCAGGTTCCATGGGTGCTGCCTGAGCTTGGTGGGGTAGGGTGGAGAGCTACGACAGAGAGCCTGGTGTTGGGAAGGAGAGGTGCACGTGCTACTCCTCTGATGAAAGCCAGCTTTAAATCCTCCCACTGCTGGCTTCACGGTGAGTGTGGCAGGGAGAAACAGCGGGGGAGCCTTGGGAAAAGAGAATAGGAGAAGACAATGTGCTGCGGTGGATGGCGGGGGAGGATTGACTGTCTCCATTGAGGAGAAGGGTGGCGATCCTTATTGCTGCTGAGTGACCGACGCATAAGCAGGGCCTCGTGTCAAAGCTGCTAGGGGAGGAAAAGCCAATGTGTTGGGTTTTTTTAAAAGTCAGAGTTACTAATAAAATCACAGAACTGGAAGGAACCTCGAGAGGTCATCTAGTCCAGTCCCCTGCACTCAGGGCAGGACTAAGTATTATCTAGACCATCCCTGACAGGTGTTTGTCCAACCTCCTCTTGAAAATCCCCAATGATGGAGATTCCACAACCTCCCTATGCAATTTATTCCAGTGTTTAACCACCTTGACAGTTGAGAAGCTCCTGGAGTCATAGAATCATGGACTATCAGGGTTGGAAGGAGGTCATCTAGTCCAAGCCCCTGCTCAAAGCAGGACCAATCCCCAACTAAATCATCCCAGCCAGGGCTTTGTCAAGCCTGACCTTAAAAATTTCTAAGGAAGGAGATTCCACCATCTCCCTAGGTAACCCATTCCAGTGCTTCACCACCCTCCTAGTGAAAAAGTTTTTCTTAATATCCAACCTAAAACCGCCCCCCCCCACTGCAACTTGAGACCATTACTCCTTCTCCTGTCATCTGCTACCACTGAACAGTCTAGCTACATCCTCTTTGGAACCTCTTTTCAGGTAGATGAAAACAGCTATCAAATCCCCCCTCATTTTTCTCTTCTGCAGACTAAATAATCCCAGTTCCCTCAGCCTCTCCTCATAAGTTATGTGCTCCAGCCCCCTAATCATTTTTGTTGCCCTCCGCTGGACTCTTTCCAATTTTTTCACATCCTTCTTGTAGTGTGGGGCCCAAAACTGGACACAGTACTCCAGCTGAGGCCTCACCAATGCCAAATAGAAGGGAACGATCACATCCCTCTATCTGCTGGCAATGCTCCTACTTATACAGCCCAAAATGCCATTAGCCTTCTTGGCAACAAGGGCACGCTGTTGACTCATATCCAGCTTCTCATCCACCGTAACCCCTACGTCCTTTTCTGCAGAACTGCTGCCTAGCCACTCGGTCCCTAGTCTGTAGCAGTGTATGGGAGTCTTCTGTCCTAAGTACAGGACTCTGCACTTGTCCTTGTTGAACCTCATCAGATTTCTTTTGGCCCAATCCTCCAATTTGTCTAGGTCACTCTGGACCCTATCCCTACTCTCCATCATATCTACCTCTCTCCCCCCCCCGTTTAGTGTAATCTGCGAACTTGCTGAGGGTGCAATTCATCCCATCATCCAGATCATGAATAAAGATGTTGAACAAAACCAGCCCCAGGACCGACCCCTGGGTCACTCCACTTAATACTGGCTGCCAACTAGACGTCAAATGGTTGATCACTACCCGTTGAGCCCGACAATCTAGCCAGCTTTCTATCCACCTTATAGTCCATTCATCCAATCCATACGTTTGTAACTTGCTGGCAAGAATACTGTGGGAGACCATATCAAAAGCTTTGCTAAAGTCAAGATGTATCACATCCACCGCTTTCCCCATATCCACAGAGCCAGTTATCTCATCATGGAAGGCAATCAGGTTGGTCAGGCATGACTTGCCCTTGGTGAATCCATGTTGACTGTTCCTGATCACCTGGATGTCTTGGTAGTTGAAGTCCCCCATCACAACCAAGTCCTGTGCTTTGGATGATTTTGTTAGTTGTTTAAAAAAAGCCTCATCCACCTCTTCTTCCTGGTTTGGTGGTCTGTAGTAGACCCCTACCATGACATCACCCTTGTTTTTTACTCCTTTTATCCTTACCCAGAGACTTTCAACAAGTCTGTCTCTTATTTCTATCTCAACCTCCATCCAAGTGTATACGTTTATAATATATAAGGCAACACTTCCTCCTTTTTTCCCTGCCTGTCCTACCTGAGCAAGCTGTATCCTTCTATACCAACATTCCAGTCATACGTATTATCCCACCAAGTCTCTGTGATGCCAACTATGTCATAGTTGGGTTTATTTACTAGCATTTTGAGTACTTCCTGCTTATTTCCCCATACTTCTCGTATTAGTATACAGACATCTAAGATTGATTTGATTTCTCCCCGCAAGTTCTGTCTTGTCTCTCCCTTATTTCTGCTATAACAGCTCATGCTCCACCGGATTCTGACCCTTCTCCCAGGTCTCTATATTTTTGACTTACCTGTCACCTGTCCCCGTTGAACCTAGTTTAAAACCCTCCTCACTAGGTTAGCCAGTCTGTAGCCAAATATGCTCTTCCCCTTTATCGATAGGTGGACCCCATCTCTGTTTAGCAGTCCTTCTTCTTGGAACAGCATCCCATGGTCAAGAAAGCTGAAGCTCTCCTGGCGACACCATCCTTGCAGTCAGGCATTCACCTCCAGGATGTATCTGTCTCTGCCGAGGCCCCTACCCTTGGCTGGAAGGATCGAAGAGAACACCGCCTGCACTCCCAACTCCCTCACCTTTACTCCCAGATCCCTTCTGATCTGATCTGCTGAGGGTTATACTTTGCAGTATCATTAGTGCCCACATGGATGAGTAGCATGGGCTAGTACTCAGAGGGCCAGATGATCCTCGACAGTCCCTCCATAACTTCTCAGATACGGGCCCCTGACAGGCTGCATACCTCCCAGGATGCCATATCAGGCCAACAGATGGGTGCCTCCATCCCCCTCAGAAGAGAGTCTCCAACCACCACTACCCAATGTTTCCTCCTGGGAGTGGTGGCTATGATCATCTCAGCCTTGGGGGTATATGGCTTCTCCTCTTCAACCTTTGGGGGTGATTCCTCATCACTTGTTGCCAGGGCAGCATAATGGTTCTCTATCACCATGGTGAGTGGGTTGAGAGTAGAGGTGGAGCACTACCTGCTGCCAGAAGTAACCAGCAGCCAGTGTCCTCCCTGTACTAGAGCCTTAGCTTCCTCCCCCGGTGGCTTGACAGCAGTCTTCTCTAGCTGGATAGCATCCTCAGCCTTGGAAGTCTCCATATGAATACTCTCAATGAATTCCTCATGGACACTGATGCTCCTCCTGTAGCTCTCCCACCTGCTTCCTGAGAGATTCCACCAGCAGGCACCTCTCACACTGGATGGTCCCCCCAGCCTGGCTTTCTGTGAGTGGCCACAGTCTGCAAATGCACACCAGGATCTGGGTAGAGGTATCCATGGTTAGGTTCTCTGTCTGGATACAGCTGCAGATGGAGGAGACAGGAGCAGTGTTGGCACTGGCAATGCGGCCCTTCCTAACCATAGCGATTATATTATGACTCCCTGGAACAAACACCCTCTCTCAAACTCCCCTGTTTGCGGTCCCTTGGTAGCTTAGCCTCTGGCTTTTAAGGCCTTCCCTCCTAAGTCAGCCCTACACCCTCATTAATCATACAGGCGGAGGGTGATCATAAGTCTGACCGAGGATGATCAAAGGAACAAAGGCTCAAACTGTCCCCAAACACAACCAGCAACTCCCCACTTATTTTGCTACCATGCCCACTTGTAACGAGCCAGCAATATTAATATAAGTGCTCAAAATAGCAACCCCAAACTTAGACATAGGCCCTCTGCCAAGGATTTCCTGCTGGGGCTGGTCAGGCAGCTGGGGAGGGCTGTACAGAGCACATGGGAGAGATCAGTCAGGGCAAAGTGACAGTGCAGGGAGGAGGAGTGCCCCCATGAGCTCCCAGGAGCATGGTGTGGAGAAGCACCTACCATAGTCGAGCCGGTGGGGACTCTGGGGATACAGACCTAGGCACCACATCCCTCCCTCTAGGCGTACCACTTGTTCTTGTACGCTCTTTCAGTGACAATGGAGTCTTTCTGAGAAGAACAACTTTCTGAGAATGGTAAAGGGTGAAGAGAGTGAATTAGACACACCATTGTCCTCCTTCCATGTACACTCCGCCATCCCTTAGAACACTGAGCTCTAGATGTCCTTCAGAACAGCCATAGCCTGAGCTTACCACTAATCATTCCAGCTTTCCTCATGTGCCCACGCCTTTGTCTGGATGACAGCACCAGTATCAGGGCTTTGTTGGCTGTCACATGGAATTCTTGTGCACAGCACAGTTGTATGATGGACCTGGCTCTTTTTTCATGGTGTCTGAAACTTGCTCATCTACCATTCCCATGGTGGCCACCATGGTGCTTCAGCCACTGCACTTATACAGCAGAACTAGAATCTGATAAAATAAGAACCAATTTGAACCTGCATGCATAACTCATTTGTAGCCTGAACCACAATATTTTGCAAGTCTGGAAATGTTCGGATATCATTTATTATTTTCCATTCTCATGTTTCTCTTTGTTTCCAATGTCTGTGTGGTAGTGGAGCCAAAGTGCCATAAGAAAACATTTTCTCAAGGTATTTCTTTCCTGGCCTAACTGGAACCAGGAAGTAATGGAAGTCAGTGTGAATGACATTTGCAGCCCGGTTTGGCAGGCCCAGGAATTTTGGATAGTGCTAAGATATGTTTCTGAACCTGTGTCTGCTTATCTGAATTGCATTATCCCATTGTTTTAAGTTCACCCTACCCGTGATGCCATCAATGGTGCAGCGAGGGAGATAGCTGAAAAAACGATCTGGCTGTTCGTTGGCAGTCTGCTCCTCCCACCACTTCTGTTTCTGGGCAGCCAGAAGGTGGCTGGCCCAGGTGCACATCTAGCACATTGCCTAACAGCAGGTTACTGACACAAAGCCCCTGGGTTAGTTCCCGCTTTGCATCTAGAAAATAGGACGTCTCAAGATACAAGTGAAAATCCCTGTGAACAGGTGTCAGGAGTTACCTACCTATGTGCTCCCACACTGGACTCTCACTGTAAAGAATCCTCATTCAAGCCTCCTTATCATCATCTCTGACATCCCATAAAACCTTTTTTGCCATGCACTGTGATGTCATCAACCAAATATTCCTAAGTCAGAAGCTTCCCGTCCCACTTAATTTCCTTCTCTAGACAAGGCTTTGAAAGAAGCTTCCAAATGACATAAGAGCTAAAGGAAGAATTCCCTGGCTGCTTCATGAAACTTTTACATTGTCATAATTATAAAAACAAGTTAGTAAGGTGGAGACTCAGCCAACAACTTAATGGGAAAAGATCGCTGTGAGTCAGCAAACTTGGCACTGAAATTTTTCTCATCTGGCTCGAAATCCTGTGCAACCACTTAATTCACTGGCAGGGTGATGCAACTGCAGCCTTTAGAAGGACAGGGACAGAGGACAAAAAAGAGATGATATGTATTGTTCTAATTAAAGCGGAAGAACCTTCTGTTAAAATAGAGAAACCTCCAGCTTCTCTCTTTCTTCCTGCCTTATGTTTCTCTGTCTTACCCTTTCCTGTTGTCTTTTCATTATCTCTCTCTGGCTTTTCATATCCTTCTCTCTGTTTCCCTCACACATTCTTTAAAACTGTTACTGAGAGACAAGGAGAAGGGTCAAGTTTCTGAATGTGTTAAAGGTTAGGATGACTGCACATAATATCCAGTTAGGAAGACCCAGTGCTGCAAGTATTTAGCTGTATTACAGCTGGGCAAATTGTTCAAAGCAAGCCAGTTACCTGATGCATTTCCTCCTTTTTTCTGTTTATGAATTGTGCTTAAGAAGATTTGAATGGAATCCCGGTTCCAACGATGTCCGTGGCAAAAGTCCCCTTGACTCTAATGGAGGTCAGGATTTCACCCTTTGATTTTTACAAGTGTAGCCATTATTCACCACTGCAGGGTGAGAGGGCGGGTAGTCCTGTGATGAGGGCGCTACCCTAGGAGACCTGGGTTTAAGTCCTAACTCTGCCACAGCCTTCCTGTGTGACTGTGGGCAAGTCACCTAGTCTCGCTGTGCCTCAGTTTGTCGTCTGTACAATGGCAATAACAGCACTGTCCTCCCTCACTGGGATATTGTGTAGATAGCTAGGTTAATGACGGTGAGGAGCTCAGATACACGGTAATGGAAGCCAGATAAGTACCACCGAGAGGTGAAAACACTGTGCAAACCTATTGAAGCCTCTGAGCTGTCCGCGAACTATTCATTCAGACGGTCTTTTAACTATTCTTTATCTGCTGTGCATGACTGGTCTTCTAAGTCACATGGTTGTGTTTCTTCTTTTTGATTAGATGACTAGAACTTTATAAAAAAGGACTTAAGCAATTCCATGGCAAACAGCAACTAGATTTATTAGTGCCTAGATGGTTGTGGTGAAGTGAACAAAGGGGTGTGTGTGTGTGTGTGTGTGTGTGTGAAAACACTGCTGAATTGAAAAGTGAGTGAGTCAGAATTTGAGAAAATTTCCAGGAATAATTCTGAGAGTAGAGCTTTGTTCAGCTTAATAGAGACCTGTTCAGCTTCCAGCAAATGCTAAAGTCTGGCTATAAGCTTTGGAAATACAGTCTTGTCATGGGGCTTGTGCTCAGGCAATTTTTACTGACAGGACTGGTTAAAACTCTTCTCTTTATAGACACTGGACTATGTGCTTTGTAGAGCTTCTCTTTCTTCCTTAAAAGGCGTTGGCTACTAGAGTGGCTTCAAAGCCTTGGGCTGGGGGAAGGGGTCAGATGCCAGCTGGAAAACCCTGTAGCAGCAGGAGCTTTCCTGGTGAAGCAGGCACAGAATGGCTTGCACCTGCTTGCGAAGTGTTCAGCCATTACCCATATTGGTATAATAAATCAGGGAGGGATAAACTGATAAAATGCGCCAAATTGAATTGTGCCATCCACTGTGTAGGACTCTCCGTTAATAAATATCCATGCAGAGAGAAAGGGTGAAATCTGAGCAAGGAGAGAAGGCAAAGCCTGGCGCTGTCTTCTCCACAGGCAAATTACTTGCCACCTCCTACTGCTAAGTATCACAGACACTGCAGTAGCTATCTGTCTGAGACAGTCCCTGCTCTGAAGAGCTTACAATCAAAATAAACAGGAGACACACAGTGGGGTGGTACAATTGGACTTGCTTGTCCTGGATTGGGACTCAGGAGACTTGAGTTCTGTTCCCAGCAGGTCAGCAGCGAAGCCAGCAATGGAACGCCAGGGCTCTAGTGCACTATGGACCACACATCAGACTAGATTGAAAGAAATGGTCGGCATAAGTGATCTAGGTACAGCTGATGCTCTCCCTAAACATCCGCAAGGTCATCTCATTGTCCTACCTTAAAACTATTCTCCCATGTGATGCTTCCAAAAAAACCAGACGCTGGCCAGAGAGCCTGTGTGCTGAGACACTGCCTGCCATGCTGTCTCCCGGTGCTTCCCCTGTCTGTCTGTTGCAGCCACTTGTTGACTCTTGTAAGCTCTTTGGGGCAGAGATGCTCTCTGTTTGTCTAGCACCTAGCGCAGGGGGGTTCTTGTTCATGACTGGGGCCCATAGGTGTTGCTGCAATGTAAATAAGGAAGTTCCTCATTTCTATGGAGAAAACATCCTCTGTGCCCCACTTGTTCCCTTCCCCCTAGTCTTTCAACAGGCAGCAGGTCAGGCCTTATCTCCACTAGGGAGATCTAGGTCCTTGCATGGATCAGTAACTGATTAAGATACAGGAAACAGGATAGGAATAAATGGTCAATTTTCACAGTAGAGAGAGGTAAATAGGATCTGTACTGGGACCAGTGCTGTTCAACATATACATTAATGATCTAGAAAAAGGAGTGGTACAGTTTCCAGATGATACAAAATTATTCAAGATAAGTCCAAAGCTGATTTGTGAAGAATTACAAACAGATCTCACAAAACTGGGTGACTGGGCAAGAAAATGGCAAATGAAATCCAAAGTTGATAAATGCAAAGTAATGCACATTGGAGAACTTAATCCCAACTATACGTATAAAATGATGAGATCTAAATTAGCTGTTACCCCTCAAGAAAAATATCTTGAAGTTATCATGGATAGTTCACTGAAAACATCTGCTCAGTGTGCATCAGTGGCCAAAAAAGCTAATGGAATGTTAGGAACCATTAGGAAAGGGAGAGATAAGAAGACATAAAATATCATAATGCTACCATATAAAATCATGGTGTCCCTGCACCTTGAATACTGTGTGTATTTCTAATCACCCTATCTCAAAAAAGATATATTAGAATTAGTAAAAGTACAGAGAAGGACTACATAAATGATTAGGGGTATGGAACAGCTCTGTATGAGGAGAGATTAAAAAGGCAAGAATGGTTCATCTTCGAAAAGAGACTACCAAGGGAGAGATATGATTAGAGGTCTATAAAATCATGAATGGTGTGGAGCAAGTGAAAAAGTAAGTGTTTGTTATTTATCCCTTCACATAACACAACACAAGAACCAGAGGTCACCTGATGAAATTAATAGGCAGCATGTTTGTGTAACCCTTCTGCCAGGCCAAGTTGATAGCAGCAAGGGCCGGGTTCAATACACAGGGGTTCCCTCTCATTAAAGCAAATGCAAAACTGGCTCGAGCCCCCACCCAGTGACCTGGGAAAATCTTACACACCCCCTGGGCGCCTCAAGGAGGCAATACTTCCCCTCTCGCAAGCACAGAGTCTTGGTGTAGTAGAGAATCTTTAATAACATGAGGCAAACAACATCAGCATTAAATTGGGGAAACACCACAACTAGTGTTCATTAACCAAACCATGAACACTGACCCACCCCAGAAAAATTGGGCCACATTCTTTCCCTCAGGCTCTTGAGTCCCAGAACCCAAACGTCTCTTGAGTCCAGCAATCCACAAATCGCCCAAAGTCCAAAAAAAGTCCAGCCCCGGAGTTCAAAAGTTCACCTGCAGAGTGTTACTCCCCAATCTGGCTAAAATGTGCCTGGGTGTGGGGGAAAGAGGTAAGGGGCACCTTACGTGTCCTGAAGCTGACTGCCCCACAGGGCTCTGCTTCGCTTCACCACGACCGGCTCCGCTCTGCACAGCTCACCATCTCACGACCGGCTCCGCTCAGCTCGCCGTCTCACGAACACACCGCTGTCTCACGACCGGCTCCAGACAGCTCACCGTCTCACGAACACACCGCTGTCTCACGACCGGCTCCGGACAGCTCGCCGTCTCACAAACACACCGCTGTCTCACGACCGGCTCCCCACTACTTGACACAGTGCTCAGTGATTTCAGCTCTCAGTGATTTCAGCTCATAGTAGTGGGAGCCTTAGTGCTGGTGCACTATAAGGCTGAAGTGAATTCAGCACAATACCTGTAACAAAACTCTTAATAGACCCAAAATTAGCTCTGACATTCCACAGTGGAGAGAGACAGAGGTGCAATTGGTGCTTCAGGCCCTCACAAAGGGGCCTACACCACCAGGCACTAATACCTGTCTCAAGTCTCTCTCAATTCACAGAGTTTTGGAACCCATGTCCCTTGCCTAGTGAGTGCTACTCAGTTGATGGTGAGTCCTCCATCATAACAAAAAGGCCAAGTACAGTTCCAAGCACAGTTCCCATAATCAGGGTACTAACAATTTATTCTTCCTGCCCCAATAACAGAGACACTGGGGATCCCACAGCAGCCAAAGTGACGATTTGGGCAGTTATGGCCTCATTCTAGGCGGGGTGGGTGTGCCTATGCAAATGAGATCAGCCCCTGAAGTTCTTTTCCACAACTTGCCACACCTCACCACCAGATGTCAGGGTGGAGCCCACCCTGTCTCTGCTTACATCTGGAACAAACAAAAGGAAGTATTTTTTCACATAACACACAGTCAATCTGTGGATATCATTGCCAGGGGATGTTCTGAAGTCAAAAGAATAACTGGGTTCAGAAAAGAATGAGAGGTTCATGGAGGACAGGTTCATCAAAAGCTATTAGCCAAGATAGTTAGGGATGCAGCCCCATGGTCACAGTGTCCCTAAACCTCTGACTGCCAGAAGCTGGGACTGGATGACAGTGGATGGATCACTCAATAATTGCTCTGCCCTGTTCTGTTCATTCCCTCTGAAGTGTCTGGCACCGTCCACTGTTGGAAGACAGGATACTGGGCTAGATGGCCCACTGGTCTGACCTGGTATGGCCATTCTTATATTCTTGCAAAAAATTCCTTTTGTTGCTATCACTGGTTAAGCTCCAGAGGTATAAGCAATGCTAGGGAGCATCAGTATAGATAGGCTGCCGATGTTTTAAGCACTGAAGCAGTTAGACCTGCACTGAGAAGAAGTTGGTGGCTCAGCTGCACCAGGGGTTCCTAATATTGCTAACATCAGTGGAAGTGAACTTTGGGCTTTACCTTGGACATGGACCATTGTCTGTCTTATAGCTGAGTTTAAAGGGTCAAGGGTTTATTTAATTCTTATGTCTCCCTCTTCACAGGAATGTTACTTTATATCAAATATGAGTTTCTGGCAGATAAAAATCAATCTGTCCCAGTAAGAAGGATGGAGGAAAACAAAGTTATCCTGGGCACGATAAAATAATGGTCATCTGAAAATAAAATCAGATTTTAAAAAAAGAGAGCACAGGGAAAGTGAGAACAAACAACAGAAAAAAAGAATTGAAGAAGGAAGATGAAAGTTTCAGAAATTGCTTCTCTGTGTTTCCAGGCTTTTCTGGCTCCTAACAGTTCTTGAGATTAAGGCTGATAATAGCTTCTCCATAGGAACATGGGAAATTAATGCAACGGGACTCCAGGCAAGCTCCATCTAGCTGCTTAGGGTACAATAGGAGGGGTTATTAATAAAGAGACAAATTATACATAAATGATGTTCATCTATAGAAGTAATAGAGAGAGAATAAATTGCACCCAATTGCATGAAATGCGTCTTTATTTTTATCTGCAGGTTTTGATGAAGATATAAACCCCAAGGTGGAATTGGAACACTTTATTCATATCCTCTGTGATAAAAAAATATGCCTTATATTGGCTACATTTTTAAAAGATTTTGTTGTCTGTAAGGCTTAAGTGTTAACACAAGAACTAAAGACACCAAACACACTATTATCAGAAGTGGTCCATGCAACTGTGCATACAGAACTTGCATTACCAAACAGAGATGGGCCTTTGCATGCTCTAATCAAGCAGTGAGAAGTGCATGAGTAACTCAGCAATGGCTGAACCAGGTTTTTTTCCCAGACATGGTGCATTTGCAGATCTCAGTAAGATCAAAAGGAATAAACCGTTGGAAGAAAATTAGTTCAGTGCTTGTGGAAGATTTTCATGCTCATGCAAGGGTCTCTATTAGATGTTGGTGCTTGACCTAAATCTTTGAATGCAGGGGGGCACCCAGGTACAATTGACTTTGTCAATGAGTCTGACAAATGGCTGGGGCACTGGAGGTGCAGTGAAATGTGCTGTGTGTAGGGGTGTGTAAGTAGTTTACAGGCTTGGTGGACATTACTAAGAAGTCTAGGATAGTGAGAAATTCTCCCTGGAGGATGGGATGCTTGCCTAGACACAACTGCCCTGCTTTGGAAGCCCAGAGTTCTTGGATTGTATTCCCACTTCTTCCACTGGCTGCATTTCATAATACTCTGCACTTGCACAATAGTATTTTTAAAATACCATTTAGTTAGGGCTCACAGCATCCCTGTGATGGAGATAATTATCATTATCCCATTTTACAAATAGATAAACAGAGACCTCTAGAGCCTGGGCTACTTGGTCTAGCTCATGCCAAAGGTCAGAGACAAATCCAAGACTAGAACTCAGGTCTCCACGCTAGCTGGCCCAGGTCTAACCCCTACAAGATCACAGTACCACTCAGGAATCCTCTCGAGGCCTCAGTCTTCCTACCTGGAATATTAGGACAATAATTCTTTCTTGATGACCTCACCTCCTAGTTTATGCACTGCTGGCTATCACTTGACTGGTGATCACATTTGTTGACTTGCCTGCAAAGTGCAGGAAAGACAATCCATTTCCTAACTGCCATCAGATCGGTTGTCAGATCTCTGACAGACTGTATTTTTGTGAGTGAACCCAAATCCAGACATGCTGGAAGGGCAAAGGAGAGCAGTGCAGCCTAAAGGCTAGAGCTTTGGCTTGTGATTCAAGAGACCTGAGTTCTAGTCCCAACTTGCCTGCTGGGAGACCTTAAGCAAGTCACTTTGCCTCTCTGTGCCTCAATCTCCCCATCTGTAAAATGGGGACAACAATACTGACCTCCTGCATAAAGCACTTTGAAATAGACTTGTTGAAAAATGCTATACAGGAGCCAGGGATGGTTACGCTGCAGAGTGCCACACTGTGAAGGGGCTATTTCCAGCAATCGCACACTGAGAGTGGTCTGTAGTGCCGCTGTTGAGGAGCAGTCATCTAGCACCTGTGGGCTCACTTGGGGTGTGTCTTGGAGGTTTGCCACTGAGAAAATGAGAGATAGAGGCCTGATGTACATTAGGATATCACTTGTTTTTCAGCACCAGTGCTGATAGGGTGAGCTGTAGCATAATCTGCTGCAGGGGATTTTATCATCTGACCCTGCACAGCTTTAGATGACATGATAGTATCTCTATACCAAGCTGCTCGAGAGGTGGTAGCATGGGATATGCATGTAAATAAATAATAAAGTGACAGCAGTCATCATAACTCTAATCTCTCATTAACTCAACATTCTCTTTCAAACCCCACCTCCTCCACTTTGCTTCATGCAACAATAATTATTTCATTGTTCTATTATTAATATTCATGGGGGAACTCGCTTTATAAATTAATTAAATTAATTATAATTCATTACAGGCATTTATGGTGGGAATAAATATGTGGGAGAGCGAATATACACTGAATGACCATTTCCAGCCTTAGTAAATTAATTTTATCTTTAAAATTCTCAGCAACACATTAATATTAAAACCAGCTGTTGCATTTCAGTCCTTAGTGATCTAAGTCCAATTCTACAGGTCTTTACCCCTGCCATACCCCGCTTTCCTGCTGGTAATAGCTCACCTTACCTGATCACTCTTGTTACAGTGTGTATGGTAACACCCATTGTTTCATGTTCTCTGCGTATATAAAATCTCCCCGCTGTATTTTCCACTGCATGCATCCGATGAAGTTAGCTGTAGCTCAGGAACGCTTATACTCAGATAAATTTGTTAGTCTCTAAGGTGCCATAAGTCCTCCTTTTCTGTTTGCGGATACAGACTAACACGGCTGCTACTCTGAAACCAGCCTTGCTGGAACTCTTGGTCACCCATTCATCTGCTTTTCCCACAGCTGTCTTCCATGTCTTCCTCTTCCATGCCACCCTGTAGGCATGCAAATTCCTGCCTTAGCTAGCTGGGAAAGCCACTTCCCCCTCCTACTTCAGAGTGTTCCTCTGGATCTACTTCTCTTGTGATACTTACAAGAAACCATATGTCTATTGATGGCCAAGCGGAGAAGCAGATATTTGTTCATAGAATCATAGAATCATAGAATATCAGGGTTGGAAGGGACCCCAGAAGGTCATCTAGTCCAACCCCCTGCTCAAAGCAGGACCAATTCCCAGTTAAATCATCCCAGCCAGGGCTTTGTCAAGCCTGACCTTAAAAACCTCTAAGGAAGGAGATTCTACCACCTCCCTAGGTAACGCATTCCAGTGTTTCACCACCCTCTTAGTGAAAAAGTTTTTCCTAATATCCAATCTAAACCTCCCCCACTGCAACTTGAGACCATTACTCCTCGTTCTGTCATCTGCTACCATTGAGAACAGTCTAGAGCCATCCTCTTTGGAACCCCCTTTCAGGTAGTTGAAAGCAGCTATCAAATCCCCCCTCATTCTTCTCTTCTGCAGGCTAAACAATCCCAGCTCCCTCAGCCTCTCCTCATAACTCATGTGTTCCAGTCCCCTAATCATTTTTGTTGCCCTTCGCTGGACTCTCTCCAATTTATCCACATCCTTCTTGAAGTGTGGGGCCCAAAACTGGACACAGTACTCCAGATGAGGCCTCACCAATGTCGAATAGAGGGGAACGATCACGTCCCTCGATCTGCTCGCTATGCCCCTACTTATACATCCCAAAATGCCATTGGCCTTCTTGGCAACAAGGGCACACTGCTGACTCATATCCAGCTTCTCGTCCACTGTCACCCCTAGGTCCTTTTCTGCAGAACTGCTGCCTAGCCATTCGGTCCCTAGTCTGTAGCTGTGCATTGGGTTCTTCTGTCCTAAGTGCAGGACCCTGCACTTATCCTTATTGAACCTCATCAGATTCCTTTTGGCCCAATCTTCCAATTGGTCTAGGTCCTTCTGTATCCTATCCCTCCCCTCCAGCGTATCTACCACTCCTCCCAGTTTAGTATCATCCGCAAATTTGCTGAGAGTGCAATCCACACCATCCTCCAGATCATTTATGAAGATATTGAATAAAACCGGCCCCAGGACCGACCCTTGGGGCACTCCACTTGATACCGGCTGCCAACTAGACATGGAGCCATTGATCACTACCCGTTGAGCCCGACAATTTAGCCAGCTTTCTACCCACCTTATAGTGCATTCATCCAGCCCATACTTCCTTAACTTGCTGACAAGAATACTATGGGAGACCGTGTCAAAAGCTTTGCTAAAGTCAAGAAACAATACATCCACTGCTTTCCCTTCATCCACAGAACCAGTAATCTCATCATAAAAGGCGATTAGATTAGTCAGGCATGACCTTCCCTTGGTGAATCCATGCTGGCTGTTCCTGATCACTTTCCTCTCATGCAAGTGCTTCAGGATTGATTCTTTGAGGACCTGCTCCATGATTTTTCCAGGGACTGAGGTGAGGCTGACTGGCCTGTAGTTCCCAGGATCTTCCTTCTTCCCTTTTTTAAAGATTGGCACTACATTAGCCTTTTTCCAGTCATCCGGGACTTCCCCGGTTCGCCACGAGTTTTCAAAGATAATGGCCAGTGGTTCTGCAATCACAGCCGCCAATTCCTTCAGCACTCTCGGATGCAACTCGTCCGGCCCCATGGACTTGTGCACGTCCAGCTTTTCTAAATAGTCCCTAACCGCCTCTATCTCCACAGAGGGCTGGCCATCTCTTCCGCATTTTGTGATGCCCAGCGCAGCAGTCTGGGAGCTGACCTTGTTAGTGAAAACAGAGGCAAAAAAAGCATTGAGTACATTAGCTTTTTCCACATCCTCTGTCACTAGGTTGCCTCCCTCATTCAGTAAGGGGCCCACACATTCCTTGGCTTTCTTCTTGTTGCCAACATACCTGAAGAAACCCTTCTTGTTACTCTTGACATTTCTGGCTAGCTGCAGCTCCAGGTGCGATTTGGCCCTCCTGATAACATTCCTACATGCCCGAGCAATATTTTTATACTCTTCCCTGGTCATATGTCCAACCTTCCACTTCTTGTAAGCTTCTTTTTTATGTTTAAGATCCGCTAGGATTTCACCATTAAGCCAAGTTGGTCGCCTGCCATATTTACTATTCTTTCGACTCATCGGGATGGTTTGTTGATACAGACATGTCTGATATTTATTAATTACATTTTTAAAAAACCTTTAAAGGATGTGAAACCATCAACAAGTGCATGGGGGGCTCGATCCTGCAAGGTGCTGAGCTCTTGGGCTGGATACAGGAGAGTGCGTAAGCATGTGTTTAACGTTGTACACGAAGTTCCAGGTCGTCAGAGGGACGTAGCACCTAACTGGAGTCTCGGGTGGGCTTGAGAGCCTGAGCTGCAGCCTGAGCCGCAGTGTCCACATTTCAGAGTAGCAGCCATGTTAGTCTGTAGTCGCAAAAAGAAAAGGAGTACTTGTGGCACTTTAGGGACTAACAAATTTATTTGAGCATAAGCTTTCGTGAGTTACAGCTACAGCTCACTTCATCGGATGCAATGTCCACATTGCTATTTTCAGTGTGCTCCCTTGAGCCCCGGTAGCATCAGTCTGTTAGCCTGAGCTTCAGGCTGACTCCTAGCTGCACTGGAGACATACCCTAATGCAACGATTCAAATGCTGAACCTTAAACAGGCTCTTCAATGCTTCTCTGGATGGGGACAAAGCATGCGGCACCTTGCAGGATCCAGAGTCCATAGCTATGCTTTGCAACCATGTGAACTTACTCCTGTTCTTTCCCACTGCCTTCCTCTCCTGTCCCCACCTCTTGTTCATCACACTCACTTGTAGCATCCTGTCTGAAATTAGACCATCAGCTTTTTGAGGCGGGGACCATGTCAGCCTGTGGGTGTGTGTGGTACCTTCCTCCACAAGGCCCTGGTATCTGGACTGGATCTGCTGGGTGCTAAAATGCAGACACCTGTGTGCATGTATCTGTGTTTTTGTGGCTGATGATGGGCGTGGAGTTGTCCGGACGTATTTCTGTGTGCAAGTCTAAAGCAAGTCACTTTGCCTCTCTGTGCCTCAATCTCCCCATCTGTAAAATGGAGATAACAATACTGACCAGCTGCATAAAGCACTTTGAAATAGACTTGTTGAAAAATGCTATACAGGAGCCAGGGGCAGTTATGCTGTGGAGAGCACCCAAAGGCACTTCCATCTGTGTCAGTATCTAGAGCACATGTAGTATGTGAGAGTGAGTCTACATCCATTCACTGCATTTGAGGGCATTCATGTGTCTGTGTGTATTTTTGTGTGGGAGCATCTGTGCTTGTCTATCTGTGTGTACCTGGGTATGTCTGTGTGTGTGTTTGTACAGGTGTTGCCAGGTATTGTAAACTCAGGGATGACTTTTCAGCCAGACAGAACATTTCCTGTGGCATCACTTCCAACTGAACCTTTCTTTACAGTATCAGTGCTGATTACACTCCTCCTCTGACATCATTAACAAGCATCTGATGTCTTCTAAATGGAGGGGCAGTGAGCAAACAGGACTAGCAAAAAAAAAAGGATGCTTACTTAATTCCTGTTAGAAAGAGAGAGTGCTGTTTACTCCATCGAAAACAAGGCATTTTCAGGTTACTTTTTTGGATTCCTTTGTCTGATTGTTATTATTTTATTTGTATGATTATAGTGCCTAGGAGTCTTAGGGCTTGTTACTTAAGGTCACTAAGGAATGTTAAGTGCAATTACCTTTAAGGCCACTTTAGTTCTGAATGAGAGTATCCACGCAGGGGTTTAATGCAGTTTCACTAATACACTTTTAATGTACACCTTTGCATAATTCAGATTATCTTTCCTGAGTGTTCCCTGTAGACAAGCCCTCAGTCCTGGACCAGGAAGCCATTGAGCTAGGCACAGTACAAACACACACACAGAACAAAAAGACAGTCATTTGAGATATCAAAACAAAAACTTTTCTTGGGCTGGCTGGTCTACACGGAAAACTTCAATCGGCATAGCTGTTTCACTCAGGGGTCTGAAAACTCCCCACTCCTGAGCGACGTAGCTATGGTAACCTACCGCCTCTTGAGGAGGTGGATTTCCTACACAGGGACAGGAGAACTCCTCGCATCACTGTGGTGAGTGTGCTGCTGTAGCATTTTATGTGTAGACATACTCCCAGCGACTAGCTCGGTGTGCTGTGAGACCCCTGCACAGCCAACTGAGGATGATTTTACAGCACTGGTTCCTAACTTTCCATACTGGGAACCCATGTTCCAAAAGTAAAACATTTTCGGACCTCCCCTTCCATTTAGTCATAAAGGAAGGAACGGTGGCCCTGACCCCCTGACATCTGCTTGTTACCCAGGTTGAGTAAAGAGATTGAATTTTAGAGCCAGAATCAATCTACTTCCTGCACAGAGTTTTCTTTAAATCCTAAAGGGGAGTTTATTGGTTGCAAAGCAAAAACCAAACAGAGAACTCTCGACCATTTAAAAATGTTTCACTATCACCTTCTTTCCCTCTCCCTGTCACCTGGGTTTAGCAGGTTCCTTTTTGCTCACTTATGCATGTCCCCAGTGGTGTTCTCTGAAACCCAAATGGCAGGATAATGTCAAAAAACTTCAGAGGATCAAATGCACACAAGGTTGCTACTGAACCAAGGGCCTGAGATGGTAGATGGTTGATACCCCCATTGAGACAGGTATTTAAGCAGATGCTGGGGGAGGGTGAGGAGGGAACTATTTTCCCAAGATACTTGGGGAATTCTTTGCAGGTAACTTACTTTCATACGAAATAAATTCATCCATAAATGCTTAGTGTATCAATGGTAGAAGATACCTCATTGTGTCAAACAGAATATTGGAGCACTGGCCATTTCATTCAGTATCCCTAAGCTAGTTTTATAGATTTTGAGGCCAGAAGAGACCATTAGATCATCTATTCTGACCTCCTGTATACCCAGGCCAGAGAATTTTACCGTTACGAATGTACTGAGTTCCATAGCTTGTGCTTGGCTAAAAAAAACTCTTCCAAAAAGGCATCCAGTCTTGATTTGAAGACATCAGGAGACAGAGAATCTACTACTCCTGCTGGTGGATTCTTCCATCAGTTAATAACCCTTCCTATTAAAAATCTGAGCCTTATTTCTAATTTTGAATTTGTCAGGCTTCAACTTCCAGTCATTGTTTCTTGTTCTGCCTCTCTCCACTTGATTAAAGGGCCCTTTAGAGCCTGGTATTTTCTCCCTGTGAAGGTACTTACACACTGTAATCAAGTCACCTCTCAGTCTTCTTTGGATAAGCTAAACAGATTGAGCTCTTTAAGTCTCTCACTGTAGAGCATTATCTTCAGCTCTTCAGTCGTTTCTGTGGATCTTTTCTTCACCCTCTCCAGTTTTTCAACATCCTTGTTAAAATGTGGACACCAGAACAGTACACTGTATTCTGGTATTGATCTCTCTGATGCCATATACAAATGTAAAATTGCCTCCTTGTTCATATAGCCAAGGACTGTATTAACTCTTTTTGCTGAAGTGTTATAGTGGAAGCTTGTTTTGAGTTACTTGTCC
The DNA here is from genome assembly GCF_965140285.1 of Lepidochelys kempii. Classification (NCBI taxonomy): domain Eukaryota; kingdom Metazoa; phylum Chordata; order Testudines; family Cheloniidae; genus Lepidochelys; species Lepidochelys kempii. The sequence continues at coordinate 52,935,476 of NC_136388.1, read as the reverse complement.
ACTCTGACCCCTAGATCCTTTTCAGAGTCTCTGCTTTCCAGGGCACAGCCCCCCATTCTGCAGACATGGTTTGCATTCCTTGTTCCTAGTGGTATAACCTTGCCTTTGGCTGTATGAAAACATACTGTGTTTGAATGAGCCAGCTTAACAAGCAATTCATGCCGCTCTGTGTGGCTGCCCACGTCTCTCAATTATTTACCACTCTTTTTGTCCTCCACAAATTATGAGATGTGATTTTATATTTACCTCCAGATCATTGATGAAAATGTTGAAAAATGCCAGACCTACAACCAAGCCCTGAAGAGCCCCATTAGAAACACCTCTTATTCAGTGATGATTTCCCACTGACAACTATTTCTTGAGATCTGTCAGTTAGCCAGTTCTGAATCCATTTAATGTGTGCTCTGTTGATATTGTATCGTGCTAATTTTTAAATCAGAATGTCATGCGATATTAAGCCAAATGCCTTACAAAAGTCTGTTACAGCTACGATGTAAGGCTAACCAGCCTATAGTTACTTGGGTCATCCCACTTGCCCTTTTAAAATATTGGCACACAACATTAACACTCTTTCAGTCTTCTGGACTTTCTCCAGTATTCCAAGATTTATTTAAAAATTAACATCAGATGGCCAGATATCTTCTCAGACAACTCTTTTGGGGCTCTTGGCTGTAATTTCTCTGGACCTGCTGATTTTAACATATTTATCCTAAGTAGGTGCTGTTTAACATCCTCCTTAGTTACTAATGGACTGGAAAGTACTTCATCATCTTCATGTGATACAAGTACATCATCGTGCTGCTTTCCAAATACAGAACAAAAATATTTATTAAATGTTTTTGCCTTTTCTGCATTGCTCTTAACAAATTTAACATCTTTATCTGATAACAGGCCCACATGATTGTTAGCATTTACTTAGTATGTAGATTGGCAACATTAGTCACCTCCCCAGATTAATTTTTGCTCGAAGTTCTGTGTTCCTTTGTGAGTAGCTTTGCATCAGTTGGGTTGCATATGACCGTTCTGGTCCATATTACTTTGTTGTTATGCTGGTGACAGGTCCCACCGAGTGAGGTACCTTGGAAGTCCCAACTCCCTGTCCAAGTCTTTACAAGAAACAAGAGAGGCGGTGTTTGTAGGGCGTGTCTATATGGGGAAATTAACCAGAATAAGCTATTTTCAATAGCTGTTCTGGAATTGAACACTCTATTCCAGAATAAAAGTCACTTTATTTAAAAGTGTACTTTGTGAGCACACTAATTATACTGGAATAAAGTTACTTTTATTCCACAAAAGATTGTCCACATGAGGAACTATTCCACAATAACTGTCTTGATCAATTTCCCTGCGCAGACAAGCGTGTAGCTAAAGGTCTGCTTTCCACAGTGTTCACCCATCTTTAACCTTCTAGCTGAGGAAACTGTTTCCCAAGGGAGTGGAATTATATGGCCCAGCTCCCCTGTTATGTACAGAGCACTCTCTTCTTGCATTATAGTAAATGTCGAGGATCACAGTGGCTAATGTCAAAGCAGTGCTCTGTTACTTGGATCCTAATCATGTTGTACGCCATATTCCTACTTCTGTTCATTGAGAGTCCTGAGCACAAAAGGCTTGCCAGATCAAGTCCTAAACTTGCAGCTTCACCTTGTTTTATTATTGCCAGCAGAGTGCATTAAAATGCATGTCTATGCTGTAAAGTGACTTTGCATAAAGGGTTTTGTGACTGTCCTGCATCTATTGTGTCTCAGGGATTCCTGTATCAAATTTGCTCAATTTACAAGTAAAAAGATGTTTTCTCCTAGCTGCCAGTCCTGCAAACTCAGCCTCGGATCAGACTAGAAAGCTGTGTCCTTTCAGGCTTGTGCATCATCATCAGTAGCTTACTTGGGTCAAATGCTGCTCTTAACTATGCCAGTGACACCCCACTGTAGTACATTATCTCCTCAGTTGCATCTCTGCAATCTTTGTGCTTCCAGTGGTGTGTGCTTATATTACTAGGGGAAGAATTTGAAGATTGGGGTAACATAGATGGTCCTGCAAAAGCAAGCTAGTTAACTGGTCAGTGGATGATCTGGGCAGCAGAATGGACTCCAGCTCCCTCTTCCAGAGCTGTGCAGTGCTGGTTCTGCAGAGCTGACAGCAGTAAAAATTAATCAAACCTCATGTTTTTGACTGAAGTTAGCAGATGTGAATGCATGTGGGGAGCAGAACTGCTGAAAACATGGTGCCTGGCTTTACATAGTTATTTTCAAACTAGGACTCCATTTTAAATACAAAGCACTCCAGCTGTAAGGCACCTGCTTGGGCAGGGTGAGTGCCCTAGGGATTACACAGAAACACCCATACGTCTGTCTAAGGCATGTACATGGCCCTCACTGCCATTCTGTCTGAGTATGTCACACTCCTTACTGGCTTTACCCAGGCGGTGATTACCCCCATTTTATAAGACGGGGAAAGGACGGACAGAGAGACTAAGTGACTTGGTCACTCATAGAGTCTTTGGCTGCTCAGTCCCAGGATGGTTCCCTATCTCTTGGACCATCCTTCCTTTTTCCTTGTCATATCTCCCAGTCTGACTGGGCTGCCAAGGATTTTTAAATCTAGCCCCCAGAGCTCAGTCCTGACCAACATCCACAGCTGCATTACACAGGATAGAAATAATCAGAATATAAATTCTCATGCTTTAGAGCACCACCCAACCCCAGGGTCAGGAAGAAACCTCCTCTTTGGGCAGGTTACATCATAACTGTCCATTGTGGGGCTTCTTGCACCTTCCTCTGAAGTGATGTCTGGTGCTAGACATGGTTGGAGACAGGATACGGGATTAGAAGACCTATTGATGTGATTGGTACGGCAATGCCTATGGTCCAGACTGTCAAACTTGGGGGTCTAAAGTCAGACAAATCCTTATTTAGGCACCTAAATAGATGGCCTGATTTTCAGAGGTGCTGAGCAACCTCAGCTCACATTAATTTTAGTGGCGGCTGTAGGTGCCCAGCCCCTCTGGAAATCAGTCCATTTGTCCGAGGGCCTAAGTATGGGTTTACGTGCCCAGGGACAATTGGGGAGATGCATGAGGACAATGAGTGTAATTAGGCACAAGCATGGACATAAAAGATACGGGAAGCAAAGGCTCCTGGGGTGGGGACAGGAGATGAAGGCCTTGTTTGCAAATGGTTAGTGTACCGATTTAACTGAATCGGTTTAGACATGGATATAGTGAAATCAGTGCAACCCTCTTAGAATGGACAGCCTTCCATTGGGTTAACAATGTATGTTGGCTTAGGGGATGTCTACACTACGAAATTAGGTCGAATTTATAGAAGTCGGTTTTTTAGAAATCGGTTTTATATATTCGAGTGTGTGTGTCCCCACAGAAAATGCTCTAAGTGCATTAAGTGCATTAACTCGGCGGAGTGCTTCCACAGTACCGAGGCAAGTGTCGACTTCCGGAGTGTTGCACTGTGAGTAGCTATCCCACAGTTCCCGCAGTCTCCGCTGCCCATTGGAATTCTGGGTTGAGATCCCAATGCCTGATGGGGCTAAAACATTGTCGCGGGTGGTTCTGGGTACATATCGTCAGGCCCCCGTTCCCTCCCTCCCTCCGTGAAAGCAGCAGCAGACAATCGTTTTGCGCCTTTTTTTCTTGAGTTACCTGTGCAGACGCCATACAAACGGCAAGCATGGAGCCCGCTCAGGTAACCATCACCGTATGTCTCCTGGGTGCTGGCAGATGTGGTACTGCATTGCTACACAGCAGCATCAGCCCATTGCCTTGTGGCAGCAGACGGTGCAATAGGACTGGTAGCCATCATCGTCATATCTGAGGTGCTCCTGGCCACGTTGGCCAGGAGCGCCTGGCAGACATGGGCGCAGGGACTAAATTTGGAGTGACTTGACCAGGTCATTCTCTTTAGTCCTGCAGTCAGTCCTATTGAACCATCTTATGGTGAGCAGGCAGGCAATACGGATTGCTAGCAGTCCTACTGTACCATCTTCTGCCAGGCAGGCAAGAGATGAGGATGGCTAGCAGTTCTACTGCACCATCTTCTGCTGAGCAGCCATGAGATGTGGATGGCTTGCAGTCCTTCTGCACCATCTGCTGCAAGCCAAAGATGTAAAAGATAGATGGAGTGGATCAAAACAAGAAATAGACCAGATTTGTTTTGTACTCATTTGCTTCCTCCCCTCCCCCGTCTAGGGGACTCATTCCTCTAGGTCACACTGCAGTCACTCACAGAGAAGGTGCAGCGAGGTAAATCTAGCCATGTATCAATCAGAGGCCAGACCAACCTGCTTGTTCCAATAAGAACAGTTACTTAGTGCACCATTTCTTATTGGAACTCTCGGTGAAGTCCTGCCTGAAATACTCATTGATGTAAAGCCACCCCCTTTGTTGATTTTAATTCCCTGTAAGCCAACCCTGTAAGCCATGTTGTCAGTCGCCCCTCCCTCTGTCAGAGCAACGGCAGACAATCGTTCCGCGCCTTTTTTCTGTGCGGACGCCATACCAAGGCAAGCATGGAGGCCGCTCAGCTCACTTTGGCAATTAGGAGCACATTAAACACCACACGCATTATCCAGCAGTATATGCAGCACCAGAACCTGGCAGAGCGATACCGGGCAAGGAGGTGACGTCAGCGCGGTCATGTGAGTGATCAGGACATGGACACAGATTTCTCTGAAAGCATGGGCCCTGCCAATGCATGCATCATGGTGCTAATGGGGCAGGTTCATGCTGTGGAACACCGATTCTGGGCTCAGGAAACAAGCACAGACTGGTGGGACCGCATAGTGTTGCAGGTCTGGGACGATTCCCAGTGGCTGCGAAACTTTCGCATGCGTAAGGGCACTTTCATGGAACTTTGTAACTTGCTTTTCCCTGCCCTGAAGTGCATGAATACCAAGATGAGAGCAGCCCTCACAGTTGAGAAGCGAGTGGCGATAGCCCTGTGGAAGCTTGCAACGCCAGAGAGCTACCGGTCAGCTGGGAATCAATTTGGAGTGGGCAAATCTACTGTGGGGGCTGCTGTGATGCAAGTAGCCAATGCAATCAAAGATCTGCTGATATCAAGGGTAGTGACCCTGGGAAATGTGCAGGTCATAGTGGATGGCTTTGCTGCAATGGGATTCCCTAACTGTGGTGGGGCCATAGATGGAACCCATGTCCCTATCTTGACACTGGAGCACCAAGCCGGCGAGTACATAAACCGCAAGGGGTACTTTTCAATAGTTCTGCAAGCTCTGGTGGATCACAAGGGACGTTTCACCAACATCAACGTGGGATGGCCGGGAAAGGTACATGACGCTCGCATCTTCAGGAACTCTGGTCTGTTTTAAAAGCTGCAGGAAGGGACTTTATTCCCAGACCAGAAAATAACTGTTGGGGATGTTGAAATGCCTATATGTATCCTTGGGGACCCAGCCTACCCCTTAATGCCATGGCTCATGAAGCCATACACAGGCAGCCTGGACGGTAGTCAGGAGCTGTTCAACTACAGGCTGAGCAAGTGCAGAATGGTGGTAGAATGTGCATTTGGACGTTTAAAGGCGCGCTGGCGCAGTTTACTGACTCGGTTAGACCTCAGCGAAACCAATATTCCCACTGTTATTACTGCTCACTGTGCGCTCCACAATATCTGTGAGATTAAGGGGGAGATGTTTATGGCGGGGTGGGAGGTTGAGGCAAATCGCCTGGCTGCTGGTTTCGCACAGCCAGACACCAGGGCAGTTAGAAGAGCACAGGAGGGCGCGGTACGCATCAGAGAAGCTTTGAAAACCAGTTTCATGACTGGCCAGGCTACGGTGTGAAAGTTCTGTTTGTTTCTCCTTGATGAAACCCCCCGCCCCTTGGTTCACTCTCCTTCCCTGTAAGCTAACCACCCTCCCCTCCTCCCTTCGATCATTGCTTGAAGAGGCAATAAAGTCATTGTTGCTTCACATTCATGCAGTCTTTATTCATTCATCACACAAATAGGGGGATGACTACCAAGGTAGCCCAGGAGGGGTGGTGGAGGAGGGAAGGAAAATGCCACAAAGCACTTTAAAAGTTTACAACTTTAACATTTATTCTCCTCTCATCATGCTGCTGCCACATTTGAGCTTCAGCCCTGTCTTCAGCCCGCCACTTACTCTCTTCAGCCCGCCACCTCTCCTCCCGGTCATTTTGTGCTTTCCTGCAGTCTGACATTATTTGCCTCCACGCATTCGTCTGTGCTCTGTCAGTATGGGAGGACAGCATGAGCTCAGAGAACACTTCATCATGAGTGTGTTTTTTTTTCTTTCTAATCTTCACTAGCCTCTGGGAAGGAGAAGATCCTGTGATCATTGAAACACATGCAGCTGGTGGAGAAAAAAAAAGGGACAGCAGTATTTAAAAAGACGCATTTTATAAAACAGTGGCTACACTCTTTCAGGGTAAACCTTGCTGTTAACATTACACACATAGCACATGTGCTTTCGTTATAAGGTCACATTTTGCCTCCCCCCACCACGTGGCTACCCCCTCAACTCTCCCCCCTCCCCATGGCTAACAGCGGGGAACATTTCTGTTCAGCCACAGGCAAACAGTCCAGCAGGAACAGGCTCCTCTGAGTGTCCCCTGAAGAAAAGCACCCTATTTCAACCAGGTGACCATGAATGATATCTCACTCTCCTGAGGATAACACAGAGAGATAAAGAACGGATGTTGTCTGAACACCAGCAAACATACACTGCAATGCTTTGTTGTACAATGATTCCCGAGTACGTGTTACTGGCCTGGAGTGGTAAAGTATCCTACCATGGAGGACGTAATAAGGCTGCCCTCCCCAGAAACCTTATGCAAAGGTTTTGGGAGTACATCTAGGAGAGCCGCGATGCCAGGACAAATTAATCCTTTCACATGCTTGCGTGTATAGTATTTTAAAAGGTACACTCACCGGAGGTCCCTTCTCCGCCTGCCAGGTCCAGGAGGCAGCCTTGGGTGGGTTCGGGGGGTACTGGCTCCAGGTCCAGGGTGAGAAACAGTTCCTGGCTGTCGGGAAAACTGGTTTCTCCGCTTGCTTGCTGTGAGCTATCTACAACCTCCTCCTCATCATCATCTTCTTCGTCCCCAAAACCTGATTCCGTGTTGCCTCCATCTCCATTGAAGGAGTCAAACAACACGGCTGGGTGGTGGCTGAACCCCCTAAAATGGCATGCAGCTCATCATAGAAGCGGCATGTTTGGGGCTCTGACCCGGAGTGGCCGTTCGCCTCTCTGGTTTTCTGGTAGGCTTGCCTCAGCTCCTTAAGTTTCACGTGGCACTGCTTCGGGTCCCTGTTATGGCCTCTGTCCTTCATGCCCTGGGAGATTTTGACAAAGGTTTTGGCATTTCGAAAACTGGAACGGAGTTCTGATAGCATGGATTCCTCTCCCCATACAGCGATCAGATCCCGTACCTCCCGTTCAGTCCATGCTGGAGCTCTTTTGCGATTCTGGGACTCCATCATGGTCACCTCTGCTGATGAGCTCTGCATGGTCACCTGCAGCTTGCCACGCTGGCCAAACAGGAAATGAGATTCAAAAGTTCGCGGGCCTTTTCCTGTCTACCTGGCCAGTGGATCTGAGTTGAAAGTGCTGTCCAGAGCGGTCACAATGGAGCACTCTGGGATAGCTCCCGGAGGCCAATACTGTCGAATTGTGTCCACAGTACCCCAAATTCGACCCGGCAAGGCCGATTTAAGCGCTAATCCGCTTGTCAGGGGTAGAGTAAGGAAATCGATTTTAAGAGCCCTTTAAGTCGAAATAAAGGACTTCATCGTGTGGACGGGTACAGGTTTACATCGATTTAACGCTGCTAAATTCGACCTAAAGTCCTAGTGTAGACCAGGGCTTAGTGTAAGTTGATTTCAAACTGACTTATGCTAAAGTTATTTAAAATACTCTTAATCTGGTAAGGAGTGTCCATGCACCAACTTGCAGTGGTTTAACAAAGTCAGTTGAGAATCACATCCTGAGTTAAACTGTGCAACTTGGTAGGTTGTGAGTAGCTGTGTGTGTGTCTGTGTGTGCCCATGGGGACACAAAGGGTTAGATGGGGGAACACGAGGACACTGGAGTCAGATAGTAAGATGGGTGACAGAAATGGGGACATGGGGAGGTTGGCGACTGTGGGGAGATGGAGACATCTGGATGAGGGTGTATAGGGCAAGCCCCAAAACACCTCCAAACCACAAGAGAAGAGCTAAGCTAAGGAGATCTCCCCCAGAGAAACAGTGCTTGCTGGTAGGCAGAGTGATTTTTAAAACAATTTAATTAAACCACTGCAAAAGGCTGTCTGGACATTTCTTTGGTTTTAAACAAGGCTTCTTCTGGTTTAGCTTTAGGGAGAGGTTTAAGCTAAACTGCAATAAGCCACTGTTAAACCAAAATAAGAGAGAGTTCACATGGGGATTTGTCCTGGTTTAGCTAAACCGGTTTGATTAAATGGGTGCATGTTTGTGTGTAGCTGATTCCACAGAGAGGGGAAAAGCCTCAAGCCCCATCTTCTCCACAGCAGTGAAAAAGAATGAATTCCGAGTGTCCCCCACCTCTCCAGATGTTCACTAATTAATAATGGGCAGAAGAGCTGTGATAAATGAAGGGAGCGGGAGTAGCTTCCTTTTATGGACACCTAGCCAGACAGTTAGCTATAAAATTCCGCTTAGTAGCTGTTCTCTACTTGCTTTACCTGTAAAGGGTTAATAAGCCCACTGATAAAAGGAAAGGAGTGGGCACCTGACCAAAAGAGCCAATGGGAGGGCTAGAACTTTTTAAAATTGGGAAAAAACTTCCCTTTGTCTGTTTTTTGTTGCTCTTCGGAGAGCGGAGACACAGAGCAGCAATGCTGTAAGCAACTTTAAAACCAGGCATGAAAAAGCATCAATTCAGACCTCGAACCTACTTATCTGAAACCCAGATATGTAAGTAGATCTGAAATGTCTAGAAAGACACAATTAAGTTTCAAATTAGGCTTCAAATTCACAATTAGACTTCAAAGAGAAACAGCAGAACTAAAATTCATTTGCAAATTTAACACCATTAATTTGGGCTTGAATAGGGACTGGGAGTGGCTGGCTCATTACAAAAGCAGCTTTGCCTCTCCTGGAATTGACACCTCCTCATCTATTATTGGGAATGGACTACATCCACGCTGATCAAACTGGCCCTGTCAACCCTGGTTCTCCATTTGTGAGGTAACTCCCTTCCCTTCATGTGTCATTATATAATGCCTGCATCTGTAATTTTCACTCCATGCATCTGAAGAAGTGGTGTTTTACCCACGAAAGCTTATGCTCAAATAAATCTGTTAGTCTTTAAGGTGCCACCAGACTCCTTGTTGTTTTTGTGGATACAGACTAACACGGCTACCCTCTGATACTTGACAATTAGGTTTATTTCTTTTATTTTGTAAGGCTTATCATCTTCTCTGTGCTAACCCCAGATGCTTTTGTTTTGCTTGTAACCTTTAAGCTGAACCTCAAGAGAGCTATCTTGATGCTTAATTTTTGTAATTGTTTCTTTTAAGATCTAGCAAAAAGCTTAAGTTCCAAATGTATTTCCTTTTGTGTTTAATAAAATTTACCTTTTTTAAGAACAGGACTGGCTTTTTGTGTCCCTAAGAGGTTTGTGCACATGTTGTTTAATTAGCTGGTGTTTCCCCTGGATTTCCAGTCATGAGAGAAAACTAACGAGACTCTACAGGCTTCACCCATATAGGCAACTGCCATGGCCACAATTTGGGCAAGACCTGCCTTGACCAGCGGCACAAGGGGATAAAGGTAGCAAGGAACCTCCCCTCTTGCTCATCTGCGCTGCAGGAGCTGGATGTGACCTGGCCCATTAACTTCCCTGAGTGAAAGGGCCAGGGGAGAGGGCTGCAGATCTGCAATTTACACTGATCCATTGGCTCAAGTACCTTGTGCAGCCATGACTGGAGGGGCTGCAGCCTTTATTCCAGCTCTTAGGTTGGAGTAGCAGCTGGGGGGCCAAGGCTGATGGGGGGTGGCTATAGAGCAGTCCCACATCCTAGCCCTAAGTTGCAGGGCTGGATTTCATCTCCCAGCTGCCCCTCCCTTCTCCCCTATGTATACCTGGGCTTTAGGTGTGAACTTCATTCTTAGTTAATGAGTCACTAAACATTTTGTTGCCCTTGTGCTTTTGCTGCTTTACGAGACTGTCTTTGCTATACGTACAGAAGAGCCGATCTCTGACAAATAGATATGGAGAGACAAGGTGGTTGAGGTAATCTCTTCTGTTGGGCCAACTTCTGTTGGGGAGAGAGACTAGCTTCTGAGCTTACACAGAGCTCTTCTTCAGGCCTGGGAAACTCAAAACTGCTTTCACCAAACAAGGACACTGCACCAGAGAAGTAGATCACATCATGGAATAGGCCACCCAAATACCCCGAGAGAACCTGCTTCAATACAGAAATAAAACCCCTTCTGACCACACTCCCCTATCTGTCACTTAGCACCGTACTCTGGAACCCATATGGGGTCTCATCAAATAATTGCAACCTATATTCGATGGGGACCCCTATCCTGAAAGGAATGTTTCTTGGCCTTCAAAAAAAACCCCAACCTATCCAAGCTCATCATCAGAAGCAAGCTCCCCACAGACCAGGACACACCAACTCAAAGCGGCCCCAGACCATGCCATAAGAACAGATGCAAAACCTGCAGACATAACCCAACTGCTGTCATGATCAACACACCCCACAACATCCCTTTCAAGATCCATTAATCCTACACATGCATATCACAACATGAGGTATACCTCATCCAGGGCACTATATGCCCCTATAACAACTATGTGGGTGAAACTAGACAATCACTACTGTCTTGCAGCAAAACTATAAAAGACTAAAACACCATATCACCCTATCACTTGTGGGGGAACACTTCTCACAAAGTGATCACTTTTTGTGTGACCTCTCATCCCTCATCCACAAAGGAAACCTGTACAACACTTTCAAAAGAGGAGTTTAGGAACTTAAATTCATAACATTGCTAGACACTAAAATCATGGACTGAACAGAGATACGGGATTTATGGCACATTACAACAATCTTCTACCTACTAACAAGTCCAACTGCTTCCCCTCCCTATCTTTCCGATGACTGGAAGGGTGTTAATGGGACACTTCACCTTGAATGGCCCCTTGAAATATGTGTTAACTACTTATGCTAAGCAATCTGTTCTACCTTGTATTTAGCTGTGACACTGATTAAATTTCCCAGACCTGAAGAAAAGCTCTGTGTGAGCTCAAAAGCTTGTCTCTCTCACCAACAGAAGTTGGTCTAATAAGAGATATCACCTCACCCACTTTGTCTCTCTAATATCCTGGGACCCACATGACTACTCCAGCCCTGCATACCAATAGCTATGGATACAGTAAACTGAAAGATGGAAGCTGCAGATAGGCATGCATAGAGCAGATAGGCATGTCACAGAGCACACACGTTCAGTATACAGATGCATAGTCACAGCATATAGTCTCAGCACGGAAGTGGAGAGATATGGATGGACTGACTGATGGAGACAGGCAATGTAGATTGATTTGGAAGTTGTGTAATAAGCCAGTGAGCAGAGACCGATTTATGGATAGCTTCTAAGTAGGTAGATGAATCATTACAGTCAGACAAAAGTCTAGTCTCTCTGAGTTCACTCATCCTATGCTTGTTGCCAGAACGAAATGAGACAAAAGAGATACAAAGTATTTCAGGGAAGTCCTATGGCCTGTGTTCTACTGGAGGTCAGACTAGTGTTTCTCAACCTGGGGGTCACAGGACGGGTTTAGGGAGATTGCAAGTGCAAGGCCAGTGTTAGGAGGTGGCAAGTAGGACGATTGCCCTGCTGCCTGGGGCTGAAGCCCATGCCAAAGCCTGAGCCCTGCCACCTGAGGCTGAAGCATGTAACTTAGCTTTGTGGGGTCCTGGGCAATTGCCCTGCTTGCCACCCCCTAATGCTGGCCCTGTGTATTATTTCTCATTTACTTAATGATATTTAAGGTGTGTGTGTGTGTGGGGGGGGGGGTGTCCGAAATTGTTCAAGTCTGAGTAGGCGGCTCACAAGTTTTTGTTTTTAAATCCAAAGGGGGTTTCCAGCACAAAAAGGTTGAGAGAGACTGGAGAGGAGCTCAGTGGTCCCTTCTGGCATTAGAATCAATGCAATCCCACTCGTCCATGAGCTAGCATATTCTCAACAGTCACACTCTGGGAAAAATCCAGAGCCTGGCTGTTTTCCTGTGTCTCTACCAACTGGCTTTTCTTGAAAAGCAGCCTTTTCACAGCTGCTATTCGCCTTCTCCGGCATGCTGCTGAGCCTTCTAGAATGCCTGCTTCACCTCCCCAAAACATAGGCTGGAAACCTACGGCCAGGAGCAGCCAGGAAATGTGGCCACAAGCACCTTCGCTACTCCACTTTAATTCCTCTTGGCTCTCCCCGGCTCACAGAAGAGGTTAGACCACGACATTTATATCTAGGGTGATGTTCTGGACAAGGGATAGCTTCAGCATGAGGTCATCCTGCCTGCTGATGTTACTGAAGATGTTAACGGAGAAATATTCCCGTAGGATCATGTCACACACAGGTTGCAAATGAATCTTTTAAAACAATTACAAATGGGCCAATGGATTTCCATACACACCCAAACCCCTGTTTATATTGGATTTCATCTCTCCTTCTGAGGATAGGACTCTTGTTTTGTTCTGTTTATTTGCTGTTTTCCTTTAGATTGTAACAACTTTGGGGCAAGGAGCTGTTATCCGTCTGCCCTGTCCAGTGGCCAGAGAAAAGAATCCTTTTTATATCCATTACAGCCAAGCCCTGTCTGTTCTCTACTTCATAATGCCATCGTCAATCCCAGGGATTCAGAAATGGTAGTTTAAGTGGTGCCTAGTGGAGCTGATCAGAAAATAGATCTTTCCAGCCCATGAAAAATGTTGAAATTGAAACAAAACAAAAACAGAACAAACAAACAACAACAAAAAACCGTATATGCCAAATCAGGTGAAAAGCCAAAATTTTGAATTTTTTTAATGGAATGAAATTCTGGACAAGAAAGTTGTTTTGGGTCAATTGAAACATTTTGTTTTGATAAATTTGAAACTAGTCATTTAAAGATCGACGCTTTTTATTTTATTCTTTTTATATAAAATAAATTTCAAATCAAAAAGTCATTTTGAAATGAAAAATGTAAACTTTTCATTTGACATTTTTGAAACTTTTTCCAATTTTTTGTCATAGTGGAATTTAATCAAACTTGACACAATTTTGCAAAAGAAATTCGGTTTCATTGAAATTGCATTTTCTGAGAGAAAACTGGTCTGATTAAAATGTTATGGCCTGCTGTAATGTCTAGGGCTTGTACAGACCTGGATTTCACCCACAGTGGGTAGACCATTTAGGTATGTCTTCAGTACAGAGTTAACTCAAGTTACTCCGCTTGAGTTAGCCTCACTCGAGTAAGAGTTGCAATACTGTGAAATGCCAATAACATGTGAGTTGTGTATCCACACTGGTCTTGAACTCTATGAAGTCTTTTGGGATAACATGTCTGTCTTTTCAGGGCACATGAGGGGAACTGTGGGGAAGAATTGGAGGATAAGAGGTACTTGAGTGGCACTAGCCTGTGTTCACACTATAAAGGGGTCATGTTAGCAGGTGATAAGTTACTCAAATTTCAGTCTATACCCCCTCTAGGGCCAGCCCACTTGAGTTAAAAGCACCGCCACATGCCTGCTAAGGGTTTTTTTCTGTGGACAGGACTTGATTTAGGACACTCAAGTTATAACTTGAGTTAACTTTACAGTGAAGACAAGCCCCTAGAGGCTACAGAGGAACCCAACAGAGGGAAATAAATCTCCATGCTAGCCTGGTACCCATCTGCTTTCTAACCTAGAGGAGAGAAAGCTTTGCTGAAATTTACTATGACTGCCAAGTACTCAAGGGACAGAGACTTGGAAGTGCTATGCACAAATTTGTGTAGAGCACTGTGTCCTTGTTTGCCACCACATTCCTGCTCTGATCTGACCAGCCCCATAGCAGTTGGGGAGAGAGTTTGTCAGGGGTGCCAGGGGGGTGGAGAAAGTGACACATGGACAGAGAAGGTCAGGAGGCAGACTGCTTTGCAAATTAGAGCAGGCAACATTTTCAGGTGCCAGTTTAAGCAAGTGAAGAGAGAAATTTGCAACTAGAAAAGCAAAGGAGCTGCATCCCCACTGGCTGGATCCTTGGATTTTCTGTTCTGCAGACCCCTGGGTAAAAGCCATTTCAATGACACTCTCCCCTTTAAATGCCCAGTAGGATCAGGATGAACTCACACACAGCAGGCATGTTACATGAACTCTCTTAATGATAAAACTAGCCTTGGAAGGATTAGATTTTTATTGGTAAATGTTGGTAAACATCAATTTCATCATATGCACAGAACCCAACAAAAATTTCCATCCATACTTATCAAAATTTACAGATAGGCTAAGTAAGAAGAATGCTGCTTGAGAGCTTATTAGTGTGATTTAAGGTTTTTTACTTTGTATATTTTGACATGATGGTGACAATTTGTGTCGAAAAACGTTCATTTTTTGAATCTAAACATCTACTGTCAGTAACGAATTGTCTGAATCCCTGCCCCATAATTTTGTGCAAATGTGAAAATTTAAATCGATAAAAATAAAAAAAGCTTAAAAATAAAAGTGAATATTAGCCATCAAAATGACTTACAAATAAAAATTGAATTCTGCCAAAGCTAGACAAAATCTGCGAGCTTGCAGAAAATGGAATCACTACTTGACCTCATTGTTTGTCACTCAATAGAGCATTGTGGCATTCATGGTATTTCTCTGGCTAAAATGGACAAACACATTTCCTGGAAGCAGATACCAGGGATGTCCAGCACTAGGACAAGTATTAAATAAATAGCTTAATGATACTACTAGGAACAACGAAATCCTGCCTAAATGAGGGCCATAAAAACAGAGAGAGAAAGAGAGAAACAGAAGGATAAAAAGCTGATACAATCAAGAAACTGAGAAAGGCTAGAATAGAAAATAAAGTCTTTGTAGGAGAAAGAAAGGCTAGAAAAGCCAGCACTGTTCTCAATCCTTATTCAACTTCCATGGGAATATAATGGGTGTTGGATTGTATTCCCATGAGCTGTAGTGCAAATGAGAGAGAGAAACAGGAATCCTTTTATTCCCAAGTTTTCATTGCTGCTCAGCTATTGTAAAAAAAAAAAATTAATAAATCACAGGCTGGGACATGAAACACTCCATCCCACCCAACAAGGCTTTGATCACTGTGCCACCTGAGCACAAAAAATGTCTGTGTGTCTGGGTCAAGAATGTGCACTCCAGCAGATCATGGGTAACATTTGCCATGCTGCCTAAGTGATTTAGGAACCCAGATCTCGTTGTCTTTCAATGAGATTTAGGCTCCTCAGTGCCTCAGGCACTTTTGAAAATTGGACTTACGCTCCTAAGTCACTTAGGTGTTTGAGAAAATTTTGCCCCATGATTCTCGACATTGAGGAAAAGAGAGACAGCACTTTGTTGGAAACTGGAACATGGATTTTATTAGCTACCACCCCTCCCAACAAGGCTCGCAGAAGAATCAAAGGTGTTACTGCCACACTTCCTAAGTCTTCAAACAGCTTAATTTTTCAGTTCACTAATACTGTATTGACATGACAAGCTATATACGTATTGCCAGCACATAAATAGAAGGAGATCAACTCCATAGTTATCTGCCAGAGGTAGGTACAGTCTGCTCAGGAATGAGCTTCACCGCATTTTTGGGGTTTAATCTCCTGTTTATTTCTCGTTATTGTCCATATCTGATTTGGCATCAAGCTGTCCCACAGTGGGATGCCATCTCTACCATCTCTTTCTTCTCCCCCAGAATTAGGTACAGTTTTTCCTCATTGCTTTTTCATGGGAAGGCTTTGATAGTTTCTGATAATCTGAGGAAATATCTCTGTTGTGTTCCCTGGTATCTGGGAAACTGGAATAAAAAGAATGTCTCTTTGTTTCCTTCTGTCCTCAGTCACATTGGTTGCATAGTCATTCCTCTCTGGCTGTCTCTCCCATTTTCCACTACAGCTCATTCTGTATTTTAGTGAGGTTTGCACATTTCATATTTCATTGGAGTGAGGCAGTGTGCTGAGATCTGGTTTTCATTTCCCAGTTGCTTGCATTTAGGGGTTTTACATGTTGGTCCAAGTTTTCAAACATTCGGGGCTAGGTTGTTTGCTCCCCTGGTTGGGAGAATGGTGTGGTTGAGACCCAGGAGTAATATTGTGTACTACAGGGCTCTATTCCCGACTGTCTTTAATGGTGGATCTTTCAGTGATTTGCTGCTTGCATTCCTGACTCTGCAACAAGTGGCAGCAGTTATGAAAAGCAAGATGATGCAGAACATAAAGAAAAGTACATGAGGATAGTCCCTTCATTTTATACAGGGATTGTCCCACTAGATTCACGGGCACCCAAAAAGAAGGGAGGGGGACTTTGGTTGACTGTGGGGATGGAGGGCTCAAATATGGTCTGGTGCCTAAAGGCACAGAGCGGGAGTTATGTTATATTCAGGAGGCAGCCGGGTTCAGTTCTTTTTTTGTTCAAACACATAGTTCCGAAGAGCTTGCAGTTTAAGCTCAGTGAGTTGTGGTAGAACAGACCAAAGTAACTATTTGCTGTGCTAAGGTGGTGAAATGTTCCATCACACTGAGGAATGGCAGAAACCGCTCCACAGTTCATACTAGATACTAGTGTGAATGTTATATGAAAGATAGGGCTTACTTACATCTGTGTTCTGCATAAAATGTGCATAGAATGTTAATAACATCACCATTAACGGACATCTCAACTCCTGACCCTTTCTGGTTCATGCCTCTATGAAAGAGACAGGTCCCATCTAGTCTACAAAAATCAACAGTGTTGGGGAACTCATTTCAATTACGCATCAAACAAAATTAAGTTTTCACCACTAGAGTGGGCTCTTGTGTATGAATAGAACCTTGCTTCTAGTTTATCAATTCAAGCTCTACTTGTGTTGCTGCTACTTTAAGGGAGCTAGGCCTGATGGGATATCAGATTCAGGTATAAAACTTGCATTTCCAGAATATGAGGCTGCCTTTAGCTTTTCTTCGCCCAGGACAGAATAAAACTTTGGCTTCCCATTATCTGTATTGTCATCCCCTTATGAAAAGGCCTGATAGAGTGGGCTCTTCAGTCTAGCAGAGGAAGGTCTAACATGATCCAGTGGCTGGAAGTTGAAGCTAGACAAATTCAGACTAGAAATAAGACCTACATTTTTAATAGGGTAATTAACCACTGGAACAATTTCCCAAGCATCGTGGTGGATTTTTCACCAGTGGCAACTTTTAAATCAAGATCGGATGTGTTGTTTTTCTAACAGATCTGCTCTAGTAATTATTTTGGGGCTGTTCTCTGGCCTGTGTCATACAGGAAATCAGACCAGATGATCATAATGGGCCCTTCTGGCCTTGGAATCTATGGGGAAAAAAACAAAAACAACAGTCTGAGAAAGCCACATTTTACAATAAGGATGCTGCAATGTCTTGGGTGACTCCTGTAGTACACCAGTTCAATTAACACCTAGCAAGTCTTTTTTATTTAATCTGTCATCTCAGCCCCTCTCACAGAGTGTGTGTGTGCAGGTAGGTTTCTGCACATATGGCATACCGGGGTGTGTGGGTGTGTGTGCGCCGATATCAAGCAGGCTGAATAGAAAAAGGTGAGCGTGCCCTCAGCCTCTTTGTCACACACCTGTACCTGCAAAACTCACAGAAGAGAAGGTAGGAGTAGGTACCATACAGCAAAATCCCATTGGACTATATTAGATGTGAGGCAGGGAATATCATTTGGTTCTGTCTGTACAGCACCTAATACCGTGGGGGCCTGATCCATGGCTAGGACTCCTAGGGCTGCCACCATAACAATAATAATTACTGGGGTGTTTGATTAGGCTGGTGATTTGAGAAAGAAGCTCTCCATGCCTTGTAATATTGTGCCAACACTGCCCATTCTTGGGGTGAAATCCTGGCTCCATTGAAGATGACAGCAAAATTCCCATTGCCGTCAATGAAGCCAAGCTTTTGCCCCGGATATCTTCAGCAGCCACAGAATATAACTCTGCCAGCACAGCGACTGCCCTGAGGCGTCCCTTTGTTATTTTAAGCGGGCTCCTGATTGCTCTAAAAAGGAAATAAGGGTGGACAAAGGCACTCAGTCAGGGATCCGGGAGGCTGTATCCTGACAGCTATGTTTGTGATGTCATTCATGTTCAAGTGCCTTGCTAATGGCACGCTGCTATGACTCACCCCTTAGCCAATTGCCTGGCTGGAGTTCTTAGGCCTTTTTTCCCCCTAAATTGTTTTTAATCACAGGCCCAAGATTGATTTATCGCCTTCCACTCCATCTCGCCTCAGCCCCAGCTTTTTAATAATATACTGAAAAGATTTAAATGGGCCAGGATGCTGCAGTGACACAGTATTTTCATTTTTGTGTGGGTGATGAAGGAAGAAGCATCAGGATTATTGGATTAAATACTGCCATCTATTTACTTGCCTTTTCACAGGCGAATCAATCTTCTCCATACCCTATATCTTGTCACGCAGGAAGCTGCACCTGAAGGGGAGCCAGGATGGATTAAGTCATGCTGTTTAATCTGCTGCTGCTATTTGAATCATTTCCAAATGCTCTTCCTGGATTAGCTGGCCTAGTTCTGCATCCACATATGGTGCGAGGGGAAAGCCTATGCAGTTAGAACTCATTTTAGGGGCTGGGAGGGACGGAAGAGTGGGGCTGAGAGAGAGCGAGATGAACCCTAAACCTGCTGGCTCAAATCTAACCAGTGCATTGTTGCCATTTTAAAAATGCTTTGTGGCAGGTGAGCTGTGATCTCATTAGCCGATGAGCTTTAGACGCAGACCGTTATCCCCCAATGAGGGCACATGTTGGGACTATAATTCGGCTTTACCAGCCAGAACATGCAGCATGTTGCTCAGTCTGGAGAAGGGGCCCAGGACCTAGCTGGCTCTGCAAGATAGCCCTTCTGCCCATAGATCTACATGCATCATGACTGAGGAGTGGGCAGAGAAGCTGGGGAGCAGCCTGCTGCGTCTGGTGTATTCCCTCTCTTGCACAGGAAACATTCAGTGTAAAAATAACAGATCTGTCCATTGTGCTTAACGTAGCATCTGTGTCTCCTCTGTGCCCTCGGACCTCCACTGGGTGGGGGGTAACAGATTCCAGGTGCTGACTGGGAGCCACTGGGGATGGTGGCTGCTAATACGTGCAGAGAGAGAAGCCAGGGTTTGCTGCAGATACCTGGCCCCTAGCTTTACAGCCCCAGTTCCTGCCTACGTCATATTTCAACTGCCCCTTCATAGAAGAGGGAGAAGAGGAGCCAAGGGCTGCGTGCCAAAACCCCAGGCGCCTTTGGTTATTTTGTTCCTCTCTGCACACTTGGCTATGGAAGAGGAATGCATGGCCCTGGGTATGTATGTTTGGGCATGTGCATGGACACGTGTGTGTGTCTCTCTCTGTGTGAGTGTGCATACATGTGCATGTGGGTACATATATGTGCTGCAGACCTGTGTGTATGTGCCTGCAGGAGGAATGGCAAAGGCACAGAGAAAGAGGAGTAGTGATAGGAGAGGGTATTTGAGGCATGGGGGTGGAAGGAGAAAGAAAAGCATAGAACAGAAGGGTGACTGGAAGAGAACAGCACACAAAGAAGTAGCACTTAGGGCTTGAGACCTCCAAGGCACTGAACCTGCAGGGACTCATGAAGGCTAGAGACGCCTCTGTGAAGCAGGGCAGTGTCATTCCTACCTCTCCCGCCGGGGCCAGAGGACTGCCAGGAGCAGATCTCAGCAGGCACCTCATCCTGCAGCACTGACTCATGCGAGGAAATCTATTGGCTACAATGGGGCAAATGCAGGTGAGCCCAGGTTGGCAGGATTGGGCCCCAGAAGATGCAGGCGCTTGGTCCAGGAACCTGGGCTGCCTCTCTCGGGAAAGGGAAGGAAGAACGAGTGGAGGTGAAAATGGAAGGGAGAGGGGAGGAAGATGAGGCTCAAATGCAAAAGCTGGCGAAGGGGGAGGATCCATGTGATTCAGGCAGGGATGTGGCTAATGACTGTATTCCGCCTGCATATGCCTGGCTCTGCCCCTCTGTGCTCTTCAGCAGACAGTTAGGTGACCCACATCCTTCACTGAAGGGCTAACAACTCAGCGTGAGCCACGGCTGGAATGCTGATCGCCTCCAGCCCCTTGCACAGCAAGCAGCTGTCACTAGACTGCCAGTCAATATCTACCCAGGGGTCAGGCTGAAGGAGCGAGAAGGAAGTCATAGCAGGGCTCCCTGGAGGGGTGTTTCTCTCTGCAGTTCTGCTCCCTTCTCTCCCCATCTTTCCACCCCATCTCTCCTGCTCCCATCTTTGCTTTTCCCCTCACTTCCTTTCTGGAGCAGGTTTCATGCCCTTTGCGCTATTTTCCTCACTGTAACTCTCTTTCCCTTCACACTTTCTCTCTCCTTTTTCTAGCCTTTTCCCTGCTGTTTCTCTCACACTCTGGGGTCTGACTCATGGCTGTATCTGATATGCAACTTCTCACACTTTGTCCACCTCAGCTGTGGGTGCAGATGGTCCCCTCCCTGAGCAGATCTCCTCCAGACCCTGGGGATGGGGCTCCTTGAATGCCAGGCTCTCTTGGGGGAGAGGGCAGAGGCTGGATGGACTGGGAACAGGAAATAGATGAGCTACAAGGGATACACGTGATGCTCCCTTCAACCTCACAGATATTCCAGCTCCAGCCATGGGATCTTCTCCAGGGAGAACCTCAGGGGGTTGCTGGAGAGGAGGATGCTGGTGATGCTCTAGGTCTGGGACTCTGTCCTGTGGCCTACTCTACCATCTGGGGTTAGGAAGGATGGTCTAGTGGCCAGGGCACTGGACTGGGACTCCAAGAGGTGAATATAGCTGAAACGCTTGGTAACAGCAACCATAATGTAATTACATTTAACATCTTTTGGGGGCGGAGAATACCAAAGAAGCCCATCCTAGCGGCATTTAACTTCTAAAAGGGGCACTACACAAAAATGAGGAAATTAAAAGGAACGGTCACAAGAGTGAAATGCCTGCAAGCTGCATGGGAACTTTTAAAAAACACCATAATAGAGGCTCAAACTAAATGTGTACCCCAAATAAATTTTTTAAAATAACCTGGAAGAGGAGACAGGGAGCAGGGAACTAATTGGAAGCTGGTTCAGCGGTGCAGGAACCAGAGCGGCCTGTATAAAACCCAGGAATTGTGAACAGTAAAGGGGCTGCTGGGAAAGGCGCAGGAAGGCAGGCAGCAGAAGTCACTTTCTGAGAGGAGGGAGAGTGGGCTGGCAAACCGAAAGAGAAAGGGGACCCAGTTAGGCAGGAAGTAGCCCAGGGAAACAGCAGCAAGGGCTAGGACAGTACAGGCTTTGGCTGCATGTGGTCTTTGGGCTGGAACCCAGTGTAGAGGGCACAGCTGGGTTCCCCTACCAGCCACTGAAGGAGTGGCATCAGGGGGCAGTGAGAGGGGAGACTGGGTAGGACTGCTAGGAAGAAGGGACTTGGCTACCCTGGAAGGGGTGAACACTGAGTGATCCTGGAAGGCTGAATCACAAAGAAGACACTGCAGTTCCTGGAGTGAGAGAAGGACTGCAGAACAGAGAGAGAGAGAGTGACTGCATACAAACTGTGGAAGGGGGGCATTGACCTCAAGAGCTAATCCCCAGAGAGACGAGAAGGAGTTGCCAGACCAGTAGTGAGTGGTGTGCCCTGTGACAGAGGTCAAGAAAAATGTCTTTATGGCTAAACAAGAATAAAATCGGTGGTTAGAGGCAAAAAGGCATCCTGTAAAAACTGGAAGTCAAATCCTACTGAGGAATCATAGAATATCAGGGTTGGAAGGGACCTCAGGAGGTCATCTAGCCCAACCCCCTGCTCAAAGCCGAACCAATCCCCAACTAAATCATCCCAGCCAGGGCTTTGTCAAGCCTGACCTTAAAAACCTTAAAGGAAGGAGATTCCACCACCTCCCTAGGTAACACATTCCAATGCTTCACCACCCAGTGGTGACAGTATTCTTGTCAGCAAGTTAAGGAAGTATGGGCTGGATGAATGCACTATAAGGTGGGTAGAAAGCAGGCTAGATTGTCGGGCTCAACGGGTAGTGATCAATGGCTCCATGTCTAGTTGGCAGCCGGTATCAAGTGGAGTGCCCCAAGGGTCGGTCCTGGGGCCGGTTTTGTTCAATATCTTTATAAATGATCTGGAGGATGGTGTGGATTGCACTTTCAGCAAATTTGCGGATGATACTAAACTGGGAGGAGTGGTAGATACGCTGGAGGGGAGGGATAGGATACAGAAGGACCTAGACAAATTGGAGGATTGGGCCAAAAGAAATCTGATGAGGTTCAATAAGGATAAGTGCAGGGTCCTGCACTTAGGATGGAAGAATCCAATGC
Source organism: Lepidochelys kempii (assembly GCF_965140285.1). Classification (NCBI taxonomy): domain Eukaryota; kingdom Metazoa; phylum Chordata; order Testudines; family Cheloniidae; genus Lepidochelys; species Lepidochelys kempii. Next base: position 52,912,947 of record NC_136388.1, on the reverse strand, counting down.
ACCGCTACAGACTAGGGACCGAATGGCTAGGCAGCAGTTCTGCGGAAAAGGACCTAGGGGTGACAGTGGACGAGAAGCTGGATATGAGTCAGCAGTGTGCCCTTGTTGCCAAGAAGGCCAATGGCATTTTGGGATGTATAAGTAGGGGCATAGCGAGCAGATCGAGGGACGTGGTGGTTCCCCTCTATTCGACATTGGTGAGGCCTCATCTGGAGTACTGTGTCCAGTTTTGGGCCCCACACTACAAGAAGGATGTGGATAAATTGGAGAGAGTCCAGTGAAGGGCAACAAAAATGATTAGGGGTCTGGAACACATGACTTATGAGGAGAGGCTGAGGGAGCTGGCATTGTTTAGCCTGCAGAAGAGAAGAATGAGGGGGGATTTGATAGCTGCTTTCAACTACCTGAAAGGGGGTTCCAAAGAGGATGGCTCTAGACTGTTCTCAATGGTAGCAGATGACAGAACGAGGAGTAATGGTCTCAAGTTGCAGTGGGGGAGGTTTAGATTGGATATTAGGAAAAACTTTTTCACTAAGAGGGTGGTGAAACACTGGAATGCGTTACCTAGGGAGGTGGTAGAATCTCCTTCCTTAGAGGTTTTTAAGGTCAGGCTTGACAAAGCCCTGGCTGGGATGATTTAACTGGGAATTGGTCCTGCTTCGAGCAGGGGGTTGGACTAGATGACCTTCTGGGGTCCCTTCCAACCCTGATATTCTATGATTCTATGATTCACCTTCCTAGTGAAAAAGTTTTTCCTAATATCCAACCTAAACCTCCCCCACTGCAACTTGAGACCATTACTCCTCGTTCTATCATCTGCTACCACTGAGAACAGTCAAGGAAGCTAGAAAGCAGCATAAACTCTGGTAAGTCAAGTATAATTAGGCAGGCCAAAAAAGAATTTGAAGAGCAAATAGCAAAAGAAACAAA